>NC_141332.1:22260000-22575000 GCF_037954235.1 Aulostomus chinensis | reverse complement strand
ACAACCTAGTTACCAGAATAAAATATTGACACTGTACCTTTCTGCAAACTCACAGATAGCGGCCTGTTGAAACCAAGTTCACAGGCGATACTCGTGGAATTCAGAGACGGCCTTGAAAGCCTTGTAAACGAATAATACTTAAATGCTGAATACTGTGTCCATGCAAGATTTACAGTTTAGTCTTGTGGCATGGAAACTACATGATACAATCTCCGTATGATTTATGATGAAAAAGCAATGACCAATCGGGACACTCAGCCACAACAGTGGTCTAAACTCAGTCAGGGACAGACATTTGCATTTAATGGGATGATTCTGCTGAAAAACAACAATGAAAGTCTGTCGTGAGGAACCGAGCCATAAGATTCTTCTCCCATCAAATAGCCATAATTCTGCTCGCTAGTCTCTGTTACTTTTTTGTTACGGCAGATCATCTATATTCATGAATATCAATGGACTTGAGCAAAGCCGGCTGAGATTAAACTGAGCTGACATTATCATTGCCAAATTATTGGCAATCTGATTTCAGCATGTTATAGTGAATGCACTGCAGAAAACTTCACATTAAATCATTACTCTTCTCCCTAAATTACACTGATGTCTTTGGAGTTGTGTAATGCGTAATGCTGCATGATCTCAGAGTTCGTAGAATCAATATTTTTTTGGACTGAAAAGCAGGACCTGTGAGTGAGCGAGGTTAAATATGAGTGTTTTATAATGTAGAGTGGGCATAAAAACACACATTACTTGATTTAGAATCACTTAAGTCAGTGCAGCCTCTCAGATTACTTTTTATTTTCTCAAAGTTTTGGCTTTTATGCTCTTTAACCCATACTAACCACCATCCACTCTTCGGTTTTGCAAAAGGACTCACTGCAAAAAGGTAGCAGCTTGTCTACTGCTCGTTCCACTCACTCAAGTGTTAGTGCATTATGATTCACCAAAGCACATGGATAAACACCCGTTTGCTGGGTGGAAATGTGAGCCCTGGTTGATGTGAATGATGGCTAATAGCTGTATGATAATGAGGTGGAGAGGCAATACGGACATGGCATTCTTCTGAGCGAAGCCCACCCATTAAGAGCTGCTTCTCTGCCCAAGCAGAAGTGCTCTCCTTAATTGGTTCATTTCATCGTGGCCAAAACATTTTAATTGGGTGACACACTGAAAGATGGATGGATCTGTCATCCTGAAAAAAAAAAGAAGAGGTGTTATCTAGTGGAGGGTTTAGTGTGATCTGTGTGTGTGTCTCCTGTGCATGTGATAAAGAGAGTGTAGGCGTGTGAGGGATTATGCTAATAGGTCCCATTATAACAACAAATAAATGTTCATACGACTATCGCTGTGATACACGAGAAAGAATCGCCTATTGTAAAGGTAGTGGAGCTTGAAGTACAGTACGTGCTGTGCAGAAATGCTGGATGTACCGTATGTGACAAACATTCCGAGAGAGCAACATCCCCTTTATGATGTGACAATGTTTGGATGAACATTCTCTTGTAAATGTTATAAATTGTGGGTGTATGAAAATGGCCATCTGCTTCAAACTGTTCAGTATCTAGAAAGGAAATGGATTCATATTTTTTTTGACCACCAATGTATCAGGCCGTTGGTCAAAACCACTTTAAATATAACAAACACACATTCCAATGTCAGTCCTGTTATTTTCTATAGATTAACATTTTCCCTGAAAAATCATGAAGCGAGGGAGGCGCTTGTTTGTTTGGTTTTTGATGAGAGCCAAATATGCATGATAGGAAACCAGAGACACCTGCTGAACTGGTTACCTCCGATTAGCTCTGTGCTAACTAATGCGGATAAATAACGTCATTGTATGACTCATCTCAACTTTCCAAATGTTATAAGAGCAAGCAGAATACATTTTTATTATGGGGGGGGGGGGGGGGGGGGAGGGCGCAGTGTGACTCTAAAAACAATTCATTCACAATTTTATAGCCAAAACACTGGGTACTTTTCTATGAAGCTACATCCAGTTAGACACCCGCTAACTTCAATATGGCTGGAAAATTGTACTTGTGCAGCTCTTCTGGATTGTCCAGTTGTTGTCAGACTGATAGATCAAATTGTGAAAGTAAACCAGGTCACCTTATAGTAATCGTATGATGCTCAACACCATTAACACAGGTTAGAGGGTTAAAACTGGGAACATGCATTTGTACTGTAATGTCATGAGAGCTTTAACACGTTTGAAAAGACACTCGGGCCTGTTTTTGTGTGTGCGCTTGCATCAGGACGTTGTTGTGGTGTGAGGTATTCACAAACAACTTCTCTAGTTAAGTGTTTTGGTGATAAAAATTGAATTATGTATTTTCATTTTCACAAGTGAGGCCATTATCACAGCAGATGTTGAGGAGAAGTATTAAACCTTGATTTGCTACATATTACTTTAATGATGATATGTTTTCCCCAGTGAACCTGCTTAATCTGTTTTTAATCTCACTTCAACTTGCAGTCAAATGCTGTGCTTGTACCAATTTGGGCAGCTGGCAATAATCTACACCATTTAGGCTTAAACATTAATCTTTTGCTTTCAGAGCAAACCCAGCGGAATCTCACTTCAAGAATTGTGAAATCAGTAGCCTTTTAACACTTTTTAAAACCAAGGGTGACTTTACAGGCTGAATGTGCGTTTGTTCTCACTGTAAAATCCCTCCCACAATGTGTGGAACAAGTTCTCCACATAAAATGACAAATTGGGCCATTTGTCATTTGTCATTGCACTTGAGAGCAACAGGCTATAAGTATATTTATAAGTATATTTTGATCTGATGCAAACTGTTACATAAAAATTTGAGAAATTGCTCTTCGTAAAAAAAAAAAAAGAAAAAAAAAGCTATATAGGTTCCACCAACACATGTCAAAGTTTTGGCTATAGCACAATGATTTTTTTTTTTTATTAGAATTTTAACAGCCCACAGCCAAGAGTGATAAAAGTGCACAATATGATCATAAATCTGTTCTTGCACATCAGTAACTCCTGTAATTGAATGTGTTGCACCATATAGGACACACCGATGAATCCTGTGCCTGTAATATTAACAATGTCCCTTGAATTTCTCCTTTGTTCCATCTTAATTACTACGGGGCAAACTCCTACACCACTCATTTTATACCAGAAGTATTTGAATTCTTTATGTTCTTGATATAAATATGTGTAATCACTGCACTCTGCTAATTAAAACACATCTATTATTGGCTGATCTGATAACCAATGATTTATGGGTGGCAGCTTTCATCAGCCCCTTCAGTACAAAGTAACCTTTTTCACTTGGACAAACACGTTTCTGAGTAGGAATATTTATTAAGTGTTTCTTTGACGGCATGGATCGAGTTCAGAAAAATGCGAGTTGTATGTTATTTGCATTCAAGTAGTTGGTATGGAGAAGATCAAATGGACACCTGCTTTGCTCAGTTTGGTAGAAAAAAAACCCAGGTGTTCTGTGTCTTTCATTTTTTCTCTTTCTCTCTCATTCTTTCTGTGTGTGTGTGTGTGTGTGTGTGTGTGTGTGTGTGTGTGTGTGTGTGTGTCTGTGTGTAAGTGTTTTTATGGTTGTGTGCATTTCTCTGTGCTGTTCTCCCAGTGGTGCTCTGCACCGGTTTTGCCTACCAGCTAGCGACCTATTTTTCTCAGCCGTGAACGAAGTAGACGTTTCAACAAAGAGAGGGCCAGTGAGATGAGGAAGATCAGTTCATCTGTTTTTATACAGGCCTGTGGATTAATTACCCTGTACCTAAACCTGATCCTGCACTGTGAGCGAGACTATTTGGCATCACCCTAATCAATAATGCATTTTTCTGTCTCTCCATTTAATTTGCACACATGCCCCACATGCTGGCATTAGCATCTCCAGAGAAAAGTGCAGGGGACAACTGATACCCAAAATGCAACAATCCACTCCCTATGCTATGCTCCAAGACACCCCCCTCCCCCCTCTTCTCTGCTGCTCACTGACAAATCGATCCTCTGTTAATGCACTATATGGGGAAAAAAATCTCCTCAGTGCTTTGGGTCAGCGTTGTGAGGCACCTGGCATGTTAGCTCATGGGTTTGTCAAATATGTGCCTGTTATGGTTTAAATTGTCTTCAATTCCAGGGAGGATAATTTAGCAATTTAGGGAAAGCTTAGTTTCAAGGAGTAAGACAGTGCAAAGAAATGGCTACAACTCCCGAGAGAGGTAACATACTTACCACGGCACTACATTTGCAGCCTCTGAACGAGAGGAGCTGTTCGTAGCAAGGCCAAACTACCAGGGGAGACCGGTAGGTCATCTGATCTTGTAACAGCTATATGTTTCTGTTTGACTGTACGTGTGTGTTTTTGCTTTTGCATTGAAAGGAGAGTTGTACAATATGTCTGAGCATTAGACTCAATGCAATGAGCAATGGAGAAACTGTTGCAATAAAAATAATCGCATTAATATAGTGGATTAGTTTTGCTGGAGTATAGCAAAGACACAGGAGGGAATTGATCTCTAAATGAAGCAGGAACAAACAAAACAACATTCTGACCAACATAAAACAAGGGAATATTCAAAAAATGAATTTGAGAAGTCCCAAACTGAATCTATGATAAGCATAATAACTCCAGGGGCAACAGCTTGTCAGTCACGTGAATTTAGAAAAATGTTGAAGATTTCAATTCCTTTGCTCTTTTTTTGAAAAAAGATCTAAAGCAACACCTAAAGCAATTTTTCTGTTTTTTTTTTTTATTTTACTACTGCAATACTTCAAAATCCAAATCAAAATATGTTTGATAGAAACACAGACATTGACAAAAATCTCTGTACTGATGTGTTGCCAACATTTTAAAAAAGCCAGAATTTGCCAGGAAACGACTGAAAACATTGTTTTGTAACCTAATCAGGATCAAGTCAGTCCTCAGAAATACCTGACTGTTAGATGCAATGCATCAAATGTTGATAGAAGGCCTTGGGCATATATTGGATTGGACAGCATCAAAAAGGGCAGAAGTACATGAGGTCAAGCAGTCACAGTGGATAAACTCAGTGAATGCAGTGTGATAATGGATTCAGTGTAAACCCCCCCCATCTATTGACAAGTATCATGCTTCAGACCAAGAGAAGCCGCGTTGGTGCTGCACGGTGAATATTCGCATGAGGAAATGGGTTGGTTGAGCTGACTCTGACATGCATGGTTTGAAGCTTTCTATGGATAAATAAAAGTCTTCTGTTATCAATGTGCAATCCTGTGGCTGGCCAGCGTGCAGCTAACAGACAGTATGGACTCTATATATAATCAAAGTAGTTGAACCCACATCCAGTAGGTCAAGTAAGACTCTTCCCGTTGCAGTCGTGTCATCTTCCACAGCACCGCCTTCATTTCCAAAGCATCTGGCCCTCTTCTGCCTGCTTGTTCACTGCTTGTTCTGTAAGTTTGAACATGGCTACCAGACTCCTGAACTGCACATTTATTGCACTTGTTAAGTGATTCTGATTTGTCAGCACTCACATGTACCTTTGTAGAGATCCAGACTGACATCATTAGTGCACTTAGTGCTTGGGAGAATGCTGAGCCAATTAACCAGCTGCCTGACTTCTGGCAATGCAGTGAGCAAATAAACTACTCTTTCCACTACCCTGCCTCTTTGCTATCTCATTTCAGTTAAGTGCAATGGAATATGATTTTAATCTTTCATTATGTTTTGCTCTTGTATTGTGAGACATAAGCTTAAACAAATTGCTTATTAAATCAGCATTAACCTCACGACACCATTGGCTGCCAAATAAAACCACTGTGGCATAGCAGGGAAATTTATTGGGAACATTTTCGTCCCCTGCTATAGCTCCAGGTTGTCTCTCTGAAGAAAGGAGGTGGGCGGAAGGACTGCATTGGAAGGATGTACATGTATGGGTTTGCACTTGGTATTGCTGTAGCACTTGTTGATTGATCGATCTGTCAGTCGCTATAATGACTGCTTGTCATTTCTATTTTGCAGTTACAGAATTTACCATTTGGCTGCATAAGAGGAATGTCATGTAGCAGTGACCCGAGGCTACCGCTAACAGATTTGTTCTGTACATATCGGCCAAGGAGCCATCATCATTCATTGTGTTTTTTGGGGGGGGTTTGTTTTGTTTTTTGTTCTGTGTGGGCTTATTACCTGTTATATAGGTTTGCAATCATTCTTGTGACTTACCTGTTGTCATGTTTGATAGTCATTATAATGAAGTTTTTTTTGGCTTCTATTATGGGCTGTTATATAGCTATCTATAGTACTTAAGAGGCTTAAGAATTAATAATACAGTAAAATATATGATTTAAAAATAACAGCTGACATGTATCGCTTTTATAAATGTTCATTTCTCACCAAAGGTATTCTTGTAAACTTAAATATGGCACAGGCAAATCTGATGGGTTTACCTGCAGGATTATAATTTGTGTTATTAGCCATCAACAGAAAATTACATAAATAGTCTGTACTATTATTCTTAACCGGAAAAGGGAAGAATATTTTTTTCACTGTCTCTTTTGTTATCAACTACAACTACTGTTACAGTACTACTACTGCTACACTGTAACAATAGAAGTCCCATCAAAAGTCTACATGTTGTTGTGTCTGCTTCCATTATCAAGGCTACGTTATCCAGAGGCAGTTAAAATGATCAAATTGAATGACTGACTGAACGACTTTGAATGACTTCCAGCTTTGCCGTGATTTAATTGCAATAAACAGATCAAAATAATGTCAAAGTAACTTCATCATAATGCATATTTGTACACGCTTTGTCAGATCAGTCATCAAGATGGCAAGCACACAATTCCTAAAATAGTTGCAGTGACTCACTGACTTTGTGAGTGACCTCAAAGATGTGCGAAGCAGTTGCTTGACATTGAGTCCAAACACATTGTGAGTCTTAAGGCGCCTTCACACTTACCTTGTTTGTTTGGTCGGATGTGTTCATATTTGGGTGCACATCAAAATTTGGCCAACACCACTGTTTAACAGGTGGTCTCGGTCCACCTCCAAACAAACTGCTGCGGTTTATTGGTGGTGAGCGCTAGCAGTGCACTCTGCTTTAGCCTTAACGACCTCTTGTGTTTTGCATTTTTGGACGAGTCAGAGCACAGCACAGTGTAGCAAAGTGCATAGAAGATATATGCCAGAGACTTTTTCCCTCTCTTTTAGTGCCTTCCCAGACTTGTTTGACCGATGAACACAGTGAACGATCCTGTGCTCTTCATTTGGGGTTATTAGTGGTTGGCAAACTTGCTTATTGGCACATTACTGCCACCTAATGTGGTTTTGTTTTTTTTTAATTACATTTGGTCACTTGGATTTTCAACAACCCCACTAAGGAGGAAGAAGAAGAAGAAGGAAGAGGATGAAAACATTAAGAGTCTTTATATCAATATATCTGAAAATGATTTGAGTGAATTGAATCTATAGGTGTCAGTGAATAGTTCTATCCAGTCTGTCGTGAATGGGTGTATGTTTGTGATCTAAAGGAAAACTTTTTCCGGGGGGAAAGATATTTGGCTGATTAGACTCCTTTCCTCACTAAAAGAGGTACTAAAAGAGAAATGGGGTTGGACGACATCAACACTATGACTGTGGCGCTAACTGGAGTGTTTCTCTGATAGTCCACATCACAGTTTTACTCTAATAGTCTGTTAATTACAGAGAAAGCCATTCCCATTCATTATTTAATATGTGCTAATGAATTTTTACTTTTGAATGGAATCCACGAGCACGAGTTGACTGTGTAGATGTGTTCTCTGCTCACCTATGTGTTTGTCTCCGTGACTGACCAAACAGCCATATAATCCAGACAGTGGTACAGTTAGTAAAACATACCACATTACTGGTAAATCATATTTATTTGTGAGGCTGCAGTGTTCTTGGAGCCAAAGCTGGCATGCCCTTGCTATTTTGTGAGAAGCCATTCTCAGCCAGATGTGGGGACATAAAGGCACAGAGAAGGGTTGCTCTGAGAGACAGTAATGGTACCCTTGCAACTCAGTCTCTATGCACGATGAATGAACAGAGAAATGAGGCTTCTTAGGATCTCACCCGCCCCCCCCCCCCCCCCCCCCCATTGCACTGTTTTGACCTTTTTATTTCCCTTCCACTCCGGCAGTGCACTGAGACTAGACATTTGAGCATGTGGGGGAAACAGTAAAGAGATGGCAGCATAATGTTTTGCTGTCATTTACGGCCACTGCACGGCACAAGAAGAGCTTGCGGATCGTAGCTTTCGAAAGATTATCAAACCCAAAGACGCTGATATGGATAGGTTTTGTAATCTCAGTTTGATGATATTTCAGTGCAGTTTCTTTTCGCAAGAAAGAACCCATTTAATAGCTGAGCCTGGATGGAACAAATCGACTTTCTTAAAGGTCAACTCTCGTCATCAAGTGTTTAGCCTTGCCAGCTGGAGAATGGCATGTTATCTTTTGTATTAGAGCTAATGCTGCTTTGAATAGGACCCAATTCATAAGTCTGACCTTGATTACCCATTTAGTCAAATTTGAAATAAGAAATGCCTCCAGCACTGTAGCAAAATATCTGAAAGAACAACACAACGTGTAACATTGTACCTTGTAAATACTCCAGCCCCTCAAAGCCACTTAGGAAATAAATAAGTTATGACAAAAATACCGACAACTTTATTTGATGCATCGCATGCATACTGAATGAGGAATGCAGTCTGCTGAATCTCTAAAGGCAGCACTCAAAAAGCACTGTGGCACAAGTCTTCCACAACCCCCCACCCCCACCCCCCAGGGATAATTGCTTCCAACTTGTTCTTTGACCTATCCAAGGCCTTAACAAGCGGAACAGTCAAAAGATTGATCTTCTCAAAGCTAATAAATGGATGGTTTGATTATCTTCCACACACTGATGCTGAAATCATTCCCATATAGAGAAATACCACGTGCACTGTGGTCGTTTCTAAATAACCACCGCAGGCGCAACCAGGAGCCAACGTGGGATTATGTGGGTTTTTGCTTAAATCTATTGAAGAGAGGTTAATAAGGGGGAAAAAAAAGATTAAATCATCTGTTTTCACTTTTTTTTAAGGCTATTTACAATTAATTTCCTCCTTTGCTCTGCTTGTCTGCCTTCTCAAAGAAGCAGTTTCTTTTGGTCAGATATTTCAGCCATTTGGACACTTTGATGAAGAGATGAGTGACAGGCAGTGCAAGGTGTTTTCAGAGATTGGATGTGGCGTGACATTACCTGGGGATGATAATAACTGCATTTTTCAGTCTTGTCATTTGTTGAAATGAGGTGTTGTGGGAAAGCAAACATCAGTGCAACATCTGTCAAGCTTATCTTTTGATTGATACGCTGCAATTAAACTTATTCTTGTCATTGTTTGAAGAATGGAAATTTGTAAATTGTTGCATATGCTGTAGATGTAGTCATAGAAATAGAAGGTTTTTGTCCTTGACTGCGTCTGTGGATGTTCTTCAATCACACTTTAACAAAAAGCTCTAAGTAAAAAGACTTTTTTGGTTGATATGACCTCCAGTTTGAGCATATTCAAGGCTGACCTATTCAGTATTATCCAACGTCAACCGTCTCACTTTTGCACAAAGTCTCTGCGAGCCCTTGTTTTTAAAAGTTACATTTTATTTAACACTACTGTGTACTACATCCAAACCTCTTGTGAAAGGGTTTTCAATGTAAGGGAAACTGCATTTTTCTTTCTTTATTTTTTTGAGTTTCCATCAAAAAAACGTCTGTATCTTGGGAAGTCTCTCGGGAAGCTGTACTTGACTGGAGGTATTTCAGGAGGTCTTGCATCTCATCTGTGTGGTAACTGTGCTGATGACATTTTTGTGTTCCAAAATAACAGGGAGTGAAAACAATCCAGTTTTTGCTGGGGAGTGTTGACTGGTACACATGAACCAAGTGAAGCATTGCTATTGATTGTCACTTCCTTGGATTCCACTGTTTGGAAACCGGGGGTGGGGGGGGGGGTTCCCTCTGTCAGCTGACACGGCTCATTGTTCACTGTGGACTAATAAAGAGCTTTTCTGGTGCCAGTGCGCATTCTCTGTGGTTACTGACGGCAGGCCTTCAAGATGGAAGCCATTTTATAGTGAAACAATAACAGATGGACGACCTTCTGAATTGCCTCATCTGTCGTAAAGTTGCATCTAATTTCATCTTAAATGACCCAGTCCTGTAGCAGTCCTGCAACAAATATATATTTAGATGTTGGTATATATCTTGCTTGTGACAAGTAAAATGAATCCTTGTTGCAAAGAAGTCTGAAAAATGACTGTATATTTAAAGATTGAATGATGTAGTTACTCCTCCCAATATGATCGAAGGCAGCTTTTCACAAACTGTTGTAATTCAATTTGAAAAATGTAAAAAATGTTTAACTACTTGGATTAAACAGATGAAACTACAGTAAAATTAAACATTTCCATATAGAAAAGTAACAAATACATGAAAAGGAGTGTAATTAGTTTGACGTGATGAATACTATTAACTGTAACAAAATCCAACCCTCTATCAAAATCATATATTTAATACTATTTTATTCTTATTTACAGAATCATCAACTTTGTGTTTACTGGCCCAGTATCTTCAGTGTAATAGACAATATACACTATATATGCTTTAATCCTTAGTTGTATCTTTTTACCCTAATTGCTGTATCTACTTTGTGTTTTCCTTGAGTCTGTTTTCTACAACCTTATTATGGTCTTAGGCCATCACAGCAAATGTCAGTGTCAGGGGAAAAGTGAGCTGAGTTTTTGATGTGTTGAATCATGCACATTGGGTCAGCAGACGATGACGACCACATCAGTCACTGTGTTTATCTCCTGAATCACCAAGCAAGGAGTTTGTGGAATTGAGGGACTGGAGATCCTCATCCGAGAAGCTAGTGCTTCTGTCCCATACCGGTGCCCCAATGCGGGCGACTGAGCTCCACCTGTACCCCCACTATAAGATTTTCGATTTATGTTAATGGTTTGTAATGAGAATTCCCAGCCCATTTGGACCTGCTCCACAGAGAGCAGAAAGCAAGCCTGAAGATAAAACTTTCAACTCTCAGCTCCTTTCCTCTGATAATTAGTCATCTGTGTCCTCTTAAACAAAAACTCTTATTATAAGCACTAGGAAAAGGAAAATTATGTTCGGCCATGTGCCACAGAATCAAGGATTTTGCATGAAAAATCCTCGCTCTCACATAAAATGTGATGCTTTTTGATGGTTTGTTAGTTTTCCATTAAAGGTATGACTGAAGGTTGAGCTACCTATTGTACATTAAAATTACATTCATACACGTTTAGAGTATTGCACACACACTATTGTATACACAGATTGCCACTTTAGTTTCCTATGATTGTTGATTGTGTTGCTAGCAGCAGCATTTTCCTCCCACTTATCTTCAGTGATGCTGTCAGAATTCTCCCAACGGAAGCACACTCGCTTAATACTTTTCTGGTGCTTTCTCTATACGCCTGTAAACTACAAGTTCAATATGAATATTAACATGAATTTGGAGGGAACAAGGTGTTGTTTTGCAGTAAAACAATTCTTTCATGTGAAATTACTTGAGGATAAAAAATAAAAACAGTTGCGGACTGGCAGGCAGATCCACAAAAAGAAAGAGAGAGCTTTTTCCCCCCACTATTTCCAGAAGAAGTGATTCTCAATCCCAGCATGCTTCAGCCTGCCACTGCCATGACAGATGCTCCAAAATTGAATATAGATTTCACTGAGCAAGGAAGGCGTGCTTGATGAATCTCAATTTGCTGCTGTCCATATTTCATAGTCACCACTGGCTGCAGCTGCCAAACTGTCACCTGGCTGTAGTGTCGAACGATGATCGGTTCTTCATAAAGAACAAAAATAATAATAATAATCCATGCTAATTCATGCATATCACCAAAATGGAAGACTGGTTTGTAGGGTTAAAAGGATAGATAGAGAGAAGAGCTGTTTGACTTCATAACTGCCATGATGTTAAGAGAAAAAGAAGTCTGTATCCCAACACTTGCTCAGCAGAAGATTGTAGAAATGGAGTACAGTAGTTGGAGGGTGGAACAAATGTACAGAGCTTTTCCAAAAGGGGGGGTGCCTTGGCTGCTGTGTACTTGACAGCCTATTTATAGCTTGGTTTGAAGTACTTAAAATGACATGGAATGCTATTGTTTTGCAACTGAGTGCAGAACTTCTACCTTTCAAAATGACAACTTTTGATCACTTTAGCTGTCACCGCTTCGACATATCAGTGTTTTGCACATGTGATCGAGCTGGTGACACATCGTGGCTAATTGTGTAATTTCAGCACACGCATTCCTGGGGTTGTTTGTAATAAGAAGACATCGAATGAAAACCCCTCTTGCCTCCAAATGGATGAGATCAAGACAGGAGGCAATGATTCAAACTGTTGTGTGTTCAATTGAAAAGCTGTTATGAATGTAACATACCAATGAAAAGAATACCAAATTGCAATATTGCTAGGAATAATATTTCTTATTTAAAAACATCATTGTCATTTTCATCAGAAACTCAGTAAAATGATTGTGATGTGATTTTGGGGGGGGGGGGGGGATCTGCAACTCATAAATACTTTTCTTAAGACTGTCGAATATGTATGCATGCAGGACATCGTTGTGTACGTTAGTACACAATTATCCTTTAGTAAATATTGCACCTTCCTGAGATTTGAAAATCACACTATACCATAATACAATTTTTTTGATGATGCACCTTTGAATCAACGTTTTACCAGTTAACACAAATTTAATAGTTAAACCATCATAAAAGTGGTTAACAGGAATTTATCTGTCTTCTAACCAATCCTACCCAGCGCCATTTATAGTGTGAGGGAATACAACAAGGCCCCCTCAATATATCCAATGTAGTCCACACAATGCACATTTTTATTGTTACAAGAAGGTGTTCCAAGTTTTATTGTAGGCATTACTGCAGACTATGGCCATCATCTAAGCAGCCATTCAAGAGGAGAATTCAGTTCTTTGCCGTACTCATAAAAAAACAAGACTATAGTTTTTTCATCATTAATTTCAAGCTTTGTGGGCTTGTTTCATCTAAAGTCTGAGCAACATAATGTCATTTTAAAACTGGTACTCCCTATGACTCCTCGCTTACTCGTAAAGTTTATGACGCTGGAATTTTGTCCCCCACAGTGAAAGTACTCGACAGATGTTTAAAATGTAGAAAACCGATAACGACAGTCGGACAAAATGACGGTGTGTCTCAAACGATGTTTTGTGAAGCAGCAGCAAAGATGAACAACATGTAGCATGGAAATCTGTTCCTTAACTACTATTGTGGTCTGATGCTGTTAGTATCCTCTGGTTAAAACTGCCTTTGTACATGTCAGACTTGGTTTTGTTTTTTATTCTTTTGAAAAACAACCCCTTGGAATTGCACGATACCACCAGGGGGTGTAGGAGACGGCAGTGCTTTCTGGTATAATTAGAGCAGACATGCTACATGTGTCTGTGTGTGTTGCTGCATCTCATTAAAGCAAGGTATGGGCCACTGAGCCAGCGAAGAGAAATGGATAGGGAGGAAGGCGGTGGTGTATTTACCTCAACTCAAACACAGCTGCTCTGTTTTTTTGTTGGCTTTTTTTCCCCCTCCTCTCAGGGGTCACACTGAAGCCCGGGAAGCCAAGGCCAGTCAAAGTGGTTCCACTTGATGCAACAGCCCTAAGGAGCCTACAGTAAAAAATTAACTCATATAGACACAAAATCTATGAGTCTGTAAATGTATCACGTATCAGCAGGTGCACACATGCTGTATTTGTACAACTGCACACATACACTTGCATTGTTATTATAGCAAATTGGAATCCCATGCAAGAAATGAGGCAGGTACATTTCACTGATGAGAAATGGGAATGTCAATAGCTGTTAGTGCATGGACTCTCACTCAAGCATGTACGCCAGTCACTCTCGGTGATGTACCGATGACAAATACCCAGGCAGCTATAACCTCAGTTCCCATTGTCATAACAACACTGAGTACGTTTCTCCTTCTGTTCAATAATTCTCTCGCTACCTTTGTGTTTAACATTGCCTACGCATTTTAAAAATATCTAAATTATGTTAGATTGATTCTATTAGTACAAATTAAACATCTATTTTACACGCAAATTCTTGCTTACACCGTGCTGACATCTTGCTGCAGCTATTTGTGATACCAGGTGGTGGATAACAGAGCCTGTAAAAATGTGTCCAATCCTTGAAACCACTCATCAAAGATTAATGTGAAGAGGTTTTTTCCCAGAGAGCAGTCGGTTTTACAGGACATCTGGCAGAACTTGGAAGATGCATCAGAGTTCTTGAGTGGTCTCGCTCGCATGTGGGAAAAAAAAATAATTGAATATTCACATTTTAGCAAAATGATACTTGGAAAACTGGGTATCGTTGCGGTTTAGGAGTTGTTGTGAAGGTAAGATCGGATGTTACTGTTTTGGGGTTGGGTTGCGTTGAACCTTTTCCACTCCAATGCAAATGGGTCACAGTGTTGAAAAGACAAAATTTCAGTAGATAATAATGAAACTAACAAAGAATTACATAGAGCAAGTCAGAGATGGACAGTAGTTTCCATCAATTTATTGATGAATTATTTGCATTTGACAAGGTTGATGGACATGGTATTGTGCAGTTGTTTTTTTATTGGCTTGCTTAAGCTGGTATTTCCTTCTTCCTCCTCTTCTTCTTCTTCTTCTTTTTGCAAAAGACCAAATAAACAAAACAGGATACTAAACTCCTTTTTTAGATAAGCCCTGACATCATTAACCTTTACCTCACAGAACTACCCAGCTGTTTCTGCTGTCGCATCTTCCAGTATATTCTATAATTATTGCCGAATAGGATTTTTTTTTTCTTTGTCATCTCCAGACAGCAGGAATGTGGCAGATACTAGCCGGCATGACATAATGATCATTACTTACCCAACTGGAGGCAATTCCTCAAGAGGTCTCTCAATTTTTCACTGATAGATGACTGTAGATGACACAGACACCCTCTTCTTCGACTTCTAATGTTGCCTATACTGCCATCTACTGGTGAAAGTACTCATGGGTAGCTTAGTTTATTCACTTTATTCGCGTTGATGGCAACCCACTTGATTCAAATGTCCTTTTTGGGGAAATTTCCAAAGATAGAATTTGCTTGACAACTCATTGGAAATGCAACCTGTAAAGGCAAGTTTTGCAGCTTTTCAAAAATGTTTCTTTTTGAAATGATTTGAATACATTTTCAGTGTTTTATCTTGCATGGATCCATCCTTCTGTCTGTCCCTCCAAGTCCACTTATCTCCTCTTTGGGTGGCTGAATGCAGAGGAAATTCAACATGACCACAATAGAGTTGCCATACACAGAGTCACATGGCCGACAATCAACATTATTGATTTGTTTAGTGATTTTGTACAAAACAATTAATCATCCACATCTTCTTCACTTGAGTTTTAAAAAAAACAGGGTCACCCTGTCATTAAAACCTACATTGTGGCCGAAGGTGGAATTGATTTACATCACTATGATGTCTGCTTCTTTGTTTTTTGTTTTTTAACAATGGTTACACATCTGTGTTGTTGTCATGTAGCAATCACAACACGACAGAAACACTTTTGGTCATACAACGATGTAACATGGATCTAAGTACAAATGTTTAAATAATTCACATACTGACATGGACCTAAATCCTCATGTCTTATTGATTCTCTCCTTCTGATACACATCATATCCCGCAGTATTTCTTCTGATGTCATTACTCCGTGCTTTTATTTCTTTGCATGTGTTGTGCTATGATTTTATTTGGATGCAATACAACACGCAAACTCTTTTATTACAAAAGCATAAACAGTAAGAACTTTTGTCAAGGCTTCAAAGATCTCCAGAGCTTCCTACAATCCCTCACAATACAGTGTCATGACCCTAAATGTCACACTGTTTATTTGCATTTTTTTTTTCTGCCACACGCAACTCGTATGTACAGGTCTGTGGTCTGCAAGGTCACAAAAAGGTGGATTTCCTCAACTCTGCATTTAGTTGCGATGCACACTACCACACACATCCTTGGGTACATAGTGACTGAGTAGCTGCCTTTCATCATGGCAAGACTTCAGCAATATCAACTGCCTTTGCAAGACAGCATCCATGCTGTTCAACCTTTGACGCAACTGCGCCAAATTCACTTGAAGCAAGATCTCATCTATTGCAATTATTTTATTAAAAGATTAGCGCAACTTTTCCCTCTTCAGTCTGCACGTTACGCTACGTAGTTAAAAACATGAATGATTCTTTCATGTCAAGTCTGAAAGTAATTACATTTGTGGCTTCATGCAGGTATTGATTTCCCCGACTATTTCTGCTTTCAGCTCCATGTGAAATCAGCTGGTGTAATGAGGTGTTAAACATAGCGTTTACTTGATCTTCAACAGCAACTCATTTATCCGTTTTATCTACGTCACCACTGCTTATATTAATAGTACCTTTGATCATAATATGTCCTTAAATGCTGAGGGCATCTAAAAGAAAAGGAAAAGCGGTTATGTAAGAGGAGTGTAGCTGATTTGAATCTTATATAAACAACGATCAATGATATCATGTGACATCTATGTGGAGTGGAAGTGATGGATGTAATTTAATGGCTCACATTAACTTCCTAGAGGGCCTTCTTTAATTTACATAATAATGTGATTAATCAGAATCTTGTCATTGAACACTGAGGAAATATCCATCAGGGGAAATTTGAGTAATTGTTTCTGTTTTTATTTGTCAGTAATATCCTAATAAATACAGCATTAAACTTCACATTTTAAGGCGCTATACTATTTGTGATAATATTCCTGTTGAGGCCAGATGGGCTGTCCTTCACTGCCTTCTGGCTAGTTGCATGTTAGCCTAACTAGTGCAAAAACTTTTTTTTTTTCTTCCTCATGCCCAAGTTGCACATTTCCCAGAATATGGCTGTGTGACTCTCTGTCAAGCATAATTAAAATTAGATTTGATTTTCACAAATATCATCGCAAAAGGAAATCACGTATGACTGAAGATTACAGAGCTGTTTGAATTGCAATGATGATAAAAACCCACTGACAGCAACATCACTGGGTTCTCTCTTAAAGGACACTTCCAACAGATGAGATCACTCCTCTCAGCCCTCCGCCATCAGGTCATTTCCACGCTCCCCTTGGCAGCACAATTTATGCTTGCTGCCAAGGAGAAAAGATATTTTCCCACTTACAACTGTTGAGTCGAAGAGAAGAAACAGCAAGCGTGTCACGATCTGTTCCTCACTATTCTCCTCACCACAGAAAGAAGCATCAATAATGAGGCTTTGAACTCGGGGTAGTTAAGAGAAAATGCTAATGAGGCTGTGATGTCTATAACAGCATCCAGGTGTTCGAGCATATTAAGACACTTTATGGTCACGTAATGAAGAAGCAAGATATTGTCTTGATTGGTGTGCATCTTGATTCCAGGTGGCAAATGATGCATTAATGCACCCTTATGAATCAAAGCCAGACCTGTGGCAGACAAGAGAATCGCTTACAATTTTTCAGAGGCCCAATATGACGGATTGTCGGTAAAAGGTTATGAAATTACATTGCGAGGGAGTGGCATCGATGGTTGACTACGTGGTCTGACTGCCTCAGCAATGAATCATCTTGGAATTATAGCACTTTTGAATTAAGACACGTTTTGCAGGTTTGGTACCCAGCAGATCCAGTTTCAAGACCAGGGTCTCTCTCTGCAGCGTCGGAAGTGGAATGGCTTGTGTCTCATAATGAGGGGCTCCCATGTCAGGTTGATCCTAGAAGTGAGGAACCCCAGACAAACCTGATGAGATGGAGGACATGTGGTGGGATGCTTGGGGGGAATCCCTGGTTGCATGACTGTTATTTCGGTCAGTTTGCAGGGTTCGAGAGTACATGAGGGTGACTGCCGACTCCCTTTGCCACACACATTAGCTGTAATTATATGGTGTGTCAAGTTAAATCCCTTCATTTGAAAGGCACAATGGATGCCGTAGCCTTTGCTGGAAACATTTCAACAGTAGTGGGACTTTAAAGAGTGCAAAATTACCAGGTTCATAAGAGTATAATATAAAAATCCACACAAAGACTGAGTAGCTTTTGATACATTCCCTTTGATTCCTATTAAGATACGGAGCTTCATCAACATCAAGGGTTTTCAATCTGAAATGTCAAAGACGCTTGGCTCACCTTTAATTTCAAGGGCTGACAAGGGGGGATTAGGAATTCAGTCAAATCTCCCTCTCGCAGCCCATCAATATTCTGTGGTCATTGTGAAGTACTGGGTTCAGGCGTAACAAGGGGATCCAGCTGATAAATGATCAAAAAACTGGACAGCTATTGTCCTTGAACTCTTAATGGTGTACTAATAGTGCAGGGTGTCAAGAGTAATTTTAACAAGAGTGTCCTGAGTCAAACACTTCTTTTTCTCTCTGTCTCTCTCTCTCTCTCTCTCTCTCTCTCTGCCTTTGGACTTGAGGAGATAACTGTCTCTTCTCTCTGTCTCTCTCTCTCTCTCTCTCTCGCTGTCTCTTATCATCCCATTACCAACTCTGGAACGTCGTTTGCATAATCACCATCCTCTGTGTTTCCTCCTGCAGTCGGGATGAGGGGACTCATTATAGTGGAGAATAGCAGGCAGGGCCCTGTGTGCATTGGTCACACTTTGTTTGCTAGGGACTCAGGAAAGTCTGCTGAAAATATTTGAACTAAAGATTTTATCATGGATTCTGTATGATACAAACACTGCCAGCATTGCTTTAGGTTAATTTAATAAGTATAGACGGTGTACTGGATGTTTAGCTTTATGTGATTCTAGGTCTTATAACATAGGGGGTATGCAAAAAAAATCTTCCAGCATTATTTAACCTGTGTTTTCTGCTCTTTCCACATGCTCCTGCTCTTCTTCTGATTGGATCTCACTCATACCTCAACTAGGTACCAAGTACTTGGCAAACAGAGGCGAAGTAGGGCTGAGGGTGGGTCTTCAGGGGATGCACTCACAGTCTGTCTGGGTCCTCCATAATAAGGCCCTTTAGCACCCAATATGTTGCCTTACTTGATCAAATATGGATAAGTGGTTGAAACAAACTCACCCCACGACCATGGGATCAGCAGAAACTGTCAGAG
This sequence comes from Aulostomus chinensis, assembly GCF_037954235.1. NCBI lineage: Eukaryota > Metazoa > Chordata > Actinopteri > Syngnathiformes > Aulostomidae > Aulostomus > Aulostomus chinensis. The sequence continues at coordinate 22,555,839 of NC_141332.1, read as the reverse complement.
GACACAGTACACCAGCTGAGAAGTCCCAACTGTCAAGACCATCTGCTCTGTCTGGCGGTGTAAGAAGTTTAGAGGTGCCTAGCCGCTGATGTTGATGGTGCAGCACCAGGGCAGAAACTTTGGTGAAAATTCATTAATATGGTGTTTGAACTGTTGTATTTTGATGAACTACGAAATGGCTTCTGAGGCTGAATAAAGAGCAAAAAGAGGACAGTTTGACAGTATGACAGTTTGTCATACCTCCTTTTTTGTAGCAGGCTTACAAATAGGGCAAAATTTAACATCTTCAGAGAGTTGTTCGTCTGTGGCGGTAGAGAGGGTACACAGCAGGTGCTTGAATGTTTCAGGGCGTAGGACTTTAAAAGGTTCGGGAACCACTGTTCTAAGTAATGTGTTTTCAAGATATTTGAAATTGTGACCTTTTATGTATTGATTCTCATTGTGGCAGATGACTTCTCTCATGAATTTTGTCTTTATTTCTGTTTCTTTCTGTGCAGATAAAAGACTGAAAATAAGGACAACCACAGAAAAAAAGAAGCGAGAAAAGAATGGCTGAAGGGATGATTGCTTCTCAAAGCGGTAAGCAGCATACTTTCATCCAATTAGCTTTTTTTTTATTTATTTATTTTTTTCCTGCCAGAGATGCATGTTTTTATTTTGTCTTATTTCTTTCTGTTTTCATCCTGGTGCATTTATGGACCTAAACCTAAAAAGCGATGGGTTAGGGCAGCATGACACCATCTTATTTCCAACTCCTTGCAAGTATCCTGAACTTCAATGTTTGGGCCTGAACCCGAACACACTACTGCTTCTCTCACACAGCTGAGGTTATCCTTGAAAAATTAAAAATAGAAATTGAAAAATGTTTAAATATGACTTTAGTGACCAGAGTGTTTCATCGATAGGCTTTTTCAACCCATCGCATCGGCATTGAGTTATAAAGCAGTGGGGTTTATCAGTAAGGGCTTTGTTTACACCTTTCTCTATGTGACACTAGATCTATTTGAGTCTTCCACCTTCATTGGCTTTATGTGCCATCTCACTGAGCTGCAGAGTTGACTCACTGTCTCCATTTTTCCAGCCTCTGTAACCACTGACACACAAATCATGGCTAAATTACACCTCGATCCCTCATCAATGCAGGCAGGGCAGGCAGGTGAAAACAGCAGGAAGTGTGCCGTCTGGAAGGAAAAAGGGTTTGCATTGTCACCTTGGATTTTATGTCGCATTGGAAGCATCGTCTAAATTTGCAATGGGTCCGTGAACTCTTCACAGCTTCTGGAGAAAGCACCTATGATTCATAAAAGATTTAGGGATATGGATTTTAAAAAAAAAAAAAAGCTGCTGTATATTTCTCTTCTGTGTTGCTTTAAGAGGAGAAATGGAAGTCATTCACAGGTAATCTATGAGTTATACATATAATGACATGTCTTTTACATATATGTGGTCAATGGGTTTTTTTTTAGTCACAAAGCATGACATATTGAAACTGTCAACTTTTGCAACATGAGAAGTTTGATAGATAAAAAAAATAGACTACTTTTCTTTTCACAATTGCATGTAAAAGATGATACAGCATTCATTTCAGCTCTTGATGCCTCTTTAAATATCAGGGGATGAGTAGTGACTGATGGAAATAATCCTTTACAGATACTTTACACACTTTGGCAACTAAAAGTCTTCTACAAAAGTAGCTGCAGGATAATATTCTGAAAAGGTTTTTTGTAATGTCTGTAAAATCAGTGAGTGGTGTATTCCAGAGCGGAGCTGCTAACGGCACTATCATGGAAATCTAAACCATGTTGGCAACCATGTTACCTTACAGTTCAGGTGGTATTACAACCAGACTGAGGTACTACAGTTTTCTGATACAGTAACTGAATTTGATAGTAGATATATATTGCATACAGTTAGTTTCTGGAAAGGAGCAATGATTTGTATTTAATATGTCATATTTAATTTAAATAAGCCACGCCCACTATAACCATAAATAGAAGTTACTGCAAAGTTCCTGGCATCTCACTCATAGCTCCTGCTGGCTCAGAATTACATAGGTTACACAATTGATTGTGCATTTGAAGTTTGAATAGAATAACAATCATAGCAGCAGTGAATGAGTAAATCTTCAGAACAGACATGTTGGTTTGTTTTTTTGCAATGCAGAATTGGTACAAATCAATTATTTCTATTATTAACACTTCCATAGCAAGAAAGACCCAAGCACTGAAGTGACAAATCAAACTGCATTGCCCTCCATCTGCCAGTAGCCAGGCCTTTGTCAGAATATAGACTGAAGGTGTGATGTCCACAGTATGAGAATGCAGGCGTAGGTGGTGAGCACTTGTGAGTGGATGTGTGTTTGTGCACGACTTTACCAAGACAAAAGGAACATAAATATGTTTGAGCAATCTCAAATGTGAGGGGGTTAAAAAAAATTAGCTTGCATTTTGTTTTTAGTGTGATGTCTGGTTGACTACAACTGCACTGTAAATCAACTTAACATCCTCCGGGGTGATGTAAACCTGAATGTATGTGCATGTGTGTGCATGCCCAGTCTTGAGTGTGCACATGACCCTGTGAATAAGCGTGTCTAGGAGAGAAAAAATAGATAGAATAACAACACACAGATGATGTGTGAGGAGACGAGAGGCTGCAAACAGATAGTGTCATTCCCTCAATATCACCATTAAATCTTAATCTCCTGGCCCCCCATGGGAGGAGCCAGCCGAGCATGGGATTGTGTTTTGCATCTAAATCAAGACGTCATGTTCCTTTTGAGACATCTTTATTGCAGCAAAGTTTGATGTGTCTGTTTTTAACTCCTCGTACTTCTTGATGCACCGGCTGATCATCCAGCTGCTGTTGTTTGTTCTGAGGTCTTGTCAAACTCTATTACCTTGTAAACTGTAACGTCTTTAAACAATTTAAAAAAAAGTGTGTGTGTGTGTGTGTGTGTGTGTGTGTGTGTGTGTGTGTGTGTGTGTGTGTGTGTGTGTGTGTGTGTGGAGGTTTCAGCAGATTTCATCATGGGAGCTATGTTTCATAATAGTCAATACCATCTGCAAAATTAAACACCAGTCGGCAATTATATATATGGGGGTGTTCTAATGGTCAATTACTGGTGGAGTAGAAAGATTTAACGAAAAATGTGGGTCTAGGTATTATTTCATAAGTAAAAAAAAAACAAAACATATATTAGCACATTTTGACCAATATTGTTGTTTTTTTTTCCCTCTCTTAACTTGAACTCATTTACTGTTTATTGCTCACAAGAGTAATATAAACTTTTGGTCATTGCAACATTTATGGCAAAATCTCATTTGCAGAATTAGCCAAACACATTAAAGTTATGAGGACACAAATCCTTGGTAGAAGCATGGGTAGAAAGTACACTTGGTTTTTTGTTTGTTTGTTTTGTTTTGTTTTTTGAGCAAACTTGGACTGAGAAAGGCCATTGTCTTTAAACTAACTTGACGTAGAGATAGACACTATCTTGATTTCAAGACCAAAAAACAAAGAATAACAAACTGCATACCACTGATTTAATAGGAAAAATAAATTGTAATGGCAATAAAATCTTAATTGCTGAAGTGGTAAAATGCTCAAATCAGAAAGAAAGCAGAACTCCTTGCAGAGTCAAAACACAAAACAAAAAATCGAGTTATTATTTTTGAGAATCTTGCTGCTATTTCATGCAAATGTCCAGTTCCGTCTTATCAAAGATCAAAAGTAAACACAAAAGCAGGCATTTATCACAGCGAGGTGTGATTCCTCCACATCCGCAGCAGGAAATCTCCTGAATTTCTAGAATCCTCTCAGCTGGGGGAAGGAGAGGTTAGAGATAGAAGTATAGCCTGTCTACAATCTGACTTCATTATGTGTAGCTGTGCCTGTTTGTCACAGAGCTTTTAATTACAACAAAGTCACAGACTGTTTATCATGAGGATTTGGAGATTCTGGTGCTGACATTTATGGATATGAGACGTCGTCTGTTTTTTATTTGCGATTGGATTTTTTTTTTTTGTCTTCAATATTTCTCCCAACATCAATTGGATATAGTATTATTAGATTTGGCTACACATTTTCAGATATGAAAGTGAAAAATAATCACTCTGAAAGAGGCTATGACAGCACGCTGAGATGTAATTGAAAGCCAGGCTGGTGTTTTCAAAGGGAAAAATACCAAGTGAAGACTGGTTGCTCACTGCAGATAAACCATCAAGAGTCCTCTGTTACCTTCACTCTGATTTATTATGCTCATTTTTTTTGGTTTGTTTTTCATGCAGCATTCTTTCTTGTGGCTCCATGGCATGATGCAAGGACAATTTCATGAAGAATTCTGTGGCGATAGTGCAGTGTGGAGTAGAAAGGAGAAGTAAACATGTACATATCCTGCCTTGGAATTAGTCGGCTTACATTTCAGAGTGATGTGAAATGTCAGAAATCTAAAGACTCCGAGTGGATATTTTAGCTCCTTCATAATGAGGTGGATGGTTGGTGGACTAGACTGGGATGCAATTTGTTCCCAATTCTACAAAGACACATTAATGTGATAGAAAAACACACAGTATTCATCCTGTCTGTTATAATTTCTGTGCTGCCCACATGCCTCATTATTCTTGGTAATAGACTCACATCTCCACCAAGGCTATTGATTCATCATTATTTTCCTCATCCCTTCCCTCCAAACATATCATTTGAAGACTGGCAGTTGCATTGCAAAAGATACCAAATGATTTTGTTGTTTGGGGCTGCGTCAAGTTCTAAATCATGTTTTGCGATTCAAAACATTATTTGAAGATAGGAGATAAAATAATCAAACACCTACTGCAAGATATGTCGCTTAAAGATATTATAAACTCAAATAAGTGGGATGATGACCCCATTTTAATGTGTGAAAAGAAAAAACAAGTGAAAAATGATCAGTAACCTCCGCTGCCACCAGAGGTAATAACAGGATGGTGGAGTATTCTGCTGATATGTACTCACATATGCACGTGAGGTTTGATGGGAGCATCTGAGGAGTCCACCATAGAGGCGGTTTGGAAAAGCTTTTGGCAGGTGATTGGATGAACCATCGGTGCATCACATGCTACCTTCAACCAATCAGATCGACAATGACAAAAGCCGAAGCAAGTTGGTCGAAGAAAATGTCCTTTTCATTCAGAAAAGCCTTAGCATCTTAACTCTCCATTCATTTGAATAACTACACCATTGTCAGATCGATTACCCAAACTATTTATGAAGTCATAGTCAGTGGGATTTATTTATTTGTTTTTTCTAACTTTCCCTCCTGGCTCTGGCTGCAGCAACAGCCAGTTTTATGGATTTATATCCTTCATACTTTTTAACGAAGGTGCTTTGCTCTAATTGAGTGAGACTTCAGACCTCAGCGTCTGGTGCCAACATCACTCCTTTTATGCATAACTAGATTTAGAGAAGCTCAGTTCATATTACGTGCTGATAGCAACCTTTGTGACACTGTTCATCCAATACTGGAGTCATTCTGGGTTTTGGCCGACCAGCTCAATCCTCGACGTCCGTTAAATTCGCTTGGTGATGCAGTTCTCAGGTCTGTGTTCATGTAACCTGCCACCAGTTATAGAGCAGGTGTCACATCTTTCAGAGGATACATTTACCATTGTGAGAGAAGCTCATCTTATCGCATTGTTCAGCACAGCAAACCCTTTATTATCCACTGACATGGTCCTCAAAATGCTATTATGAGCTGATCGGGGAAATGCCAGCAGTGATCAGAATTTTTGGCCTTGATTAGAGAATATTCACCTCTTTTGTTACTGTCAAGACTGATCAAGAGGAGACAAGGTTTTGCTAAGTGAGTGAACGTGGCTGGGATTGCCGTCATCTTGCAGATCCCTCATCCCTGAGAAACCATATTAACATGCTGGTGCCCTACTTAGACCAGATGGGTTTCATTCAGGTCTTTTACAAAAACACAAGTGTGAAGGGATCTTAAACGTCAGTCTCAATATCACCAACCATAATTAAGAATGAGCTCACTGAAGGACATGAGCTTGTGTGCCCTGGTTGGGTGGGTTGTTCCGTATAAAGAATGTACAGAATGTTTGATATTTTTAGTGGAGCGATTCAATGCCTGGTGCTCTCACAGCAATGGGGGTCATAAAAATATTTGAAATGAGTCTGTTTGAATGCAAAGGGGCATTTGAATTATGCATACAACTAAAAAAAAACAACAACTTCCTTCCTGTAAATGTTATATAACCTTTGCAAACGCATTAATATAACATGTATAATTTTAATCTTTTATTATGTATGTATGAAACATAAAATCTGTGTTCAAACGTGTTTGGGTGAACATGGATATATTGCAGCTCTTTTAGCACGCTTACAGAAACAGAATTAAAAACTGATGACCTTTCTGATGCACTGTTTGTGCACTGCATAAACAGCAAAGAAAAGAATAAAATTAAGGCTATGAAAATTTTTGATTGATTGATTTATTTTGTATATTTTACCACAGCGTGCAGTTTTTCTTTTATTGTACATGGCTTTTCCCGTAGTTTTGCTGTTTATGCCAATAAAAGACTATCAGTTAGGGGATTATATGGGCACCATTTTTGAGTTGTTTTTTTTTTGTTGTATTTTGCATGTTTACATCCATGTGAGGAAGTTTGTTTATTTATAATTCCCTTGTGAAGACAATAACACACTTTTCCCTCAGAATATTTATCCATGACCAGTTTGCCACTTAACCTCCTACAACAAAATCTTTATCTGTCACATTGTGAAGTCACTAATACCATGATAAAGGATTTTATTGACATAGCCCACGTTTACAGACTCCTCCCATTTCCTTACATGTCTTAAGATACGGGGCATATTGGCTGCAGATCATATGTTTATCACCTGCAGCAGCTACTGTTTTCATCTCTTTTCATCCCTGGATTATATTTGTATTTGAACTCTCCACTCAGCCTCCACATTGGCATGGACTGTTGTTACCAGGCAATTTGTGCTGCATTTGCAGAGCCTCTACAAATGGAAACTGACATGCATGAAGAAACCGGAGATTTGTGAGGAAATATTTGGATTACTAACCTTTGAATGTAGTGGAGGTGAGTAAGAGGGGGCAAAAAACAGGTATTTATTAGATGTTCCTATTCAAGGCTCCGTCCTCTCACATAGCCTACAATTATTGCAAACTGTAAATAACAGAGTGCATTGTGGGAAAATCAAAGGGTACACTCCCTGTGGCTTTCTTCCCCTTGTGTTTGTTTGTTTTTTGCTGTTGTTTTTCATACAGGAAATACAAGGCTTCTAATTAAGTCTTAGAGGGGAAGAATGAGGCATCTTAGTCAGCCAACTGTGAGCAGCTATTGCAAGCTCAACTTCGATGTTTAATATATGTGCACTTTATTATTTATGGACGCTGTGATCTGTGCGTATATGGGGCCTTTGTGTTTGGGTCAGTGCAGTGATGATGGGTTTCGAATGACAAAAGTATGATGTATGAATTGCGAATCTGACAATTGATTGCATTGCCAAATGGAAGCGGGTCAATGCAAATGTCTCAGTGATGTGTGTTCCTTTAATCCACACTGACTAAATTATACATGCATACATTCATCCATTATGCAGTTACATACCAATGTAAACACATGCACATACTTAACCTAAAAGGAGCGTTTGTTAACGTGAATTCTCAAGGGGATGTATTCTAAATTTAAACATAACCCCTGCATAACTAACCCAATTAAAGACAAACAGTTGCAGCTGAAGTCTATATGAGGAAACTTAAGCCCAAATATGTCTGCAAAGGTGATATCACCTGCCAGCCCATAACACCGCACCTATGCAAACCATATCAGTTGTTGGCAAACCCTGACCAGGTCCAGGAAGGCCACAGGGGTGACGCTATCTATGACACCCCCGCCTACGAAGGCCAATAGCACCATGTTTATGTTCCCTCTGCTTCAGCTTTTAATGTGCATCAATGCAGCTCTGAATATGATGCACTATGCAGGGGCGACTGAGGGCTAAATCCATGCTTTTAAAAAATGGCTTGGATCAGCAGGTGTGACTTGCAAGGATAGCCCGGATTTGGGGAGGGGGGGGGGGGGGGTGCAAGGAAAATAAATATTTCATGGAACATTTTCTCACAGCACAGTTGAAACGGAGTGGAGATCAATAGTAATGAGGGATCTGGCTATGTGCAGATAATGTGAAAGAGTAAAACAACTAGCTCTCAGTGATGCAATATCTTGAATTATTTTAGTTTTCATGGAAACTCTAGTGGTAGATATTACCTGCCGGAAACACATGAAAAATGTACCATCTACCATGAGTATTTGCTGGGCACTGGATACTGCTCCATTATGGTCAAGGAGAGAAGGAAATAGTGGTGGTGAATATACTGGGGCCAGCTGAGAATGCTGATAGGTAAACGGCCAATGGAGCATTGAAGCAAACAAGCCCATGTCATGCAGGAAATTAGAGTGAGAGGAGCAATTCTGAAGCTAACAAGCTTACAGTGCTTTGACTAAGGTGATTGAGAAGGGGGTTGTTTCCTGAGCAAGAGCACTGAACCATCAACCCTCAGTCTCACATATCTCGGACACACACACACACACACACACACACACACACACACACACACACACAATCACGCAAAAACACACAAAGTGAAAGAAGACACTTAAATGCCTTTGCTTCACTGGAGCTGCTCAATATCCTACACAAAACTGGATAATGACCATCCAAGATGAGAATGTGTATGACTCAGTTTCAAGTATAACTTTTGTAATAGTATTTTGTTGCCTGTATCATTTCACCAATGGAATTTTCAGATTGTGTCTTTCTATAATTCATGTTAGGGCAGCAAACATGAAACTCGAGAGCTACCCTGAAGCTGCTATACAGAGAAACTCATAGTAGGAGCGCGAGTGCTGGGTCGATGGTTGTCTCAGCCTGTCACACTAGGGTACGGGATCGGCTTCTCAGTCAAAGTAGTAGCACCAACACTGCACACATGGATGTTCCTGAACCCTGGACATAGGCCTCTCTCTCTCTCTCAATTACCTGGAAGATGACAGGCCGGTTGTAATAACAGATGATTTGCTCTTATTTGATGTCACCGCCACACGCCATTTCACAAGTCAATAATCTGGTTTCCATCAACATAATTTGATGTGCATGAAAACTACCGCATTAAAAAAGTTTGATTGTAAAAAAGGACCAGGATTTTGCAGGTTTTTATTCTGCTTTTGCCTTTTTAGGGAAAAAAAAAAAGCTAAATATTCACAACCTTCTTTGTCTCTGGATGGTTTGCCACCTGTCCAATAAGAGCTGCTACTTAAGAACAATTACAACTTCATGGAAAGTTCCTCCTCAAGATCTTTCTTTACTTTTCTTCTTCTGCTTTGTTATATCTACTGCCATGCATAACATTGTCTTTACCGCCATCTTCTGGAGCCATTACTTAGCCCCTTTTACTTTCTCCAAATCAGTTGATAGAAACATATTTAATGTCCAATTCCTTTTTTTTTTGTTGATGTATCCAGTTTGATTAAAACTCACTTGACAATTAAATGGAAACAGGCATTACTGAACCCCTACAACTACGATACAGCCCTACAACTGCGATACAGCCCCACTGATAAGATCCCTCTGATAACCTGGGAAGGCAACGCAAAGAAATGAATTATTCAAAAGCGTGGACCATCTGGAAGTTCCATGAACACTTCTGAGGGAAAAATGGAATACATTTTCACAGACAGATTATTTTTAGTTGCATGTGTGTAACGATGTGCTTCAACGAAAATGGGTTAAAACAGATATTAGGAGTCAGTCAAATGTCTGGTAAAGACCAGGAGGATGATCAGGATCAGCTGGGGTCTTTTGCAGTTGGAGCAATGGTGATGCTGTCACTGAATGAGAAAAGGATTCAGCTGAGGGACACAATGTCAAAATGGCTTTTTCCTCAAAGTCAGGAGTGCTATTGTGTTTTCTTTCTTAAGAGTCAGGAGACTCGGCTGAATGCAGCGATATCAATTATGTATCTGTGGTGCCAAAACTGTGGGAAATGCAGTTACTGTATGATTCTTAAAAAAAAAAAAAGTCTCCCTCTTAGTTTCTCAGTTGGAGGTTACGCTTGTCGTTTGGAGGGTCAACAAAATAAACGTTGTTTTGTTTGGATGGTTAAATTGTGTGAAGATGAAAAATTTGCCTTCGTTCCGGCCCAAAAAAGTATGTGTGAAAAGTTAAAATTGTGGCTGGGAAGACACTGTTTTTATAACGGTTTAACACCTTATCCCACTTTGGATGTGATTTCACGGCCTCCAGCCACTCAGCATTATGGCTGTTAAGTGCCCCGTCTTACAATGTTAACAAAAATGGGAAAAAAGTTAAAAAAAAAAAAAAAGTCTAGCTATTGCCCCTGTGATTCAGATCTGCTCCAACTCCTCCAGTAACTTTGTGAAACTGGGCCTGGCAGTTTTGGTGTAATCCTGCTCTCTCTCTCTCACTTACACACACACACACACACACACACACACACGCACACGCACACGCACACACACACACAAACAAACAACAGTGAAGACATTAAGTTCTTCACGAAAGCATCTACAACAAAAAGCCAGCATAAACGTGGTTTTATCTGGGCCAACAGCGAGGTGCCCAACTGTCTGTAAATACAGTGCCATTACCTAGCCTGCATAAATAAAAGTCGTTATGCTGCAATTGTAAAGCAGGAGGAAGGGAAGGATCTCTTGGAACATCACGAATCCTGTTTTTAGACGGACGTAGTTTTCAGCCATTTACAGGAAAAATATACGATGCAGGCAGCTCATAAGGCTACATTTTATGTGTTCATTTAGGAGTCGAAGTGGTCTGAGTGATGGGCTCTGTGAGAGAATGGGCTTCATTTTAACGCCTGACTGAAGGTGAATCTGACCTTTTGTGTGGGTGGGAAGACAGTAAAACTCCAAGTGGTGGCGCATAAGCGTACACAGCAAGTTCAGTTGGTCTGAGGGGTTATTACCCCAAAGAAATGAGCTATTGTAGGAACAAAACCATTAGCAGGTGTTGGTAAAGGTGATTATGGTTTACTCTACCATAAAAATCACACAGTCCCCTCATCCTAAACTAAATTGATTTCCAATACATTGAACGATTATTAAGTTTATGCCATTTCTATTTCTATTCAAAGATTTAGTTCAACCAAAAACCAAAAGAAGTCACGCTTTTTCTGTTCCTTTCATTTTCTTCGTTAGTTGTTGTTTTGATAAATAGATTGATAGAATCTGACTAATGAAAATGAAAGAGAAAAATGAAACAAAAGAAGCCTCCCTGGGAATAAACAGGAACAAATGTGGCATTTAGAAACTAGGCAGTAAATAAGAAAAGGCAAGGCATGCGAGGATGCAGAGCAGTGTGAAGAAATTGGCTGTTTGTCAGTTTGGATAAGGTCACTATGTATCCTGCAAACAGCAATAATTGACTGCCTTTGGTAATTTATAGCTAGTCGTGGCTGAGATGAAAAACCACAGAATTTATAATGATGTAGCATCTAATTTCCAAACAAATACGTATTAACACAAGTGCATCATCATAATTAATGATATAGATTACCTACATGGCAGCTGTTGTAACACACAAGTACCGAGGGCTTCTCATTAAGGGTAAGATACACAAAAATCCAAACATGCAAAGATACGCAGGGAAAGTTTGCAAGGTTTTTTTGTCAAATGAGAAGTGGTAACGTGGCATGTTGCTTCTAAGTGTGCTTGCAGATGTGTTGCGTCTCAGTTAAATATTTTTGAATTTGTGCACAGACACAGGCACGATCCGGGCGCTCCACTCAGGCCGGACCAGCACAGTTACGCTCCCAGGCCATACAACACATAGAGAACAATCTGAAACAGGCTTTACAGCAAAGAATGTTCTCTCTCCCGCTCTCTTGTCCTCTCTCATCTGTGGTTTCCCTTCTGTCAGAGGATTTTTACAAGGGGGAAAAAGGAATTACGTCCAAAAGTTGCATTAACAAGCTCAAAAAGCAGACCAGACAACAGAACGACACATAACAAACAGCTTGGTCCAGCTGGAATAGATGCACAGCATTTGTGTTTATTGGTGGAGCCAAATGTTCAAAAATTTGTTTGTAGTGAGCAAACAATCACACAATTTGACATATTGTGTACTTTTAGGAAACTTACTGTACAGAAAATCAAACTCTACAACATTTTGGTGCTCCTCTCCATGTCTCAAAAAAAGGGCCTCTGGATGAGGACATGTTCTAGTAAATCCTCCTCTGTTGTAGAAACTTCCTAAACAAGAGCACATACATATGATGAACACACTTTCTGTAAGAGCATGCCACTAAAATAATTTAACTTAAAAAAAAAGACATTTTTACAGCAGCTGCTCAAAAACAAACCACAGATTGATCAGATAGAACATGGAGAGCTGTTTGAACGTTTGGGAGGTCCAACCGCAAAAGCACAGCCCCCTCTGGATTTGAAATACAACAGATAAAAGGCCTCTGCTGAGGGCTACCAATGGCAGCATATGTGTCAAAGGGCAAGTAAACTTGTCCAGACGTTTCTTTGAGGACTGCTCCATGTACATGCTGTTAAATTTTGTGAGTAGGACATTAAGAGGTATCACCGTGTATGGATTTGATATGAGCGTGAGGGGTAATACACCGTCAGGATTTATGGCATGACAAGTTGTGTGCTTCTGGTCTAAGCTGAAAGGTTGAATTTGTGGCATCATAGTGCCATGTGGCATGTAGGCACAGCTGTGCGTAACCTCCTTAATTAAGTTTGCAATGCTCGGGTGAATGCATCTGAGATAGACCGTAATTGCTTTTATACACACGCATTTAATTTGACCGAGGAATTCCTAGCAAGTGCTTGACTGCAGCAAAAAAATTCATTTTATTAAAATATCTACGTATGTCACAGTATGATTGAAAACATAACTGACCACTAAGCTTATTTATAGCTCATTATAGATTGTATGCTTCAGTTTATAAGCTCTTGTCACAACTGTTTTCACAAATAAGTAAGGATGCCATAATGAGATGTGTCAGAAAACAGGAGGGTTCTTTGACGGGACAGCAAACACCCCTACAGCTGCACAATGAAGATTACTAATTATTACTACATAGAGGAATGTGGAGTAGAGGAATTATTAGTGCTCTGCATGACCCTCCTGGCAAGTAATACATGAAAGCCACTTTCACGGCTTAGAACTATCTTAGTCTCTGGAGGAATAAAAAGAAATGATGTGCCTTTGTTTGTGGATTTTGCATATATTGCCAACTATTGTTCTACATTGTTTTTGTATTGTATAGAAAGTAATTTCTGAAGTAATATTGAAATTTTGACTTTTTAAGAACATATTATTTGTTTGATTATCAGTTGCATGTGCCAAGGAAGGACTCTTTTTTTTTTTCTTTTTCTGAAGAACAGGGCAGGCAACCTTCACAAATCATTGTAATTTGGGGCTTTTTTTTCCCCTATAAGCTATAATTTTCATTCTTTGCACATATTTTTGGCTACAACACAGGCAATTTGTCTTCTTTCTTTGCAAAGCAGCACAAAGTTTGCTCCGTGACTCTTAGTAACCTTCAGCTGCCATATAGACTCCAATTTTAACAGAGACCAGGATTTCCAGGAGACAACTTGTCAGTTGTTTTCAGACATGTTTTCATACCACAAATAAATAATTTGCATCACCGTGCAGAGAAGAGTTTTCTTCTCTCATGACACAAACATTATTTTACGATCTGGAAGCCTCCCATCTATTTCAAATCAGCTGTCTAGACTACTTCTCATGGTTTTTACCAGAATCTTACCAAACTTTCCTGTCAATCTAACTTGCATTTTAAATCACTTTTCAGTTCATGCACGCCCAGTCACCGTGAATTACTTGGAGTAATTACGCTGGAGTCCCGCGTTTTATGTCGATCTCAGTCAGTGACCATCTACACAGTGAAAACATTGTCACCTGTCTCATTTAGATAAGACATTTATTTCAACATTTTTCAAACAAACCCTATCCAATGTCACAATTCTCCTCTAAGAACTGATTATGTGGACCTTGATGGAGGTCAGTGTTCATGGAATGCAGTTCTAGTTATTAAACTGTTATCATTACAATATTATTACAGATAATCTACTAAGGAAGAATTTGACCGTCTGACAGCAAGACATCAGAGGTGCCACTGTTGTCACGGCAACACCATTGCCGCCCATACGCTCAATTATCATTTCAATCAACTCCCGCCATGACAATTTACCACTGGCTCTGAAGTTTCCACTGTAGATCTAATTCCTCTTGAAAGATAAATGTTTCTCTCATAGAACAACTGTAGGGTCAAGTTATAAACACCCAGCATTCACACAATCCATCAAAAACTCTTAAAATGATCTAAAAACTTGTTGACTCATTCCTTACAAGATTTCTCTGAACCGAGAGGCAGCTGATTCAAATATTTTTTCACAATTGTAGAGAAGTAACACCTTAAATTCTGCACCCTGCAAGGAAAGTTGTTGATACCATGTGTCAGGATGATGTAATCCCAGAAGACGTAACCATGAGCAAGCACTCGCAACCAAAATGTTTTTGGATTGTGCCTCCACAAAAAGGTCTGAAATTAAGCACACAGAAGCATTATACAGTAATTGTATCAGCATTGTTTGTGCACCTTCTGCCATGTGTGTTTTTCATCGTGACAAAAGGGAAACCCAAACTGATGAATAACCCCTGCCTGGTTTTGTCAGTCCCACGCTTGTGATTGTGTCTTCCATCCTGACAAGTCTGCTGCTGGTCAAACTAAGCGTGTAGTGAATACAACCACTTGGTGAACCATTCGTGACTGCAACCTTGCAGCCCCCAAGCACTTAATAACTAGCTGGAGTTGCTGCTGAGAAGGATGAATAGCAGTGGTGCCAGGCAGCCAACTCTCTATGGCACCCTTATCTTTCAAGTTGTCTTTCCCAGTCTTGTTTTAATTAGATTAAAAGTTCTTTGCACCTCTGGGGAGACGCTGCAGGCCCGGGCCAGTGCCTGTGCTATTGTGTGCAGAGCGCTTCTTGTGATGCTCAAAGTTTGCCAAGACATCCCCATTTCCCTGCTGGGGTTCTTAGGTTGCTCAAACTGTTCTCAGGTCAAAATCATGTGTTGACATTGGTAACTTTTTAAGGTGACACAGTTGGTTAAACGGTTTTATGATGCAGCAGGTTTACCCTTGTTTGACTTAGTAAAACTGACTGTTAGCTTTGATTTAAACGGAATACCTTCCAGAATAATACTCCTTCTTCATCAAATTAAGCTTTCTTGTCATAGCACCTTGTTGCAAGTGATGAATAACAAAGACTCCATGTTCTGATAAAACTTAAGTGAGTCAGAACACCATAAAAGGATTCAAGATGACACGACGGGTAATCAGGTGGGTGTCACAGCCAACTGTGTTTTTCAGATCAACAGATTTGAATGGATTTAGATCCGGATTGGAGGTAAAAACTGGACCAGCCTCCCACTGCCTCTTCTTCCTGTTTGAGCTTTTAACCCAAGCCTTTTGCCAAGCAGGGCTGTGTAGCAATGTTGCTGAAAATCAGCCAAGAAAAAAATCATGAAACAAATCGCTGCATATTTTACACAAATAAGATTGTGAACTAGAACCGCAGGCTTCAGGAAGTGAATGTATCTACAGGACGGTCAAGAAAGGCTCCGTTCCAAATGGGTAGATGGAAGTGCGCTTGAGCTAACATTCGCTAGGTCCGTAATGCAACTCAAAGCAAACACTCTTTCAGTTACTTTTTGAAGACTACATGTTGTGTAAGTGCCTGACACCTTGCAGCCTGCAGTAGGCGGGTCGCTGCCTGTTGGAGCGTAAGACAAACTTTTAGCAGTTTAGCAGTGCATGGACTTTGCCATTTGGATGGTCTTGACAGTTTTGCCCGCTGCTAGTGTTTGTCACAGCCTAACAGCTAACGGTAAACTTGTGAAGTGTGGGCGAGCAAGAATGAGGGAGCTGCTGTCAGTGCAGACAGAGGTTTGCAGAGTTGGGTGAGCAACATAAACTGTGTGGTAGCTGCACACGTATATTACGTTGCACAATTTGCATTTTTCATCTTCTATTTTGCTGAGTTTAGTGACACCTTGTCCAACTTGATTCATCCCCTCGGCAACTCCAGGAAGCTTTGTGATCATTTTTTTTCTGTGTTTTGTCAATCAAAGCATTGGGTTTGAATAGTGGAAAAAGAGTGTTAGAGAGTTATACAACTGATTAATAATCACACAGATGGTACAAAAATGTATCATGTGTAAGAACTTTAACAGCTGGCAGATGTATGCTGAGCATCCTGAGAGAATTCCCAAGACGAGAAAAAGACATATTCCAGTATGAATGTACCTGAAGCTACTGAGACTTCTTACAAATCTTTATTTTTTGTGTGTATCATCACCCAGATGGTTGGAACATTAACATTCTATGTGCGATATGAGAGAGTGGTGTGTGTTTTGTGGAGTTCAGGTAGTTAAGTCGTAAGACATGAGGGCTCAAATCAAAACCTCACATCAACGTCCATGTGTTTACTCCTCGAAAAGAAATAAATGTTCAAACTTCAAAATCCAAAACATTCAAAGCTCAAATCTGCTTATAAAATTCAAATTTTAAGACAGCTTTCTCTGTCACAAAATATTTTCTTTTGACAGGCTAAACGGCAAATGTTTAAAAATACACATTTTGAACATTTCAAACATGACGATACACAGACACAAACAGTAACTGACAGTGTAAAAATGCTTTATTTAAATTATTCAGGGTAACAATCACAAAGGGAATGAAATACTTTTTTGTAGATGTGTTTTTGGGCCAGTTGGACTTTGTAGCGTCGATCTGACGGCAGAAACTGGGAGGACTGGTGGAGGGGATGACAGAGGTCTTGTCTGATCCCTGACCAGGTTTGCAGTTTAGAAACAGAGATTTGGGTTGAACCAATTATTTTTTGTGGTCTTATCATGGGAAAGAGGTTTTCTTTTTTAATGTCTTTGTACAGACCATTGCTATGTTCACTTAGACC
Organism: Aulostomus chinensis; assembly: GCF_037954235.1. Taxonomy (NCBI): domain Eukaryota; kingdom Metazoa; phylum Chordata; class Actinopteri; order Syngnathiformes; family Aulostomidae; genus Aulostomus; species Aulostomus chinensis. The sequence goes on along the minus strand of NC_141332.1, from coordinate 22,538,764 downwards.
TTTTTTGACACATTTGCTAATCTAAACATCATCTTGACTTTTACATTCATACTTGTAGTCATCATATATATATATATATATATATATATATATATATATATATATATATATATATATATATATAATGTTTATTGAATCTAGACGGACTGAATTTGTTGCAGAGATAAGAAAATGTTGCAGGAGTTTGAAGACCCAGATGACCGCATACACCTGTTATTTTTGTTTTTATTTTTTGTGTTTACATCAAGGCCAGTGGGAGCTGGACCCGTGTCTGTCCTGCAGGGTCATAGACTCAGTATCGAGCCACATGTTAGCAGTTTTTGTCCAGTAGAAAAGGAGCTTTACTCTACCAGTTTCAAATTGTAAGTTTTAGGTCAAATGGAGGAAGTTGTTCCTGATATTTGTAGGGTTTTTTTTGTTGTTTTTTTTGGTGCAGGGGGAAATCCATGCACCAGAAGAAGTAAAATCCTATTCTACTCAGAGAAACACCAAGCTTGTTCAAACATGAAACCGCTTCTTTTGAGGCAGCAGAGAGATACCGCACAGCTGTATCGTAAGTTTTCAGGTACGTTGGTGGGATTTTGTACATACAGCTGTCTCAGTGACTTTCTGTTTGTTTGGAATTGTAATATAGCGTAGAATTTTCATATGGGATAATCTGACTGTGATTCATAACGCGGAGCAACTTTAATTCAAACAACAACACAACCCTGGGCAGCTCTTCAGATGTAGAAGAACCACAAAGAAATCCATGTGTTTGGATGAGTGTACTAACATGAACCCAGGAAAGCTCTTTTAAGTTCGGTCAGTGTTTCAGATTTAAAGAGGCTTACTCGCTGAGATGGGTCTCAGAAGGCCTTGAGGGTTTACTTCAGTTTAACAGCTGTGTCGAGATATGTAAGCCTGAATGCTTTTTTTTCCCCATATCTATCCCGCGCCACCAACTAAATGAGTTATTTTGCAGAAGGTTTGATATAACAGTAATTGAAAAAAAACAAACCTGAAATGAGATTCACAATTTTTAGATCTGTTACTTAGTAAGGCTATTAAGAAAAGCAATAACGTAACGTGAAATCGGGAACTAAATCTGGCACCTTCATTTCACACGTGAACATTCCATGAAACACTAACAAGTCAAGCATGTTTTTTTATGGGACTTGGACATAATAAAAAGGGATAATGTTGATGATACTGCAATGTTATTTCCCTGGAATTGCATTTAATTGAATACAAGAGAGGGCTACATCCAATTATACTGAATAAAATTTCATAATAATAATAATACAAATGGAAATAAGATTTTTAAAATCAGTGGTGAGGTGTCGGAGGAATTCTAACAGGCCAGCAGTGCTGCATGGAGATTGAATGGAGATTGAAGGCCTCCAACATGCTTTAACGTCCAACTTGATGATTAATATCTTGATAATGCAGCCTGCCTGCTCTCCCCTCTCAGATATTGTGCTGACAGTAGGAAGATGTGTGTGCCAGTTAAAGTAGTTTGAACGAAGCTGGTTGACAAAGCAATATTTTATTTTATTTATCTTACTTCTCCTGCTATTCATTGCTGCTATCCATTACCCCTGTGACAGTCTGAGCCATGGTGTACATTGATATGTGGGAAACGAGTTGTAAAGTGCAGGGGAATGTTCCAAGTCAGACATTTCCATTCATTGTAAAAAGAAATCCTATCAAGCTGGAAGTCAGAAAAAAAAAAAAAGGTGGGGATGGGATAAAACACAGCCATGCTTCACGTCCTGCAGTATTGATTAAATAATCAGTACTTTTACTCAAACTGATAGGCCACAAATTTGACACACATCATATAAAACGTACAGGATTCAGTTGAAATCAATCATTTGGAGTTTTTTTTACTCTGATTCTTCTGTCTCACGGGGTTGAGTGAGGAGTTTTCAAACAGGTCCTGAAGACTTGTACTTAAACATTTTCCTCCTAATAATCATTTTGTATCCATCAGAGGTGGTTTTTTTTGTTTTGTTTTATTGCTTATATCAGCTCCTTACAGTGTTTTGTCTCGAGTTTTTTGTGTTTTCTGAAAAACTTGCAATTATTTTAAGAAGGCGACGATATTCAAATGCCGAGTGTGGAAGGATTCATGAGGCTGTGAGGTATCAGATGAATAACACAATGTCTGAACGAAGGTTAAGTAAAGGCAGAGAAGTAGTTGGGATTAAGTATATATCTATGAATCAAGAGTAAAAGTACACATTACACATGATGATTGTGTATCTTAGCATTTGGAAAATGTTCAGTGTGCATCCACTGACCTCTTAAATGATGTTAAAGTGGCGTGTGATCAGGTTTGCTTCAGTCCTTTTGAAGTTGGCAGGCTTCAAATTTGAAAGTGTGTCATTTTCATGAGTTGTTTGATGCAAAAAAAATCTTCAAAGTAACTGATAGGATCAGGTAAATATAGTTCCATCAAAAGTGTAATATTTCTTTTGAAACGTAAAAGTACAAAGTACATACCTATCTATGTAGTACTCGAGTAATAATACTGTTTATTGGTGACACTGAATCTTTAAACATAAACATCAATGAACGGTTCATGTCTGTATTTGAACCTCCGATACCAACGAGCTGGAGATAAATGAACTGGCTCACTTGTTTTGAAGGAAACATCCATTCATCTTGGCTGCTGTTTGTTTCCTACGCGGTGCAGTTGATTAAATTGTGACCCTCATCATTAAACACTGATTTATTCAAAAATAATCAATGTCCGCCAGTCATTTAACATTCTCCCTCTGTCAGTTGCAAGGGGAACCATCACAAACATGTGTAGCCGATAATTACTCCACTCCATTTGCATAAATGTAAATTGATTGGCCCCCCTTGCATGATTGACCACTCCGTAATACCCGACCTCCAGTCAGAGATGAAACAATGCTCACACATGTGTGGCTTTTTCCTTCCACGGGCAAAGACGACAAGATATGGTGCTGCGGTGATGATTGAGAATATTCCACTGAAAATGAAAGCATTTGGCAGCACATCTCAGTGTCTAATTGTATTTATGTGAGAGAAAATGGAATATGCGGAAAAGAAGCCTGACTTGACCTCGTGCTATGTCATTGCAACCGCTTGTTGTTTATCTTTGTCTATTAGGCAGAACTGAGCGAATTGTTTACAGGATTATCAGGCATCCTCGTGGACCAGCTATGAAGGCGAACACTGATAATGTTTCTGCCCAGTCAAAATGGAAGTGTAAAACCCAAACAGATTACCAGACTAGGGGTACTGGCCATGCCCAGCAGGATACTGAGCAATGCCAAGCAACACAGCAAATAAAGCTGTCAAATTATTCATTTTAAAGGCAATATTCACATTAAAACTGCAATCATCAACATGCAATAAAAAACAGATACACACAACCCATTTAAAGAGATATCAATATGAGATTTCTTTCAAAATAAAGTTGTTTTCAGCATGTTGATCGAGAAAAATACTTTATTATTCCTTATATTTCTGCTGTCATTGTTTTATCTGAGGTTTAAACATGTGAGGAAGCATTAAATGATCACGGCTGAGAGACACTGAGAGCAGAGAAGCAGAAGCAGCCTTGCACAGAACAAAGACGCGGCCGTTTGCAGACGGCTTGTTAAAGCTGCAGAGGATGAGTCAAAGAGCAGTCCCCTAACAGGAGCCCTCGCTGTTCCGAGTTCAGTCTGGTTTCATCTCGTCAGCCTTGCTCACGGCAAATAAAGAATAAATAAATAAATAAGTAAAACTGCTGCACAGGAAGTCCTCATCTTGACATTTTCCTCTCCATTAAATCACCTTGAGGCATCACAATAATTTCCTGTCCAGAGATAAAGTGAAACCATCAGTGTTAAGTGAACCCTCCCTCAAATGACAAATGATCCTGCTGCTGATTTATTCTTAATTCATTTGATTGATTTTGGACATAGTAAGTAATTGCTGTTGACTGCTTGAATGCACATGAAGATGTAACATAGATACTGGCAAAGAACAGATGCCACCAAGAGCTCATGACAAGTGAAGCCAAAAGATCTTGATCGCCCCCTTGTGACTGTTCCCAGTACAGGTCACGAGTCCCACGTCCTTCATGTTATTTGATGGAATCAAACTAAAATTTAAGTTAAACATCAAATGAATTTCCATCAAGATTGTTCCTGACGCGTTACATAGTTCCTGCCACACTGATACATGCTTATCAAGTACTCATTTTTCAGATAAGTTGGGTTTTAATTAGTTTTATGACGTTATATGGTGGGGGTGAAGTCGTGATTGACAGCTACTCCGAGACTTCTGTGCTGAATGTTGAATAAATGACTCAAGCAGGACTTTGAAACCAGTTCAGAATGAGGTATTTTTTATCTTGCGGTAAGCTAAATTGATAATAAAACAAATCAGCAAGCTAATCAGAATGTTCCCTCACGGCTAGCTGGTGGTCTGAAGTAGCTTCATGGGATACAAGCAGGTGTTTGGTGGCTGGTGGATACTTATTTTCATCTGCATTTAGAATTGTGCCTTCAGCACCAGCACAAGATGGTGGTCACCATATCCAGCGAATTTTGGCTTCATTTTTCCTACAAAGAGAGGAGACGAAGCAGCAGCATCCGTATTTCTTTCCAGATACTTTGTTGCACTGCAGCACCCGTGGAGGGCTGCATGTGAAAATGTGTATCATATCATTCAATTCTCTGAATAAACGGCCGAATGTAAGAAAATATAGATTCACTGTGAAAGCAGTGCAATGATCAGAAGACGACATCATCAACAACAACAACAACAACAACAACTTCATCATCTGTTTAGCCCACAGCCTGTTTCTGAGGCATGGGGGTGGATTGGGGTGGGGGTGGGGAAGGAAGATGAGAGGCACTGCCTCATTAACCCAGAATTATGACAGTTTTAACTGCAATGTTGAAACTCTCACAACACATATTGCTTTTCCTCACGTGTATGAGAATTTCAATATTTTCTTTTTTCCCTTGCAAACCATATATGTATCCCTGTAAAATTATTTGAAAGAACAACACACTTTTTGAATGTGGTATGCAGATGAGTAACTCTTAACTCTGTAATTTACTTGAGTAGAATTTTTGCTGGTGGGTTGATTTCACTAATAGAGAGAGTATGGATTAATGTATCCAGTGAGGTGCATTATAGAAGTCGACCATGTGTGACAGGCATCATGGCCCTAGTTATTGTTGCTGTGCTGTGAGAGTCCATAGAGACCGTGGTCACTTTGAGTTCCTACAAAGCTAATCCTGTCTTCCATAGAGACACTTTGTTTTGCCCGAGAGGGAAAGCTGATGTGTGACCAATCTTTATTTCTTTATTTTTATTACAGCTCATAATGGAATTTGCTGCTCTGGAAGCTCCTGCATCGTTTTGGTTTTTTTTTTTTTTTTTTTCATGCAGTAAATGTTGATTTTGTGTGTTTAGGTATAAAGGGGGCGATAAAAAGGAGATGCCTCCTTTTAACCTACTGTATAAAGCACCCAATATCATATAATATTCTTCAGCAAACTGCTGCCTACAGGCAAAATAAATCATTTGCAAATCATATTCTGTTTATTTGTTAGAGGTTAAACCTCGGTTTTCTGTAAATTTTCCATATCCTGCATTTTTTTCATTTATTCTTTATCATCGCCATCTTAAGATAAGTCCTTTTTTTATTTTTCATTTTTGCCGGACTCAACTCCTTATGCTTTATCTCAAGTTTGTGTGTGTGTGTGTGTGTGTGTGTGTGTGTGTGTGTGTGTGTGTGTGTGTGTTTTCTGAAAAACTTGAAAAAAAATGACTTTATTAAAAGAAGGTCTATCATATATACGTCTATCATTTCTGATACATCGCAGCCAAATATGGTACATACAAGTGAGAAGCTTGACCACATAGTCGAGTATTTTCATTAAAAAAAAAGAGTGTTTTCAGATGTGAACTTACTATTATTTAATTTGATGTGGATGAATAAATTGTTTCTGGAACGTTTGTATTATGATACCGGAAAGAAGTGCGAAGCACGGGTTAGCACATGTTTGAAGGTCTACACTGTCAGCACATGTGGCTCAGTGTTGAGGGTCTGACAAGGCTTCTCACTCCCAGTCTGTGTCACAGATTGCAGCCAGTTAATATTTTAGTACAGTGGAGCTGCATTTGGTGACAGCCGAGGAGTTGGGTCGGGTTAACGCGGCTGTTGTGTGCCGTTGCCCCTGAGGGTCTTCAATATTTCATTGTCTTTTTCTTTTCTTTTTTTTTTAAATCTTTAGCTTTCACTTCTTTCAATGCATTTATGAATTCCCATATTTATGGTTAAAAAGAAATGTTTACCTACATTTATCCTTTTTAAACTCAACATTACAAACAATAAATTTATCAAACGAAGAAATTATGACTCAATGTATTCTTACGCTGAAATTATATGTTTTATTTGAGGGCGTTAAATCTGTCTACTGTGGTTTATTTAACACATTTCCCTTTTGCTGACCCTTTTATGATCCAAGTTAATTAGACAACTGGATTAAGGAGTTCGTTTTTCAGAGAACATAAAAAAAAAAACTGGAGACAAAACATCATAAGGAGTTGATTTAAGCAAAAAAAAAAAAATTGTCAGAAAATGACTTGGGCAATTATTTTAAGAGGGTGATGAAATCAAATATTGCTTCGTGTGAATTAAACAGCAAGCACACAGTCACAGCTTGTTCCATCCATTACATCACATCATTTCAAGACAATTAAGAAAATCCCCCGAAAATTAAGGACGCTCGCCTTCACTCTGCTTTGACTTTTTGTTGACATAAATGCAACTGTAGTATAATGGCATTTTTGTTGTTGTTTTATCTTGAAAAGCAGAGACTCTGTTTCCTCGTGTATGCCCCTCAGTGCTACATTAGCCGCTGATCAACAAAAGTGGTAAAAACCTAAAATGACAGCTCAGATCATTTGGCTGAACTTTTAAAGCAGCTCATACACCGCAGCTCCAAACGAGGAGACAAACATTATTCTTTATCCAAAGGATTGCAATGAACTCTCAACAGGCCGGAAGAAGCCGAAGCCAAGATTCCATAACATGTCATACAGAGCCCAGTGCACGTGAAAGGACCACAAACTGAGATTTGGGTTTCTGCATGTATAAGAAATTCATGTTATGGTGAAAAACATAAATATTTAAGTATGAAAGTGCAAAAGCTAAATGGTTTGTGTCAGTCCAGTACCCTTGAATGCCTAAGATAGATCAATTAATAAGGGCATGACTGCTGACTGACTAAGCACACTCGGAAACGTACACATTAATGCGTTCAGCCGTTCCCCTGTCAAGGATGTTTTTTTTACAGTCGAGGAATCTGTGTCGCAGAAAATCTAACGAATGCTATTCTTGCGCCGTTTTACATTGTGTCGTTTGCCTTCAGTTCAGGCTTTTGAGTCAAGGTATTTGTTTTGTAATGACAGGTTAATGCATGTTCTCTTTGGACAACCAGAGATACACAACTTAAAGAGCAGAAAGCAAAAGTGTCTGTGGAGTTTGGACACAGCGCTGTGCTCACTGGAGACCTTTGGACTTCAGTCATTAATCACAGTCGCCTGCGGGTAACAGGGGAGTAGTCTGATCAAAATGGCTGCATAATTTGATCTCATACTTTGTTTCATGAAAACAGGGAAGACGCATGCACTGAACACTTTCTGCATGTGGCCCCATTTTGCACTTTTTTGTGAAATTTCTGATGTTTTTTTTTCCCTAATTGTTTTGATTCCATCAACCTTTTCCAATACAATATGACACTTCAAATTGCGCATCAAAACACTGAAAGCCTGACTATTGTTTTAATCAACTCTGGAGGCAACCTTCTGGGGATCTTTTGCTAAAAGTTCTGGCTTCCCGCAGGTGACAAACATCCCTAACCTTTACAGACTGCTGGAGGTGCTCTTAAAACATTCTTCTTTGGTTAGTAAAGTTCTGGAGCTAATATGAAAACGGAACATTTGGTACGTTCTTGGAGTGTTTTGAGGGGATCATTTCTAAAGGAGATTCCCTCTAGATCGCTACATTTGAATCATTTGACAGCCCATCTTTCACTTGTCATAACATTTTTTGCACATTAGCCAGGTTTGTTCACTTTAATCCCTCAGAGAAAACAGTATTTTTTCCAGTTATTGAGCTGATCCATTGATTAAAACTGACCAAAGTGCACAGCTCGTATGAGAGCAAGTGCTAACATGAACACCGAATCAGCTTTTGAGTTTGATAGTACAGAAAAACAATATTTATTAGATGGAGAACTTGATGTACCACCTTTCGAATGACAGCGGAGGCCAGTATTGGTGCAGGAACTCCTCAATGCATGGAGGGAAGATTCTGATGGCGGTGGAGATGTGACACGTGAATGATGGAACCTCATTCTTGGTAAATGATAGCAGGAGACTCCAGGAATGATGAAGGTGATGGATTAGAAGGTGGGATGTGCAACTGGCTGTGTGAGACAGAGGGGCGGTTTCAGCGCTGATATCTGAACATCAGTATGCAGCCGGGGGAGTTTGTTTGTGAGACATGCATGGTTACGTTGGAAATGTATGTATAAGCTGTGCCTTTATTCTCTTTGACTTTAACAACATTGGGTAGACGAGAAATTTGTCCAGACATTGTATGTTATAGGTACGTTATAGGTTGTAGCAGAAAAATTGGGCTTTGTCACGACCATACGAACACACAGTACGAGCTCAAGTTTTCTTGTTTGATTTTCAAAAGTATGGCCGCTTTACTGTAGGCTTTTCAGAACACATCCCAGTTTTAAACAACCTGACTAGCTGGATTGCTACTCCTGGAGTGCACGTATCTGGATCTATTTCAAAATCAAATCACATGGCTCCTCGGTCTAAATTCTATCACGTCATCAAAAACCAAGACAAATCTCTACTGTGTATGTTCTGAGAAAGAGTACACTTAAACATCTGAAGAAAGGCACTCTCCTCTTCGACTTTTAGCTGTTAGACATCTTTATTAGTGGACCTGTGAGGGCTCAGCCCATCAATTCTGTCAGAAAAGAAACGGTCGGTCTTGGGACTGCTTTGTTGTCTGAACACTGTCGCGCAGCAAATTGTCTCCCGGGATCCAGTCAGGGTGGGTGGACATGGAGAAGAAGGAAGTGACAAGAGTGTTGCCTTAAATTGCTATCGATTCAATTGTTTGAACCGTTTTCTCTGGGAGGTTAAGATTCTAGGTGGAGTCGTCGCTGAGGTTCAAAGGAACTGTCACCCAGTCTTAATTCAAAGTCTGTTAAGTCGCTCTCTGTCATGCTTCTCATACCGTCCAGTTAGTGAGGGATTTGAAAAGTGAAGCGTTTTGGGAATTCTTGCTGAATTTTTTGGGCGGCTATTGACTCATAATATCAAACACAGTTTAAGGCTTTGTTGAAGAAAATTGTTGTATATCAGCTATTTCCAATCTTCACATTCTTAGTGCTTAGACAAAAACACAGGTCAGACGGGTCTCTGTAATGTGGGTATTATGGAACAGGATAAAAGTTAATGTCAAATTGATTCCGGAACAATCTACTCTGTAATGTTTCTCCACAAAAATTATACCCTGTGAAGCTCACTACTGGTTATAAAAAGGTATTGACTGACAAACAGGGAGACTCAGAAGGCGGACAATGCCAAATAGCTTATGATGGATTATAGCATCCAATCAATACAGATGCCTTATTGTTTTCCAACATAAGAGGAGAGGAAGTATGAAGTGGCACTCTGATTTATTTATGTCACTACGTGTGGTTTATTGTTTTGAACAGCAGTTTGGACTGATTTCATATGAGCTGAGATTGCAAATTATAAAAATATTAAGTGACACAAAACAGCGTCTTAAGCTCCAGTCAAAGGTGCAGCGTGGCTCAGTGGTAGAGTGGCCGTCTCGCAACCGGAGAGTCGCTGGTTCGTCCTCACTTCCCTTGGTGACCATGTTGAAATGTCCTTTAGCAAGATACTGAGCTCCTGAGCAGATGTTTTTGAGAAAAAAAAAACAAAAAAACAGTCAAGCTTTAAAGGTTTTTCAAATTCTTCATGACTGAGCACTTAGTTACAAAATTAAGAATATTTATCTTCAAAAAAAACTTATAAAATTCTGATCTCACTTTCGTAAGGGTAATGAATAAAAAAAAAAATCTGTGTGAAACAACTATGTATGTAAAGGGGGTACCCCAGCAACCCCCCGCAACACAAACACAACACTCGATGACGAAGCTGCATGTTTCACTGCTTAAGTGAATGAGCTCCTGCTGCTAACATGCAACATAAGACTCAACACACTGCTAAATCTGTAGTTATTAAATGGTAAACTGTCTTGATTAATGCCTCTTCGGCTCTGTTCATGCCATGCAATTTTTTTTCCAACAAATTCTGTTGAAAAATATCAATAAGAGTATAGTACAGGTAGCATTAAAATTCTTAGATACTGATACCTTAACCTCCATACCTCCAGGGACAAAATTTCCTGAATGTTACTTTTTCTGTTTCCCATTCAAATAAATGTTTAAAAAAAAAATGAAAAAAGATTTTAATTGTATTGTGTTTTATATTACAAATCTTTGGTTTTAGTTTTCAGCTCCTAGGCATTTTCACAATCTGCAGACAATTTACTGTAAGTACATGAAAATATAAGCCACTTTACCAAACTCTGGTATTGAATAACAAGACACCTTTCAATCCTCAATAGTATTGAAGCAATTCAATCACTGTCAGCCAAGTTTGACCCCAGATAAATATTGGAATCAGTGTGTATTGATAAAATCCCACGCGTTCATAGCCCCTGAGGTTCTTTTTGTTTTCCTGTCGAAAGACTATCACATTTTCTCTGTCAAGGTCTTAAAAAGCATTAAATTCGACTCCATGAAGTGTGTGCATCAACCCTGAAATGGGAAAGAGCTGGTGTGTGATTGACTGTAATAGAGGCAATAGAGGCCGTATTAAATGCTTATTGAAACTGAAATCTCTGATTTACATGCAGAAACATCCTTCTGTTGGTTAATGTTAGCAGCAAGCTAGCAAAAACAGTGGCACACAGGCACAGTGCCACGGCTACAGACAGATTACTACAGCAGACTATGTTATGTGAACCCTTTATGACAAAATCAATAGTTACACTAGAAGTGTCTATGACAGAGTTTCTACTGAAAAACAAAGAGAAAAATCTCTGTTGTAGCAGTTTCTCAACTAGCTAGCTCTCAATACGACTTCATGGTGCCCTTTTTCTTCTCTCAGTCGCTCTGTTATATGCAATATTCCGAGCTCCCTTCGCTATGTCCCCCTGGCATCAAGATCAGGTACACGCAAATGTCAGGAAACCCTTCCCCTGACCACAGTGTCAATGTCCATGGCCCATTGGTTCTTTGGTATATGGTAAGGAGGTTTTTTTTACTTCAACTGCCGTTAATTAAGCCAATTATCGTTTGCCTTACTCTTGGTTTTGCCTATTAAACGTGACTGCCTTTAATAGGGGTCATGCATTGAACCATTTGGTTGATTCTTAAAGTCATCCAATGTCCCACTGCACTGCATGAATGGGATATTACCCTAAAAATGACTGGCGTTTCCTTGAACGTGCAAACATATGGTGGCACACAACATCTTTCATCCCCTGTTTAATACTCTATAACAGCAGGAGGAGGCCAGTAACAGCTGGAGTCATAGTCTGCAAGACAAACTTTGCACTTATTCACTCTCTCGCTACCGCTCCTTCTTTGTCCATCTCGCTCTCTCTCTCACCACCTGTATCTCTTTCTGTAAGCATCAATAACATTTGAAGAATCCCAAGTATTGGCGTGCATGAGGAAGGATTCCATCAACTCAAATGAATTCCATCAACTTGCAGTGATTTGCATTTCTTAAACTAGGAAAGTGTGATGCATTATGCAAAACTGGCATGCATTCTGCATAAATCCACTACTGAGTGCGTATTTGAGAATCTAACATTTCATGGATTTCTTCTTCCGGGGCTAGGCTTACAAACGCAACAGTTACAGGCTTTTCCTTGAAAATTACGAAGGGGAAATATTTTCAGACCACTTGTTAATCTTTTTATGTCACACGGAAATGTTAAAAAAAATCGTAGCTGACTTAAGGTACAGGGATTTCTTGCAAATTTTGACTTTTTGGACGGAACGAAACCAGACTGTTTTTTTTTTTTTTTTAAGGGAAGTCGGGCATCTCAATTAAGCTTACGCCTCTCCTGCTTGTGCAAAGAAGTCCTTGAGATGGTGTGTAAGACACTGATTGAGTGATTAGAATTAGTCCAAATCTAAACTCTAAATCAGGTTTTTATTTTCAGAAGGGAAAAAAAAATGATTATCACAGAGAACTTGATAACACCATAAGTGTAGGATTGGAGCAGGATCTGTGTGTGTGTGTGTGGGGGGGGGGGGGGGATTCTGATGGTGGTGCAGCAGAATGATGGAACCTCATTCTCCACATATTATAATGGGACACTCTGAAGATAATGGAGGTGATCGATTAGAAGGTGGGCTGTGCAACTGACGCTCAGTGAGACAGAAGGGCAGCTTCAGCAGTGGTATTGAAACATCAGTATGCAGCAACTGCAGGGAGAGGGTTTGTTTGGTTAGACATGGTGATTTGAAATTGTTACATTTGAAATGTATAACCCAATAGTGATTTGACATCACAAGGGTGGATGACGACTTCCATACAAATATAGAGTATACAATAGGTTGCAGAAGCTCCTGAGTTTCCTAATAAAAAGAAAGAAAAGCAAGAAAAAAAAATGGACCTCACACAAATTTAATAACCTCAAGGACGCACAGTGGTAACTCCAATTTTCGTGCTTCTTTATGTATGACCATTTCAATGCAGGTTTGGTTGAATGGCTTAGAAAGCTGATATGTAAGGTCATTATAAAACAGGGAGAAAAAAAAAACTTTTTCCTTGTTATTGAAGTGTCCTCTTTTTGCGTCTTAAAAGTTGTTTTCAGCCTAAACATGAGTTGAACCGTTGAACGTTAATCAAATACATCCTCAATGAATGATTATGGGAAATAATTATCTTCTCGTTTTAGATTTACGGAGGTGAATTTGTCAATGTATCACTTATCAATTAAAATGCTGTGGGTTTTACGATTTTTTTTTGCACATAGTGCAATTAAAAAAGTTGAAGTGTTGTTGAGGAAGCATCTTCAGGGTTAAATGAAGCTGCGCTATGGTCTTAGTGTCTGCGTATCCTTGCTGTCGTAGCTTGTCAACATGGAGCAGGTATGTGGGATGTACTAGCTGTGGATATGAACTCGACATCATGCTTGGAGATAAGTGTTCAGCATTGGTAACGTAGTGCAGTTGACTGAAATACGTGTGGTACTGTACTCAGTGGTAACGTAGGATTTCATTTATAAAAGCTGCTATTTTACAGAAATAAATGCAGCACTGTAAGAACAAGTTAACGGCCCTTGATAAACAGCCTTTGTTCGAAAATCCGATTTGTCACATTCTTAGTCGTGGAAGGAGACAATTTCAACAGCATCCAGCAGATAAGTCACACTGGGTTTGACTCCATCAGAGCTCCATACAAGCTGATTTAATTGCAACAGAGTTGGTGGCAACTGCTTGAGCTTCTCATCTTCCTCTCTGCTCCTCAAAGGGCAAAGACGCTTGTTTTATCACCCATCCCACTGCTTCTTCAGATCCCTGAATCTGCGTCACGAACGCAGGGCAACCGCTCAGTTATCCTGAAAGGCAAAAGACAACGTTGGCTGAAGCAGCTCTACTTGTACTCATTCTTCGGTCCCTTTTTCTCCATATTTTCTCTGCCTTTTTGTGCGCCTGTCGACAATCCCTCGATCTCTGTGCCCTCTCCCATGCAACCTTCTACATTTGGAAGACGCCTCCAAAATGCGTTGGCTTTTTTGAATCGATAAAGTTGCCATTAAATTGATTGAGCATCGTCTTTGCACAGAAAATGAAATTTTATTTCACTATTAATTTCCTAAATGGTTGCCCAGCATATCAAGCTTATTGCAGTGTACCACAATAAGAAAAACACCTGCATAATATATATATTTGTTTTTATTTATCTCCCACAATCTCAATATGATGTGCCCAGGAAACATTTTTGTCTTGGAAACAATAACATTTAAGATCTCAGAAAACAAATAGATCCTCATTAAATTTCCATCAACTGACAGTAAAATATAGTGAAATGGAAAGTAGTTGTCATACATCTGCAGCGAATGGGTGTTGTGGAGTAAAGGAAGCATTATGTAAAGCACTATGAAGCTGCAACAGGAGATGTTGTTGCTTTATCTGGTATAATGTATGCGTTAACATCTTTTTCCGCTCTGGCTGCGATGACTTATGTTTGAGCAAGTACGTACATCCTGACATCTGCCCTCAGAACTAATATTTTAACCTTTATTTCACCTGAAGATTTGATTCATCTCTGTTGTCATTTGTTTCATTTCAGTGTGTAATTCTTCATTTACCTCAAGCCATTTTTTTTATTCTAAGTCAAGTTTGTCAGGGTTGAGGGAAGGAGGCAGGAGGACCAAAACGCAGACGACGAAGAACTTTAGGACTTGAATGATCAAAATAAACCAAAGCACAATTGTAGACTCCGACAAAACAAAGGGGCACAATGGTGCACACAAAGGTAGGGTGACAAGAGGATTGGACAAAAAACTCTTTAAGACAACCCAACTAAAATAGAAACTCAGCTGGTGTCACAACAAGAAACAGGTTCGAGACTAACAAACTGACAAGACACAGGGGACGCTGGAAAAGAAAAGGCGAGAAACAGACAAGGACAGGAAGTGTGACGCAAAGGAGACGCAAGACTGAAGTGCTTTCAAAATAAAATGTCTACACATTCAACCCTTCTCCTACATCACGATACCACAGTAAGACACTCTTTAAAAGCTGTTTCACCGGGGTTTTAAGGAAGTTCAACAAAATGCAGGGTCGTGTCATTTAAGTAACAATGAATTCATTAACAAATTATACAATTGTAACTGTAAATACTGTTATATATTCAGTGTGTGTTGAAACATTTGCAACCACAATATTTCCTCATTTGATTTTCACTTTGACCACTTTCTTTTTGTTGTACCTGCTTATTCAAATCATAATCTTCATATTAATGGTAATATATTAATATGAATTCTCACCGATCGGCCTGATAATGACAGTGCAATATGCATATGAGCAGTGTGACAGCCTCTCTGATTCATTATTCAGATTTAGAGGGATTTAAGAACAAAGAGGGGAGAAAAAAGTTTGATAACTTTATTTTTTATTATTCATGAACACGTAATTATTCCATTCATAATATTGGCATTCTCTGGAGAAGCATCATTCAAATTTAATAAGCGAAAAGGGGATAACCATTTGGCTTGACTCAGTGTATTAAGTTTAAGTTTTTAAAAGATCTGATCCTATTTTTGGCTCATTTGTCCCACTTGTTTGTTCATTCATTTACTGATTGTCCTCATTGTAGATCTATGATGCAAACCTTAAATAGTTTAGTCCCTGTTCTATGTTAAACATATTAATATTTGGACGTCATACAAACCTACTTATTAAGTAAGTGTACCTCAAAATAATGAGAACCCTGTAGTTAAGGTCTGGTTAGATTTCGTCACAAAACCCACTTGGTTAAAGTTAGTGAAAAGATTCATGTTTGAAAACAAACCAATTAAGAAGAATAAAATATAAACAAAATTCTTATCATATATTGGAAAAAATAAGCTGTATAATAAATCTCCCAATGTCTCAGGAGAAACTCCAGGTTTTGTTGCCATAACAACAACTGAACATGCACTGGTCCAGCCTCCCAGCTCAGGATTATGTAGGTTATATGGGCATTATAGTGCAAGTCTTAGGTATACGTAGGAAGATTGAGTAAGAAATTGACTGAAGATGAAAATAGAAAAAAAAATTGCTCACAAAAAAAAAAAAATCAGAGGTTTAGGGAAATGTTTTAGCATGAAAGTAAGAGTTTCTCTCCTCCTTGGCTCTTACTAAACCAGTTCTCAAGCAGCAGCTCAGGACCCCCACAGGGGTCACAAGATAATTTGTTATTAATCTGAGGTTTGTAACACAAAAGCGAAAGTTACATCAACACAGTTACAACATAGTGTGTTCATTTAATTCCCAGCACTCTTTTATGTATTGCAGTTTTGCACTTCCTGACTCTTCATTGACCTTTATGTGTTCTCTGGTCTGCTTTAGTCTAAATGAGAACATTCTCTCCTTTATCTGTCTTTTAAGGACAAAGGGGACTTATTTTGCCTCCCCAGGGTTAAGGAGGGCTCCCCTGCCAATCAAGGATCAGTGATTGAATTAGTGCCCGGTCCGCTAGCTAGACTTCAACTGAACGACAGACAGATCCAGAGGAGAGATTAGGCGGGTGTGAAGTTCACCCTGCTTCAGCACTCCTCACATGCATCTTTTTCTTTGGTGATCTCAAAGGCACTTTAGAGAAAGAGGACTCGAGCCTTCCAGCCCACGAACCCTCCAGCCTGCGCAGAATGGAAACTCGCCAGATGCCGATTTGTTTTTTTGTTTTTTTTTGTTTTTTTATCAAAAAGCTCGCATATAGACAATAGATTGAAGATGCAGTGGTGGACTATTTCTGTGGAGATACTGGAGTCTAAATGAGCCTCCAAGATTAGACTGCACGCAAGATTTGGTTTTTAGCCCATTCTGGACCTATACCAATGTCTACCTTTCCTTTGTCCTGTTCCTTAACGGTTTTGTTGGGATTTTTCACTAAATACTTCCCTTTATATGTACAGGTACAGTATATACTATAGGATTTGCCATCAATTTTTGTTTTATATCATACAATAAAACAGCAAGTCTGTATTTGTTTCCTTTCTTGTTCTTGCTTTTGAACGGAGACGTGGCCGTTCCTTCACTCCTCGCACCTGAAATCGATTTTTCAGATATTTAACATCCAAGGTCCTGTAGCACAGTGTAGTGTAGATAGATGTCTTACTGAAGAGCACAAATGAAAAGAGAAAATTAAAACTTTTCAGTATTAAACACAGGTTTTCCTCTTTGGGTTTAGAGCCTGCAGACTATTTATTCATGTTCTGACACGCCATACAGTATGTGCACTTTAAAGATATTTATATTCATGTCTACCAACCTTATGCAGGACTTCCTGATGATTAATTGATAACTTATCCTACAGACACGCATGCATATGCACACGCATGCACGGGCACGGGCACACACACACACACAGGTTTTCACCACCATGAGTCTGACAAAATAAAATTTCCACAATCATATAGGGACAATAAAGCTTGATGCCAGCATCTACATTAACAATGGCAGCACATCCAGCTGTACTGGCAGTGTTATCATTTGTCACTTAAAAAATGCAAATGCTAATCACATTTTATGCCATCAGCTGTGGGTAATATGATACTGGCCAGAATCCCATCCCCATGGTTATTATGAAGCCCAGTATATTTGCCTAAGTTATTGTTGTCTGAGCCTGATGGAAAAGGATGAACAAGCTCTCGGTGGAAAGTCTTAGGAGTCTTGTGTCACTGTTTCAGGTCACAGCATTACACCAAGACAAAGCAGTGCAAGGAAAAAGTAAATTTGTTGAAAAAAAAAACAAAACAGAAAATTATTTTAAGAAGTTTTCTAAAAGTATCACGGAGAAAAAAAATGAAACACTTGCCTTCCACTTGGGATGCAATCATATGGAGACATTGAGCTTGCCTTTTTTTTTTTTTTTAATACATATACGTATAGGAAAAGGAAACGCGAGCAATGATAACAAACAACAAAGGGTCTCCTGGTAGACCCTGCAAGAAAAAACAATCTGCACTGATCATTGATCATATTTTACATCTTACATATACATATTCCTTTCAGAATATTTGGCAATGAAGTCTCAGAGTTTGATCCTTTGTTTCTGACAGAAAAATTAGCATAATATTGAGCTGTGCTGCAACTGAGAGCAGCATTTGGGTAATGGCGCATTGACAGAACAATTTTCATTGGATTAGTTGGTGAAATGTCAGCTATATGAGTCCTTTTTATGAGCATGGTAATAATTAAAATATGTTCATTAAGGCTACGGGATGTATCATGTGAGATTAGGAAAACCTCCAATGATGCTAGCTGTAATTATTGTCCGGCTGGCTACATTTGTATTCCACTAAAGATTCCCAGACCTCCACGTACAATCAGACACCATGACAGCTGTTAAGGGTCTGTTGCAGCAGAAAATCTACCAGGCTCATCTCACAAAAGCTACATGAAATGACCATGACCTCTTGCTACCGTATTACGTGGCGGTGATACGTGATGATGGAGCTGCATCATGGAAACAATGCCAGTGGAAAGTCGATGAGGGTCCTTTGTTGTGGTGGGTGCACAAATTCTGTGGTTCAACAATGTGAAGTGATGGGTGGTGGTTATTAAAAGTCCACATTAGTGGGCAGGCTGGAGTACCGGTTGGGTCTTGCTTCTGTGAGAGTGGTGTGGAATATGTCCATCAGTGTGTTTGAATCTTAGTTCTCCCCTCACGATCAATTTTCACTCTGAAATTGTCAAATCAGAACATTTTCTCACTCCCTATGTGTCTGACTTTGGAGTCACTTGGACACACAGTGAGCTCTCTACTAACTTCAGTGTAAATCTAATTGTGACCATGTTGGACACCTTTGACTTTTTATGCCAGCATATAGAGAGAAAGTCTTCACAACATGGAAGGTTTGGGTGGTGGATGGCTGCCGCACACTTTAAATGATCTGCTATAATACCTCAAAAACACAAAATGCACCAAAAAATAAATGGTGAGGGAAAATTCTCTTTTTGGAGGTAAAAATAATGCTTTTTTGATGACCAGGGATGAGCACGGTCCGCTATACGTAACATATTCAGAGACAGGAAACACAAATTTTACAACGCAATATAATGCTGCTTACTGGTGCTCTGTTGTTGCATTATCTGTTTATCCTTCACACTTGTACCTTCAACAGCCTTTTTTCTCTTTTTATTGTTTGTGGTTTGTTATCTCCATTGGGACACATCTGTCATATTGTTGTCCAATTTTCTCAAGTGGTGATGATGTTAACCTCGCCATGTATTCTCAAGCTAATACTAGAGTAAACGCCATCTCTAAAAAATACATTGACTGAGAGAGTTACTCTGACTGCTTTTACTGATGAAAAAAAAAAAAGTGTTATATCCCAGGCTAGATGCACTTTTTATGTGTACACTATTCCGGCCCTGTTCTCCAACAATCAATTTTTTGGAGTGCTGGATGCACTTGAGTGATAGGAGCGCAAAAGTAGTGACACTCAACCATCACGGAATGAGAGCACCAAATGATTGCCTCAGAGAAATTGTCGTATCTTCAAATGTCTTTGAGAATATCTCCCATCCCTGTCTGCTTTCCCTCTTGCTATACGCCAGCACCTGAAGAGTTTCCTTTTGACTTATGTTATCAGCTTATGGTTCAGTACAGTGCACAGTCCTGTGAAATGATGCTTTGCTCCTGCAGGATGCCCGTAGCGGAAATTCCATTACCTTTCTTGAAGATTCTAACTGTAGATGTACAGTTACTAGACAACCCTGGCGACCCAACAGCACTAACTCGGCTTGAGTATTTTCTTAACTTTTAAGGGAAAAAGACATTTACTCAACTTTCCTGGAGCTGACCAAAGTAGATAAATTGGAACATTAAAAAGACACGGACAAACATTATCCCTCCTGAGACACCAATCTAGGTTGCTCCACAACTGGTTGTGACAGAATGGAGGGGACAAACTCGCTGGCAGACAGTGAACGTATATTCTAGTTTTTAGGGATTCTAGCCCTCTTGTTCACCCTTCTCATCTGACATAACAGCAAAACCATTGTGTCTTCCATCAAAGAACAATAGACAAAGGGTTTTGTCTCCAGAAATAATGGTTTCTTAACTGCCTTCTGTCATGTGAGCAATGGTAATTGGCAATAACAGAGCAGCTATGGAAGCAGCACTGAAGTCCTTGAGATCACTTAGAGGATGGCACAGCTAAGGAACTCAAATTGGAACCTTATTAGTATTTCATTAACACGCCTTTTACCTTGTTCTCCAGTGTTGCCTGGATAATTAACACTCTGTCGCATTCTCTCGCCAGACCACATGAGGGATGCTTTTTATGGAAGGCAATTCCTCAGTCAAGCTGCAGCTGTGATGCTGGAAATCACTGCAACTCACCCTCAATCTCGAATGCTACATCATTTGACTCCCAACAACAGAACGTCTACTGTATGTTTTCAGCTTCTGGCAAAGTTGTTTTACAAAAGAGGGCAAATCACTTACTATTATTCTTTCATTACCATCTTCCGCATGGTGCAATTGTTGCTCCGAGTAGCACGCTGTGCTTTATGGCTTAGTTTAATGCAGGAGACTTGTAACATCAATCACATCATGAGGAAATGATTGGATAGAGTTGAAATGAAAACATGTATTCAATTAAAAAGCAAATGGGTTTTTTTAAAAGGGTGATAATAATCTCAAGTCTTGGGGGTGCCGTGTATATTCAAATAAAGTATTTGATTTAAATGCACAAATTGTGTAAATATCCAAGGGCATTACGAGAAGAATGAGATAGATAAAACAATGATATGAGGAACAACCTAAGGACCATTGATTTTACGCTAAACCCTCAGTATTATTTGTTCGCTGAGTTTTATTCAAATAGACAGTACTGTTAGTTTTTATTGAGATGCGCAAAATTTATGGTCGCTGCTCCATCATACATCTACAACGTATGGGAGTTCATGGTTATTATGTTATTTTTCAATGCTATTAAATTTGCTTCACGAATCACATGCAAGGTGCTTATCACTCGTGTAAACCCAAAATAATTACTCTGGCTTATCTTTATGGCCTTTGATGGCACTAACCTCTAAGAAAAGTAGATAAGAAAATTCAACACCGTCGATAATAAATGGCAATCAAGTCATCAAATGTATTTCAGAGTCAGTAGTTCATGCAACACCTTGCAGAGCTTCACAATCCGAAACACACAGCTGATCCCCTGCATCTATATATTAAAGAGTAAAGCCACATCGTGTAAATGCTCCTCTAAGCCAGAATCTGACTGTCCCACTGCTGTACATCAAAGGCTGCTGCTTTTCTGTTGTCATAGAAACAACACTGCAATAATATACCTATACTCATCATCATTTCTCTCGTATAGTAAATGCCTCCAGAATGTATTTTGATATGAAGACAAATATAAATGGATGGCATACGTCAAAGGCTGCTGCTTAAAAGGAACAAGACAACAACGACTGCAGGAGAACGATAGCGTGACAGGAGAGCTACGTAACTAAGACTTTCTTAGAGAGGGAGGTAGCTGAAGGCCGACCTCTGAACGCAGGCTTTGGCCAGGTTCCGAAAAATACTTACAGATTACAACCTCCCCGTTCAACAAATAAATTTTCAGCAAAACATTGCTGAGAAACAAAATCTGCCTTTTTCCATCTATCGTATGGTAGACAACAAGTTAAAACCAAGATTTCAGGGACAAGAGAGATGCACCAGTCTCGCTACACTATAGCATATGAATTAGGATGAAGAATGCTAGTCTTCAAAAATACCGAAAAAAGCCCGTCCCGCATGACATTCTTCACGATGCCATCTTCAAGTGGGCGTGGTCAATTAGCAGATCATCAACTAAGTCCAATTATTGTTCAGTTGTTTTTTTTTTAAATGGAGGATGTTCAACCACAACTCAACGTGAAGTCACTGAAAGCACTGCCACTGGCAGAGGTATTAACAGTATTCTCTCTCTTTTTCTCCTCGCTCACTACCTTGATGTAGGTAAGTGTTTTGTATTACAATTGTTGATGTTGTTCTATGCCATTCATTCCATTTGTAATCTGCAAGAGGAAACGGCTCTGCACACCTCAAAAGTGCCTGCAGAAATTGGGAAGAATTTGAATGCCACATTTGGTATAAGTTACTGTATCTTTCTATTGAATATTTTCATCATTTTCACAGAGTAATAGATTCTATCTAAAGGTCCCTTTTCAAATATATGATTACCATTAGATAAATTACGTTACAAATAAGGGCAGAAATTACCCATTGTACAATAAAATGCCACATATTTTGAGTTACGTTCAATGTGCCATAAGCATACGAAATGTTTAATTTATTTTGCAGTCATGAAAATGGTTTCCTATGACATTTCAGCTTGTGTTTCCTGTGTTGTCTTAAATATGCATCACCAAGGTGAATGGCAGCAAGCAAATTTCCCCCACTTCATCAGGAATTTGTGATTATGGTTGTTGATTGTGTGTCAGTCGTACCCTGTGAAAGAACTTCATCCTTCATGCTGCATCTCTTGTTCAACACTGTTTGGCAGAGACTTTTGTTGCCATGGAGACAGTTGTAGTGAACGGCCGCATTACGCTTTTTGGTCCCTAGCAACCTTGATGCACTTTTTTTTTTCTTCTTCTTCTTTCTGCTTTTGAGTAAGTTAATTGATAGCTACATAATGTCTCTACGTCAAAGACAAACCCTGATAGTCAGTGGTGGGCGACTGTAATTGGGGCTAATCTTGGCAATGATAATGATTTTAACTGTATTACGACTGCGGCCGGGAAAAAAAAATGATACAGAGGTCACACCATGTCGTCTTGTATGGGAAATCAACGACACTCAACAGCACACACTCACTTTAATTACATAAAAATACACCTGATGGAGTGGCAACAAATAGATAGGAGAACTTTGTGCATTGAGCCAAGAGTTTGAGAAAGAAGAATGACTCACTCACTTAGGCACGTACCGTAGTGTAGTTTTCAGTGGGATTCCGACTATCACAGCTCAGAAAGGTCATTAGGATTCCAGTTTTGATCTGTGAGGCTGCAGCGTGTTCCTGCGTGTTCAAGAGAGAAAAGTGAATGTTGGAGTTGTTCTCGTGTTGTTATATAAGCCAGGGTTGAGACCAGGCTTTTCAAGGATAGACGACAATACCGCTGTGCCTTTTATCTCCAGTACATAATGTCTGATCTGTTTTCTTTCACACTCAGTACCTTATTATTCCAACTAAAACAGGAGTATTTTCTACATGTATGAACAGCTCATAATGAGATCTTTTTTTTTTTTTTTGATATAGCCAGCGTGTAATTCCCTTTATCAACAGAAGAAAGTCAGCTAACAATTGTTTACATTCTTCATGGAATGCATTCATGTTCAAAATATTGAGTTGAGCTGAGGACATATTGAGAGATGGAAATCAAGTTTACAATCCAAGAATCAGCTCTTACACCCACAGTGAGTGTACTGTATACTCGCAGAAAGCATCTGTTAGCAGTAATGAATTCAGACCCTTGCCCTGTAGCTGTCTATCTAGGCCAAGAAACTGCTAGGAGGACTTATTTGCTATACCTGATTTTCTGTGGGTTTATCTGAAGCAATGTGTCCCCAAAGCAGGCCTAATCTGGGATGGTGACCCGTACCGCCCCAGGCTAGATCAAACTCAGGGCTGACTCTCACGGCTCTCCCACAGTCCCCGCTATACCACCCTTTGATAGTCGAAGGCTCAAATCCTTTAAATGTCGGGCAGACTTTGAGAGACACCACAGCTCAGGAAAAGAAGCAGGCACTTTCTGGGAGCTTACATTCTTTGGGGAAAAGCAATGTCCCACTTTCGCAGGGTGGTGGTGGTGGTGGGGTACCTTCAAATCACTTTGGGCACCACTTGGAGGTTGTGGCAGGAATGCTAGCAGTGCACAGCAAGATTGCACAAAAAGCCATTAATTTACGGTCAGATTTGCTTTTAGATTTAATTTTAATTTATCAGTGGGGTGTTACAGCCATTTTCCAACCCTTATCTGGGACTGGGTCACAGTGACAGGAGGCAGAGTCAAATAACCCAGACATACTTCACTCCTGGGAGGCCCCAGTGGGATCCCAGAATGTAACCCCAGGGTGTTCTGGGTAGCCTCCTACCAGCTGGACGTCCCCATGGCATGACTGATCACATGACCCAACACCCTAACTTTGCTCCCAGAATAATAAGGGAAAGCATGGATATAGATTAAAACTCTTACTTTATGAGAACTTGACATCGGTCATCAAACAAGCAAAGATTCAGACAAAAAGCCAAGTCACAGCACAAACAACCGGGGGTTTCAGTCCTCACTGGTATTACACACTCATATTAGCTCCTGTCTTTGTTTTCAAGTTTGCTTCTATTCTCATTTTTGGAACACATAAAACAGCGCAGACAGTGGAGAGAAGCCTTCACAGCACAAGCTCACAGGGGGAGACTTTGCCGAGATGGATAACCGTGTAACTGCAACTTGGAAAAAAAGATTTTCCAAGGCGTTGTAGTTAAAGGCATCGTGAGGACGAAAGAGATAAGGTGAAAATGGTGCGTTGCAAGCAGAGAAAAACAGGAACTAGAGGGATAATGACGCAAAGATGCAGAAATGGGAATTATGCAAAATGAAACCAAGAAAGAAAGAAAGAAAGAAAGGCAGGGATTAAGGCGACAGTGACAGGCATGTAGTGGAAGGTGAGATTAATGAAAATGAAATGATTAATTTGCACACTAACTCTTATGGGTGTAGAGACGGAGAGAAAGGAAAGGTTCCCTCATGCTCGGAGCCTTCCGAAACGCTTACTGCATCAACGTCCGAGCGATTTCCCCTGTGACTGGTGTTGGCTGTTGACACAAAACTGCAATTGCAGATGACAGCATAGATAAATGGAGGATGTCAGCATGTTCAATTACACTGACTATAAGTTGTGTGTTTTTTTTTTAACTGATTGGGATGTGTGGATGTGCTCTCTTTTGATCATTTACATTTATGTCCAGGAATTCATTATTAATCACTGATCTCATCCTGGATGGATATTTTTTTAGATGTCTGGAGAAAATATATTAGAAATTAATGATTTGTGTTTGTTTTATCTCATGTGGAATCAAACTTAGCTGAGTGTGGTTTCAAATTAAGGGCACAGCACAGGAAGTTGACTCCGTAGTCTTTTCCAGCGTGAGCATATGTAGCTCATGAGGCAGGATTCTTAACAAATATTCTCTTCAGGCATAATTTTCTCTTTGAATCTCTGTTTCCACACCTCGGGGAAACCGGAAGAAGGACTGAACAGAGAGCCTAGCAGTTTCTTCCCTTTGCTCCATCCTGTCTTTTTGTTGCTTCTGTCTTCGTCTGAGAGAAAGTCAGAAGTAGTTTAGCACTCAGGGCTTGCACACGGGAGGAAATTGAAATGCTGATATAAGGAGTAGCTTGGGAGAGGATGGGAGAGCTATAACAGGGACAAAATTGCCCAGCCATGATGAGACAGAGAGACATATCTGCTTGGACACAGAGGAGTTCCTCCACGAGCCAATCACTGAGGTGTGTTGCCATCCGTTAGTCTTCATTCCAATCTTGATTTAGTGTCAACACCAGCATTATGAATACATCTTTTCTCTTCTTCTGTTCTTATTGTATCCACATCCCCTCTAAAATTACATTGCCACACTGGGGTATACGGGTTTGTGAGCGAGGGGATTTAATACACTTCAGAATGAAATGGGCATCCTCCCGCTTGTCCTCGTTCTGTTCTTATGAGAGATTACTCCAGGGACTTTGATCGGGCAAAAATAATTCAATGTCCATCTTTGCTGGCTGAGGCCCTGTAAGTTAGCACATAGCATACACCAGTGCACACTCTTGGCTCCCCTATGCAAACACTAAACTCGCTCAAAAGCATAGACACAACCGTCTTATACCCAAGAAAAAAATATGTTCTATCCTTCTCCGCAGCAGTGCTTTTATTGTAGCGCTCCCTCGTGGCATATTTTCTGTATTTGTTTCATCACTCGGCATCACTTTCAGCCAGTAGTGTTGCCGAATAGCCTGGTGACACTAATAAGTCCAATTTCATACTGATGTGTGTTACAACCAAGTGCCAAATAAAACAACAACAACAACAAAAAAAACATGTACACTTCCGGGGGGGGGGGGGGGGGGGGTCCTCATCTTAAGACCCATTTGATCCATATTTGAAAAGCACATCCTGAGATTTGTTGTGAGCGATGTTTCTCCAGTGGCTGCATTAACAAATAGACTTTTGTATGAGAAGGTGACAGAGAAGTGGAAGGGTGAACCAGATAGTCCCAATCTAATGAAGACGTAGCTGGCAGGTCTGATTATTATGAGTGTTGTAGAAACTTCTCATTGTATTAAATGTGTGTATCCATGTACACAGTCAGGCCTCTCCATTGTAAATGCGTAAATTATACAGTCCTTATTTGTCTTGCCCTTTTATTGTGCGGAGAACATTCATATTTATCAGACCTCCTTTTTTTGCCGTAATTGAATGCATCACATCTGCATACTACACAATACCGACACTTGTGATTTCACAGGAGACACATTCTAGTGTGGGTCAGATTTATTCCAAGTAATCTTTTGATCATAACTAATTTAATCACTGTATTTTACACACTCCTGTCATAACATTTACGCCTTATAAAAATAGTACAACGCAATTTTTAATTAAAACTTTAAAGATCTCCTCCACATATGCATTGAGGTGTACAAAAGTTTTTGCTAGAAGCACAATATTTATTAGGTCCCTTGTTAAAATCTCCACCTACTCTTTCCTCATTAAAAAATACAGATTTTATGATGCAAATATTTTTCATTTCAGAAATTTAACTGCAGGACACAAGATTTATCCTGCTTTAATATGAAGTTCATTCTCAGAGTTTGGGCAGTAAAGATTCCACATCTCACAGCGTCACTGTGAGATGTGGGACAAGAAGAAAGGCACATTTTTAACTGCAGGACAACTTTAAAGTCAAACATTAAAAACACTAAAATTGCACCTGGCTTGTAATTTATACATTTATTTATTTGTTTTTTTATATATATATATATATATAAGAACCTGTTTAGATGTAAGTTGGGGTTTGCACATCTGAGAGGACACAAATGACTGAAAATGTCCATGGAAAAGAAGGTGTGTGTGTGTGTGTGTGTGTGTGTGTGCGTGTGCGTGTGTGTGCTCGCGCACGCGTGCGTGTGTGCGTGTGTGGATAGCAGCAGTATGCAGGGGAGCCTCATCAGTGCTTTGTGCAGACATGCAGTGATGACCTGGATTTTATCACTCCACTTATACACACACAGGGGTTATGACCTTCCAGTTTCACCAACATATGGTCAGAGCAGCAGGTAAGCCCCCTTATTTACCAAGGATCAGCGTTTTTGTTGAGGTCTGTCCTCAGAAATAGAACAAACTGCTGCACTGGTCACTGAAAACTTTGTGGATGTGGTGTGCCAGATGCCCTCAACAACCTTTAAGGGGTTTTGAACAACCATTGCGAGCTCAAGTTTCATATAACAAGAGTTATAATCCATGTTACAATTGCTCATGACAATTCCACGTGATTGGTTACTATGACCAGTTGTCTGAGGTTTTGGTGTTCTTAGAAACCGTGTAGAGCTTAAAAATACTGTAAATAGATAAATGAATACATTTATCTGAGGAAGTCAGCTCAACAGCCTAAAAGTTCCCTGCCTTGATTGATGAAGTTGAAGAAAAGTTAGAAGACAGACCATTTTTACGAGGTTCCAAACAGCCCAGGGAGAAGAAGATTAAACTCCATACCAAGTGGGAGACAGCTCAGGATACGTTCCTCAGGGATCCACACCTAAAGAGCTCGCTTTCCCTTTGGCTGTTCCACTGCTGAACTATGTGTAAAGGCCACTGACCAGTTACGCTGTACTGCTCCAGCATGTTGAATGTTTACCACAGCCAACTCAAATAAATGCATGCTGGATGTCATGCACAGTAACCCAGAATCTCATCATGCTGGGTATTTGTTGTGACATGATCAGCTGTTAAACAGTGACATGGCAAAATGTGTCCTTGGGGCATGATGAGAAATCCGTCTTCTGTTTGGTTACTCTCATGCAGAGATGTATGTTTGTGGTTAGTCATGGGACTAACATGATCACTGAATAAAGCAAAAGCACAGGCAAGAACTCTGACATGTTCTATCTTGTGAAGAACAGAAGATAGGAAGAGGAAAGGAACTTTACACCAACTGCGAAGTGAAATCAGCTACACAGCAGCTGTAGAAGCTGCAGCAGTTGTCTGTGCCCTCGTTATGTATTTAGAAGTAATCTTAAGATGCTCACACGTCAACACACATGCCTGTACTGATAAGCCACACTGGCGAGGCCCACAAATATGATTTACATTGCAGTTTGATACGTAAATGTGTGTTTCATTCCAAACAGACAGATGACAAAAGGCTGAAGAAATATGCAGAAATTTGTCGGTCAGGATTTTGTGCAACTGATCAACAAGAGAATAAGGTATTAATGATTGTGATTCCAACCAACGGCGGGGTGGAAAGACCTACAGTTTTAGTGAGAGAGGAGAGTGTGGATCTGATGTCAAGGCTAGAGCTGATGCTACTCTGTCACCTCAAAGTAACTGTAATAAAGCGTCGGGACCAGGGGTATGGCTTTGCTGATGCATCAAGAAGGGAGTCTAGATGGTGCTTAAATTATATCCACCCTCCTGAAATTCAGGATGTGGCTTGTCTCAGTCAATTTAAAATCCCCTCTGAAAGCGGTTGGACTTGTCCCCTAATGCATCCTGGCATGATCAGATAATAAAATTCACATTCAAAAGACAGGTAGAACCACATCTGCAGTGAAAGTTACATAAAACGCAGCTGGGTGAGAGCCAGCACAAAAGAGCAGCGGCTTCCAGAGTACATGACAAAAGTGATGTACTGCTGCATTTCTGTCACTCCTTCACCCGTGCTCTAGCAAAGCACACACGTATGCACATGTAATCAGACTGGTAAAGAAATTCCTTCGACCTGCAGCCCTTTGTAGCTTCCAAAGAAGAGCCATAAAAGGCAGGTGTAAATGTGTGCACCATCAGCATCATTATTACCTCTCCATCCATTCACTGCAGCTCCACACAATCGTGCAAATATCTCTCTCTCTCTCTCTTCCTCACCCCCACACACACATGCTTACACAGTGTGAGACCTTTTATACATGTAAGACAGACTGAGTGACGCCAGTATTCACCATCCTCTCTCTGGCAATCTATTTTTACTTAATTATTTGAGGGGGGTGGGCTTGAGACCTGCCTTAATTTGCCTCTATGCATTGTGCAATTAATCAAGGTCCTTGCTAACTGACAGCTTTAATGGACGCACTCAGCTCCTGTGTGATTGTCTGCTTGCTGCCCCGCTCCTTCGGTGCGTAGCCACAGAATTCAGACAAGCATATCCTTCAATACTGGCTACACATACGAGGACGCTTCCACCCAATTGAATGGTGAGGTAGAGTGCTGAGTGATTACATTCATCTTTGCTTTACCCACATCTCTCAGTTGCACAGTGGTAATAATGGTGTCAGAAATATCATCCACTGATTCTTTATGATAGTAAAAAAAAAAAAAAAAAAAAAAAAACTCAACTGAAGTATTTGTGGTGGAAACACAAAACAATTCCTCTTGGCTCTGTTATTCATTTGAGTGGAGGAATGAATTTTCAATGATTATATGAAAGGGGGAAAGCAAGAGGTGTGGACACAAAAGCAAAAGCAAGGTTGCTTTTTAAGGTTTTACGAATAGTCCTCTGGCACTTAAGCTTTCCTCTGCACTCACATGGATCCCGCCTCAGATGAAATGTAGTGACAGAAATGTGGCTGCATTTACACTTTTCAGAGAAAGTCTGCATTCTCCAGTGGTCTGAACACTACGAAGATGTGATGGAGTGTTCCATAGAGCCTTTGTTCTAAAGGCAAAGTTCAAAGGCATAATATCTACATTTTTTACATGCTTTCTCTGTGTCCAGGGTTGAAATACTGATACCTGAACTTCCAATATCCCCCAATTCAGAGTACCACACCAATATTAAACATATTTATAGATTTTAATATTACCTTGAAGAACTGTATACTACTAACCTTTGACTGATGTGGTAAGATCACTAGCCATCGTAAAATAAATACATACAGAAAATGAATGCCACTGAGCTTTTTTGTTTTCTAGTTTGACAGGCAGTCTTAGCTGAAATCAAATACAAAGCGGTGACATCAAGTAGTGTATGCTAGCGTAACAGCTGATGCTAGCTGTTTCTCCTTTGCTGCTCTAAAAGAGTAGTTGTAAAAGCAACTGTGTTGACTCTTGAAACGGCAATGACGATTTCTTCCTGGTTTGCAACGCTAAGCAGAGCTAACTTGGTCCCATTTATAATTCAATAAATGTGTTTTTATTTGTGATGGAACTGTGGTGGCAGATGGACTCAAGTGCTTAACGATACTGATGCCAGAATTATTGGCACAATCGACGCCATTTCCGTTTATTGGAATCGTAACAAATCGGAAAATTACGGGGCTCGCGGTGGCGCAGAAGAATCACAACAAAAGTAACTACAGGTCACTTACATTACGATAAATGTGACATATTTTTCAACATTGATAACCAGCAGTTTCAGTATATAAACTGTCACATATTGTTGCTCGACGAGAGGACCTGTTCTACCTCTTACTCCAGTCTCTCTCTGGTTCTCTGTAGTACTGTAATGTCACGAACTGCTGTAGTGTTGCTTTGAGCTTGTTATCAATGAGCATCTATTCAGGTAACGAATAATGAAAAAGAGCTTCAGACCCCATTCAGCAAAAGGCCACAATTCACATTCTTTTCCTTTTTCTATTACTTTCTTTAACAGCAACAAACATACTTCAACATTCTGACGTTTAAATAAATCAACACCCTTGTAAATCGTCTCCCTCTTCCATTTTCCTCTTTCGTGTGTTTACTAAATGGAAAAAAAATCTTTAAAAAAAATATAGTATACAAATTGCTAACATGCATGCATTCAAAAGGAATGGAGTCCATCCCTGGAAGATGAGTTTAATGTAAAGCAAAGTTTGACTAAAAATTACTTCAAGGAAGAAACATACGCTTTAATATGCCTCAGCGTACAATGGCGTGGACATCACGGGTCCATAGGTGACCACGAATAGCAAATTACAGAGCAGGGATGATGAATAGATGCTGTAATTAAAGCACAAACAATTCCAGAGCCGACTGACGGAACTGCAGAAATGTCATGAAGCTCCACAGAGCTGGGTAAAATAAGATGGGATTCCTGAGAGCCAGTGTTGTTGCTTTTGACAAGAAGTGCTGAAGAGTATCGAAATGGAACAGAAGATGTTTTAAATGGAAAACGAAAGAATGGCACAGAGCCCGTCAAGGTCCTCGCAGCAAAACCTTCCCCTCCTCCCCATTAGTGTCTCCATCGGGACTTTTACTAAGATGAGTCTATGACTCAGCAGTTGGCATACATTAATAGCATGACCTCCACTCATTTAAATAGCATTATTTGTATCTGATGATCCAAATAAGATGAGATGATGAGGAAGACGGTACAAGCATCAATTAACTGTAAACTTTATAAAAGGTAGCGTATGCAGTGTATTGACATATCTGTGCCTTTTAAAAATTCTACAAAGGCAATCTCAACTATAAATTCCCCCTCATGTTTGGCCAAGAGCAGTTATTTGCTCTCATATTGGATAGACACCCATGGATAGTAGGCTAATTGTGTGAAATCATGTGAAATGGTCTTCAGGCTATTTAAATATCCAGTAACTGTGTCATAGAGTGATTGTTTCCCTGTTTATGAATAGACAGCTTCCTGGCAATGAATACCCAATGAGGGTTTAGCCTTGCAGTTCCTGTGTACTCCGCAGCTTGACCCGGAGAAGAAATATGATTGCATGTCTATGGAATTTCCATTCTTGCTGAAAGCTATTGATGTTTACAGCAACAACTCACGCACATGTTGTTGCACACGAGTCATTTTTTTTAACGTAAAGTCTTGTTTTGTCTGTCATTTTCCTTTAGGATGTTAATTTGTGTCTGTCTTATGAATATTGGCAGTATTGATTTTTGTTGTCTTTATATGAGGGTGGCAGAATTGAATCGAACTTGTACATTCACCTTGAATTACACGGATGGATGCGTGAAAATGTCTTGGGAAAGTTTGAATGTTCAGGTGGTCCAGGTGGCACATGTTAATCAGACTGCCACAGCAATGTTTGAGATGCTAGTTACCAAAAAACTGCACCATTCTGACTCCATGTGCCTCGACCTTTGTGGTCTCTTGGCCAGATTGAGAGTGTACAGTGATGGAAAAGCCCGAGGGTTATGGTGATATGAATGGCCAAGTTTTGACCTTTGACTTCTCAGCGCTTTACCCCTGACTGTGAATAAATGATTCTAAAGGGCCACATCCCTGAGGATTAATGTGCTCAGCAAGGCTTCGAGCTGCTCACAGAGCAGACAGAGGGACCATTGACTCTATACACTAGGATGATGAAGTGGGATGTGGGAGCAGCTTTGCTCGGAATCCTGCTGCTTTTGTCAGTCAGGAATCAGGTCTGTGTTCAGGGTAATGGATATAGAGCTGCAAACTAAAGAAAAGTAAATAAATAAAAAAACAATCATTTTGCCAAACATAGTGATTGTGATGACTCACGCCTTCTTTTATCTGATAAAAAAACAAACAAAAAATAATGATGTTATTTGCTGGGGTCTACTCCGGGGCATCTCTGTAGCACCACAATGCTTCATTCATATTGCGACACATTTTACTTTAATCAAAAAGATTGCAGCTCCATAGATTTGGATATTTCACTTTCCTATATGGCCAGTACTTACAGCATGTAGCCCTCAACAGAAGTACTGCAGTTCTGGCCAAGCACCGGCCTGTGACGTAAAGAATCATACGTATCAAGTTGGATGATTTGCTCCTTAAAGAGGGCAGCGGGGCTCAGGAGTGAGCTTCGTAGAGATGGAAGGGTTGTTGGTTCGGGCCTACGGTCACTTTATGGTCCATAAAAGTGGAAAAGCACTATATAAATACAGTCAATGTATAGTTTGTTAAATCAGTGCTAAAGAAGTTGAATATACTGTAAACAGTAAGGCGAATTTGTGGGTCAAAAAGGACTAATTATGGCTGTCAGTATGATATGAATTGTATCACTTTGAAATTATTTCAATTTTGTGTGAGATAAAAAATCTCAGAAACTTATGAACTACTTGCATACTCTTTATATTGATCAAAAACCAAATGAGAGCCCTGAACACGTTGCAATTTTAGCCGTATTTTAGAATTTTAGGAATGGAATTACATTTTCTAATGTTTCTGCAGTTTCTCCAAACCCACCCAGATTTGGCAACCACGTCTTCCAGCAACATCTGGATAAGTGGGACAACACATCAGGTCAAGGACAAATCTCCCTTGGACAAACAAATTATCAGTCACACTCTAATAAATGAGAAGAGGAACCAGAAGCACCCAAAGGAAACTCCAATACCATGTATGGTAAAGATAAAATGAAGACAAATATGGACGTTTGCATAGTTGACACATTTCAGGCTCCGCATTCAGTCTGTGATTGATCTCAGTTGTTTCAAGGCACATCAAACTTTTCTTCCTCACATGATGCGAACGTGAAAAGTGAGAAGAAAACGATCCAGAGAGCAAAACTGAAATCATTTTATTGTGAAATTGTTATTTTCTGTGTCCTTCTTTATGTTACCATCTATCATCTGCGCTTGCCATGTCTGTTATTGTCACATTTGATTCCAAACAAAATGGATGTGGCTGATCTGCTTTCATACACTGATACATTTTACTGCGGGAAGATAAATAGTCCAGATATATTTGTGCTAGTACAAGCATTTTGCGGGGCTAGCACATTTGTCAAGTGCTGCTGACACTGTTGTGGGGGAGTCCACATGGATCACTTGGTATCCAAGAAGAACAGAACAACCAGAACCGACAGATGAAGCAGTTTTAAATAGAGATGCCACTCTCGCATGCCTTTAAATAGAGCATCAGAACACACAGATGAAGTACTTTTAAAGGGAGATGCCACTATCAAATAAAGCATCGCCCCACCCAGCTATGCTGAATCATATAGATTTTATTATATATTTCAGCTTTGTGAGTGTGTGTGTGAGTGTGTGTGTGTGTGTTAGCTGGTTTCCTTCCTCAAGTAAAGCCTTGTGTGAATTATGGCACGTCAGCACAGTTTTATATTAGAGTTTTAGGTGAGTTGAATGTGAATCTCCCCCCTCTTACTGCTCCTTTGCCCTTTTCAGTGCTGGTAAAGTAAGACCTTAGAGCATTGTTTAACTCGAGGTCCTAATTAAACACAGGAGTGAAAAATCAGAAAGGGAGCTGGGAAGTAATGGTCACTCAGGGATTCCAGCAGAACAAAGACTGTGGTGTGGAGGGGAGAGCCGTGGCCGTAGCAGCCCACTGTTGTGTATTCCACTGGCCGTTGCATGCCGATCACTAACTTGCAATTGTTTTGCAAGTGCTAATTTGCATTCCTGACCTGTCCTTCTTGATCAGAAACCCCCAGCAGGCATCCCTCTGCAGCCGTCACTCCAGGAGTAAGGCTGGTTCGAGTTAATTAAATCTGAGCTAAGTGAAGCGGCAGAGTTGGGTGGGAAGCGATGGTCGCCCATTTCAGTTAGGACTGCAGAGTGTCTTGTCTCGTGAAAAAAAGCAGAAGTGATGCACTGCCTCAGAACGGCACAGGCAAACAGTTAAGGAGAACGGGGGCAACATGCCGTTAAATTGAATGGGGAAAGATCTTAAAAGCAGGGCGCAGCTCTGAGGCAGCGGGCAGAGCTGATAATTTCAACGTCTACTAATCACATAAATGCCACTGAGTGCTAACAGCACCTGAGTAAGATGTTTATATAATATTTTACTATCTCAGCTTGTAATATGTAGTTGTTTTGTTGCCTCCACAATCAGCGACATAGCAATTAATCAGACAATTGCAGTCCAGTCACAGGAAAAGCAGGATGTTTGTTGCATGTGTTATGGTTAGGATTGCATCCAAATTATAATTCACCCTTCATGTTAAATAAGTGTTATATAAAATGTAAATAATCCAATATTTAAATCATGTTTTAACATCAATGCAGGGCTTAAGCTTTTTCATCCTATGGAACAAAGCTTTCTGCTGACTACAACATATGCAAATGAATAATTACAAACTTTAGTTTTCATTTTAATGCTGTGGTGGAAAATTCCACTTCCTGCATCCACTAGGTGGCACTAGAGAAGGCCTGGACACTCATTAAAGTGTGAAGATTAATTATGAAAGCTTCACGTCCTTTGACAAAATCTCATCAGAATTAGCCATTTTGGTACCGCAACACCAAAACTGAATGTGCTCTCCGTGGCTCATTCCACGTCCGTCTACCAAGTTTGCTGAAAGGTGTGATTCCGCTGACGATTGTCATCAATAACACCTCCTGCTTGGCAGAGCTTATTACACATATTCCAGTTGTTTGCCTCTTCATCCCATCAGCAGCAAACAGAATATACCGGACGGTTCAACGCTGACAAATGCTCGTTGTGCATCCTTGTGTCCTAAGATTAAGATTTTATTGTATAACTGTTAACACTGCAAATCGGGGAAATTGGCACCTTCTTTTAAAGTGATTAATTCAATCCGGTGCATGTTTGAGGAGCTTCACTATATGCAGTCAGTTACTTCCAGTTTCTGACAGTGTGTGTGTGTGTGTGTGTGTGTGTGTGTGTGTGTGTGTGTGTGTGTGTGTGTGTGCTGCTCTTTCTACAGGACACTCACAGGATCCTACCACTCTTAACAGTTGTGTCATATGTCAGCTTGCATTTGCATCTTGATTTCTAGCATTTACTTGCTATATTCATTTACTTCCGTCTGATATGTATGTAGCTCCAGCGTTTTTTTTTTTTTCAACAGTGAAAGGCATACTAACTGATATCAATAAGTTAAAAACTTCTGCCATTCAGTGGATCGATTGGAACTATCATCCAGGCTTTTTTTTTTTTTTGCCTAACTGAGCTTCAATTATTTTAATGTTTATGTGTGGGGTTTTTCCTTTTGCAATTCACCCTGAAACACCTCCCCTTCACTTTTGAGTTCCTTCAGTAGTGCACTACAAAGTACTGGGAAGAGGTTCTTAGGACAACAGATGACTTGGACAATAAAAAACTCTTTAACATGCCAATTTTGTTTTGTTTTTTTGAGTTTCCCTTGTGTTCCAGTGACTTACTGAGAATGGTCTCGCATGGATGAGTAAATCTTTCAGCTCTCACATAATCTCATCTCTGGGAGTGAGTATTGCCCGATGTTCTCTTCCACAGCTGATGGAATCACACTCGGCAGGGCCACTAAGACAGGCAAATTGAGATTAATTTTAATTTAACTTAGAAATGTGTTCTGTGTCTTACAATGTGCAAGTATGTGTATTTACAGTTTTGTCTGAGAAGCAGATACATCTTCTCATGCTCAACTTTTTTCCTGCTGTGAGAACTATTGTTTATTTCATAAGATATATGTTTTTTTTATGCTTTGTCCATACTTAAATCTGACTAAACTCAAACTGATGTAAACTGCATATTTAGTTTAGAATTTTCAGGTTTTCGTAGATCTTCTTATCCAGTTTTTAAGGTTTTCAAGGGCTTTGGATGTCTAATCCTGCTCTGGTAAGCAGTAAAAGCAAGTTGAAAGGTCAAGGGTCAGGACATGAGCTTTTTTTTTCTGTACAAATGGTTGATATTTGTGTCATTCAAATTTCCGCAGGAATGTTGTCAAGGGTTCACAGTTCTGAAATGTGAGTAAACACGTTTCCTTCCCTTTGTATGCAACGGTGAATTTACAAACTACAGGCAAAAAAATATGTGACTGCAAGTACAACTTACAAACACCAATTTTTTATAAGTTCTTACATCTGAGGGCAAAGCATTCTGGTATATGCATCTGTCAGAAAATGCTGTAGCAGAAACCACTGGCTTACGTTTCCACAAGTGCAATGACTGGAAGCATCTCATCCTCCACTTCTCATGTAGAGTTAAATGGTCTTTATTCAGTGTAGTTTGATAATTCAACTTTTAAAGCTGCACTTTCATATAAACAACCCGACATTCCAAAAGGAACTTAGTCCGAAGGCAGAAGTCAACATTCTTACTCGTTCCTTACAGTGTTTTTCATGTTGAATTGCTACTCTCACGTGATACGTCGTGTGAAATGTCTGTGCTGCAGAATCAGTTGAGTAAAAGGAGGAACTTATTGCACACAATGGTCCTCATTTATCAAAGCTGCAGAGAAAAGCAGTGCAGATTTGAGCGCCAGTAAACATGTACGAAGGAATCCAGCAGCAATTTATCAAACAGGTCCACCTCTGCAAAATGAGCAACGATCGCAGGCCATGTAAGCTGGGCGGAACATGCCTTATTAACGTTCCCTCTACATTTGACACACCTTCTCATGTATCGTATACGTAAATGTGTCATTTACATTTCTGTCTATTTCCATAAAACACATCCTAAATTGTGCAATATGTGATTAATGTAGACAACAAGAAGGATCAAGGCTTTCTGATTACTTTGGCATTTGTGTTGAGACCACAGTGCAGTACAGCTCGTAGAGGCCTATTAACAGGCTCTTCCAGTGAGAGGATACAACTTTTGAAGACTCTTTCCAAACTATTATAAATTATGACACTTTAAAAGATCTTGCACCACAATCTATGGAATTTACCGGTACACAGCCAATAACGGCCTGACATCATGACCTGATTCCTTCACAAGCACACCAGCAAGAACATTCCCATTAGCAATATCCCACCTTCTCTGGTCCTACGGGTGAATTTCTTTGGCCTCAGTCCAACGTACTAATTTCTATAATAACTGCTCTTCAACAGTGTACCTTGGTTTTCCATTATTAAAGCATAATAGAGCATAAAGATTACTTGGGTTGCCATAAAGTTATATTGAGTGCAAATTACAGAATAGGTCACAGACTCTATGTCTGACGCAGAGTCAATACGCTATTGATTACAACACCAGTGTTTTGAATCAGATCTTTATCAGCGTGATGATTTTTCATCCTCGCTGGAGTGTGTGACGCCCATTCTGTCAATCATGTTTACACGCCATCCATGGGAGTTGGAAGCCCACTAATCTTGGTGTGTTCGTTTGTCTTGTACTCACTCACAGTTACAGTGAGTAACAGTAGCAGTAAATATACTATACTCGTGCCTGCCATATTATATCTCCACTTACTGTATCTCCTCGGGCTGCTGTTATGGCTGACTGCCGGTCAGTTTGTGGCACATTTTAAACTTTTTTCAACAACAGCTTTGTCCATTAGGAAGTTCTGCTCCTATGGGAGACATATTATATCACACTCATACTGCTTATTTTTGGAGGAGTTGCCTGAGTTGATAGTTTAGCCGTGGGCCCACAACGATAATGACTCTGCTCCATGATTGAATTGTCGTTGTCCAATCATATTCAGGTGTAAAAACAGGCCATTTCTTACTTGTATTCTGTAGCTTGAAGCTACAAAAGTAGTCAAATGTCAAACACAAATGTAGGAAGAGCATTTTCCATCTCTCACTTTTCCAAACAAAGTCACACAGTTTTTGTGTCTGTTTCAGTCTTGTGAGTCCTCTCTTTTATTTTGATCCACAAAATATTTCTACCGTTTACTCTTGGAAACTGCATCCCTGTGCCTTCACGTTTAACATGCTCAAAATGTTTAATTCAGTTTAAATGTTATCTTCTTTTGTATTTTACACATATGCAAGGTTTCATATGTACGTATAAAACTTCATGTGCTCAGAAAATATGATATACAATATATCTATATATATATATATAGATATTATTGATGAACCTCATTTCATAAGAGCCACAGAAATTACCCTGACTTGATTCCATATCTGGCCTGCAATTTTACTGGTTGGTTCAGTCTCATTGCTCCCACAGTGCCATTTTTTTGGTTGCAGCAGACAGCAGTTTTCACAGAAAAGCCCTAAAACCCACTGTCGACCACCTGCTCAGCACCAAACTGAAAATAGCATAGAGAAGGTGGTGGAGCATGAAACAGTTAAAAAGACAGATATTTTCCTCAGTAGTTGAGAAATACAAAAAAGCGTTTGAAAAAGGCTACAGGAGTAACATTCA
The DNA here is from genome assembly GCF_037954235.1 of Aulostomus chinensis. Lineage (NCBI taxonomy): Eukaryota > Metazoa > Chordata > Actinopteri > Syngnathiformes > Aulostomidae > Aulostomus > Aulostomus chinensis. Next base: position 22,499,721 of record NC_141332.1, on the reverse strand, counting down.
TCAGGTGGACAGAAACACAAATAAATAATAATGGGGCTGCACTTTGCTAACAAAGTTGCTTTAACGATTTAGAAGGTGATCTGTTAGTGTCCTCACTTCACCGCTTTATGTTTGAAGAAAGTCTTGGTTTTAGTCGAAGCATTTGCAGATGAAGCAAATTCAAGAGGGAAACACAAGAGGGGCGTGTTTTGATTGTTGATCCAATCGTGTTGCACCAGATTACCAATTATAGATCAAATATATGAGAAAATAATAATCATAACAATAGTTTTTTTTCACCATTGTATTTGTTTGGCCTGTGCTTCACCCCTGCACAAAGTTGCCAAAATTTCATAGCTTTTGTGTAATCCTGCTGACAGACAAAGAGATTCTGCTGGAAAGATAACATCCTTGTGGAGGTAATTACAGAGGCAAGATGCCAAAATGTCTTCCAGTCATCAAACGTTATGCATTTATTTATTTGATCATGCCTTTTTTAGGATAATCCAACTTTCCAACTAGTGCACAAGCGTGCATCTGAAATAATACATCTTAAATAAGCAGCTGTTCATGTAATTTTTAATAAGTTCAGTCAGAAAACTGCCCACTATAGCCTCTGTATGCCTACTGTTTGTCAATTTCGTCACATCTAAGCTCATCAAGTGAGATAAAAAAAAAAATGCTGTTTTGACAGATTTTTTCAATAATCTCTGTAACATTCGGCTGAAATGGAGAACAGTTACATTACAACAGGCCGCTAATGATCACATTCTGTGTTGAATGAAAACACACAAATCAATAAAATTGCTGTAATTGCATTACGCTAACACACTTCTGTGTGAGATCAACACCATGAAAGGTGAAGCAAATAATTCAAGACTAATATCCGCAGTACGTTATATCTTCCCATCACAGTCCCTGCAGAGAGCAGCAATGCTAAAACGTCACAGAGCAGTTCACATAGAAAGCCAATGGTCTGTGAGTTCAAACACTTTTCTGTCTCTTCTCTCTAGTCCGCTCCTCCTCATTTTGTGCAGAGGCACCATCTTGTGTGCATTGTGGTTTGATTAAGAGCTCCCCGGGGTTTGGCCAGATGGAAGAGAATGTGTTTACTACTACACTTTTATGCCATATACAATGTTCAGTTTGTGGTCTTGATTGAGCCCAGTAGGCCTATCGAGATCGCAGCCTGTGCTCTCTGCAAAGCTCTGGGGGTTAATTAACCATACTAGGTAACTAGCTAGCTGCCTGCAACTGCATTAGCAGACAAACAGACCTATTGAATCCTCATTGTCTGTGTTCTGCTTTCTTGAGATTGAGTTAACGAATTCTAAAAAAAAACAAGGAAACTACATTATATTCCAAAATAGTTTGTTTTTGTTTGGGTTTTTTTTTTTTTTTTTTTGCTTTTTGTATGTTCAGCCAGTGGTTTGTGTTGTACTTCCCTACTGCTGTGATGACTCGGAAATATGGGATGAAGACGAAGACTCTGCTCTCTAAAGGACTGTTTTTTTGACTTGGGTTACTTTTTCCACTGCATGCAAAGGTATCTGTTGACTTCTCTCTGAACGACTGTGGTAAGACGCCTTGACTTCAGCGCTGATTTGCATATCTTTAATAAAATGCATGTCTGTTTAATCTGTTTGAATCATTTAAGATAATTTGTGTAAGGGCAATATTTTTATTTCATATTTATGCAACTGATGTTCTGCCAGATACCTTGACTTGATTAATTAGTAAATAGATCATCTCTAACTAGAATGGGGAAACAGATGGTGCCGTATATATATATATATATATATATATATATATATATATATATATATATATATATATATATTCACATGTAATCATCTCAAACTGATGAAAGTAATCATTAATCTATATTTTGTTTTTGAATTATGAGAACATTCCTCAGTCACTTATAGTATTAGTTGGTCTAATTTTTACTTGTCCAATTGCTGATATCACTTTTATAAAAAAAAAAGTTACAAATAATAATGCTGTATTGATATTCTAGAATATTTACAGTTGATTTGCTGTCTGAAAAACTGTTTATGCCAGGTTGTTTCTGCCTTCAGACAAAGAAATATTTTTAACTATAAACACAGATGCGAGTAGATCCATGTTATCCCATAAAACCAGCGCCAGTACCACCAAACTTTACAGGGATAACATCCTGCCAGATGCCCTTTGAGGAAAATTAGAACAGCTTGCATGTCTCTCTCTCTCTGAGTGTCTGAGCTGCCAGCTGCATCCATCTTTTTACACAACTTTTGTGTGCCCTACCCTCCCTATTATCCCATTACCCTGATGAGTAATAGGAATCTGCAGCGGAGGAGAATGGTACATGGAGGGTTGAATACATCTCCTCCACATGAACACGTACCTTATTACCTGCAAGCCTCAGTGTTACTACGATGTGTCAGGATGACACATATTTGTGTTACTCTCATACAAAAATACTGCCAAGAGAATGAATGACATTAATGATTCCCATTCAAAAAGACAGCTCCATTTCTTTCAAAAGAAAAAAAAAAAACTGTTTTGATTATCCCCAAAAAGAGAATCAAAGAAAAAAAAAAGAAAAAAGCCGTACTTTTGGCTTAATTTAACCTGTGAGAATGGTGTGGAAATCTGAGCCATTATTGTCTTCAGTGGTGAGGTGTACGTGTAATGAGCACAGGATGTCTGAAAGGTTTCAGCGTAGTGCTGAGGCTTAAGGAAAAGAGGAGCACGATTCATCTTGTTTGTAAGGCGAGCCTTTATTAGGGGCAGATGAAGAAAAAGGCCTTGGTGAGAGCTTTTCCACACACAGACTCTGTAATTGCTTTTTGGATACACCTTGAGAATTTGATGAGTCAAGTCATGACTTTTGTTTGAGTGACTGAGCAAAAATGCAGCTCTTACAGTGAAAATGAATTATCGCAGCATCACATTGGAATATAAAAATGAAGGCCGCAGGGTGTATGTTCATGCATTAGACATCAGGACCTCTTAATTTTATTCACATACTTGCTTTCATATGCATTACTAAAAGAAAATGCTAAAGTCTGTGGTTAATTCATGGCTTTTGAGTTTCTAAAAGCAATACAGGCCCAGCAATACATTTGCTGCTCTTTTGAAGTATTGCATTGCAAATTTGAAGCAACAGCTCCCAGTTCTATTTTTTCCGGGTTAATCTTTTATTTATGTCATATGCAGTTTTAATGAGGATCATCTTTACGTAAAGGGGTAACCTGATATTTTGACTGCTGATGTGTTGCCATAGAGGAGCTTACAGATGAGATTTTGTTTGTTAAGCTGTGTCGACTAAAATGGCTTAAAGCGATACTTCACCTAAAAAAAAGTGTAATTTGCCTTTCAAGTACTCACAGTTGGGTGTCTTGATCTCAGGAAAATGTTTCTTTTTTTTTCCTTCACACTTCAGACACACTTTGATTTGAGCTCAAAATAAATAAAACAGATGACCTTCAGTTTGGTAAGAGTGAACAAGTTAAGTTGAGGTGCTTTACTTGGTTTATTTTTAGGGCAAATCAATGTATTTGTGGGTTATTGAACATGTAGCAGCGTAAAGAAGCCTGGACGATGTGTTTGAAAGCATGTAAAAGGACATTTGGCAAATTATACTTTTTGGGTGGAGTAACAGTCGTGACAGCATGATAGTCGAATATACATACTGTAGCTGCAAGAGCAGGAACCCTGGTCAAGGATTTCCAAATTTGCAAAATGGTTGCAGAGACGGAGCTACACTCACTCTTTCATTCCTCAGAAATGTAGTGGTAAAATATGTAAGTCCAGATTTCAAACAAACGTCTGATTTCACTATAGGTTGTATTCAGTTCCATCCCTGTCATGTTCCCTGTCACTTCTTATATATACAGTATATGTATATTTATATATATGAACAAATACTTCCCATAATCCTCTGTGTGTGGGTTCACTTCCAGTTGCTGGGTCGGATCAGGGTTAAATTGCGCTGCGCTGCAAGTGAAGCACGCTTGGGTTTGTTTGGAAACAGAGTGAGATCATTTGGGAGTCGGGATTCCACGAACACGTCTTTAATGACATTGCGTCTGCATTCTCTGTCTTATTTTGTCCTCCACGCGGCTTCAAACCACAGGGGGACACTGCAGTCGGAGCATTTTAACTTTTTTTGCCACATTTATATGTAAGTGATGTTATTAACCTGCTCACCCTCCAGTTCCATAGCTCCTGCACTCGTATCCTCACCCTTTCCTTTCCTGTGTTGTCCTTGTAAAAAGGAGAGGTGGTCTTGCATGAAACTATCTAACTACAACATAGCTTTTACTTGCCTTTTTTACTCCATGTGCTTATGCGCTCACAGCGCCCCCCCCCCCCCCCCTCTTCCCTCTTCTCCCCATAATCCCTCACATGTGTGAACCAATTAAGTTCATGTTTTTTCGTTCACTCCCTATATTTGGTCCATTTCTTTTCACACTTCAAACTAACTGCACTGTGGTCTGACCTGGAAAACAAATGAAGTCTCAACTTTTTCAGGAGGATCCTGGTGCGGTGGAGCTTTCACACCTATACTTTCAGTTCATAGCAAAATCCGGACCAAAGGAGTCAGGTGTGAAAGGGCCCTGGATGCTGGGTTGTAAAAAGCACCACATTTGTTTCCATCCACTCTTAGCAACAAAAACTGTGTCTGATATCAATGTGGTTTTGATGAGTAAATAGAATAGAATAGCCCCCGCCAACTGTCCACCTCTCCACCTGGGTTACAACAGGCCACGACTTGGATGAGTCATTACCTTAACGCACCCCCTACACAAACTGCACCACATCCAACTGTGTTGCACTCACCACCTCCTCACGCTCACCTCTCTTCATGTTTCTTCATTACATCAACAGATGGTTGTCCTCTCTCAGACCTCTGACTCCGTGATCCAACAACTTCAGTTTGCTGTTCCGACCCGCAACTCATTTACATAACGCTCCTCTTTGTCCTTGGTTGCCCTTCACAGGATCCTAAAAAAGTACACCCTCAACTTGAGGCAGGTTACTGACTTCTAAAAATAGACGTGTGTATGGGAAGACACGGGCTGCTCTTCGTTCTTATTAAAGCAGCATCTGTAGATGGGAGATGGGTCAGAAGGCTTCACTGGGCCCCTTTCGATATCCTGGATCCTGTAATGGGGCCCATGGGCTTTGTCGTACATGATTTATCAAATTAATTGTCACAGAGAAAAAAAAAAAGGTTGGGGAGAGGCCGAGATAAAATCACACATCATCTTTATATTGCCTGGAAAGGAAGTTGTTCAATTCTATCTCGAGAGGGAGATTAAATCCGCTGTCATTTGACCAGTCAGTTATTTGTCAGGAAAGCAGAGCTGGATTTCCTGTCCTCTTATGAACCAACAGCCATCCCCCCAGTTCAAGACTACAGATGCGTCCTTAAAAGTTTCCCATAATGAAGCTTTAATTTTCTTGGCTGAAACAGTTTAATTGCATCCACATTAGCGCACAATCACTTAGCCATGTGCATATATAATTCGGTACAGTGTGGTCATAATCAACGTAATGGCTTTGGTTTTATGTTTCATGTCATCAGGGAAACATCTGTGCTAGGACTGTGATAAAAGCTTGGCACATGGTCACGGTGAAAAAGGTAAAAAAAAAATAATAAAAAATTGTCGGAGGATTTCCCTGGAGAGGATGTGTTGGCAAACAAAAAAAAATGAAATGTGACAGAGGCAGGAAAGTTGTGTTTTAAAAAACTAACCTTTGTAAATCATAATTTTAATAACGCTAGATTATCAATCTCAATCAGCCCTTTTAATTGGAATTTAAAATATGTTTTCTAACCCATTCAGAGGGATGCAGATCGTTGACATTCGGTAATTAATCGTTGAAAGTCCTTCCCATTTAGACCATCTGGACTATAATTAGGCATCAGTAGTGTCCACTAGCTTAGAGTCATTATGCTTCTTCTTTTTTCACCTCCCTGCCAGATTTGAAGCAAATGCCTTTTCCCCTGAACTGTTCTACTATCATGACACAGTGACCTTAGAAGGAACCCCAAGGAGCAGCTTGGAACAAGTAGAGCATTGTAGAACTGTTTTTGGCAGTGCTGTTTATGGCAGCTTACACAGAAATCTTAATGAGAAGTGTTGTGAAGGAGTCTGTTTTAAAAACAATTATCCTCCAACACAGTTGAGGCATGACAGAGGTGTGAGGTATGGGCAGTGATAAGTGTGCAGGGGCAAATGGGATCGCTCCAGTCAGAACAGTTCCCAGTATGATGATGCACGTAAACTGATATTATCTGTCTGAATATAACCAAGCTCGTGGCCAGTTTTCACCCCAGGCAAGTGGGTTGAACATATTGATGCTCAAGCTGCATTTGTTGTCTCTCACGCTTTCATCGTTTCCTATTTTGCAAACGAAACCCACATTTATCCCACCCGTACATTTTCTGAACATTTGATGCAACGATTTCTTAGCTGCCTGTCAACCTCTTTGAGGAAATGAAGAGGAAAGACAGGAGAGGTTTTGTGGGAGTGCTTGTTTTGTTTTAGCGGAGGTGCAAAGGGGTTTTGTCATTAGAGCGAGAGGAACAAGGGGACGTGCACAATGTGAACGCAACAAAAACAGTTGAAGGCAAAATAAAAGTGTGTCATGTACATGTATCAATACAGTAAGGGTCACATCAGTTTTTTCACTTCCAGCTTTGTGATAATTCAGACTGTTGTTATTAATCTAACCACATTTTGCATCAAGCAGTTTTTGGATAAAGTGGAGGCCAATTCTCTTGATGGCTATTTGGATATTAGGGAGATGTTCTTATTTAGAAGTCAGTGTCCCATTAAAATGTTGTTGAAACTGTCAGTTTAAGCCAAAATGCTGCATGATGTTGCTTTCATATGGTAGATCTGTAGTCTACGACTGAATAGTGGTCTGATTTTGCTATGAATGACAACCATTCATTCATCCAACTCTGGATTTCAGTCTGTAAGCAGCAAAGAACAGCTGACTGACATTTGCGTCCCTTAGGGTACCTTAATCTGGTTGACGTGCTGACAACATGAAGGAAACAGAGACACTCACATTTCCAGACCCTGTAGTTACCTAGAACACATCGCCTTAGTACACCTACTGTGAAACTATTAGCTTCTCTCACCAGCTCATTCCTTCTGCTTAAACTAATCACCCAGGGCTATTGTTAGCTAAACTACTGCTGTGCAGTGAGCTGCAGAATCCCTGACTGGATCCCAATGATTTCTCACTGCTCCTCCTTCACCAAGCAACTGACTTCAGGTGATATTAAGCAGAAAAGAGTAGTGAAATGAAAGAGGTGACAAAAAGGTCATTCAAAACTATTTATTTAGCCTCCTGCGTACCAACCGTAGCTAACTGTTGTTCAGCTTTAAAGCAACACTTCATCCAAAAGGAGTATTTTGCAAAAGCACTCACAAATAAGTGTCTCGAGCTCATAAATATGTGTCACTGCTGGAAGACGAGGCAAATTTACTTATAGAGCATGTTTCAAAAACAAGGCAACCCGAGATGCTTTGATATTTAGTGCAAAAGAAGAACATAATAAGATGATATTGGAACATTACAATATTAAAAAAAGAAGAAAAGGAAATAAAACAACTGAAATGTGTGAAAATGCGATACACCGGAAAGGGAGATAAGACAAGAGTGAAAGCAGAATAAATAGATATTCAATAGCAAATGGTGTTACAGTGCAGTGCAGAAGTAATAACTTAATAAAAACCAGTGGCAAATATAAAAATCTTCAGTCTTGATTTAAAGGCAGTGAGGATTTTTGCAGTCCTGAAATTTTCTGGGAGTTTGTTCCAGATATTTGATGTTTCGCAACTAAACCCTGTCTCACCGTGTTTACTTCTGACTCTTGGTACCTACAGAAACAGAATTATCGTATTTTGGATCAAAACCAGTGAGAGCTTTTTAAACCAGATGGAGTATTTGGAAATCTATTCTCTGGGAAACAAGAAGCCAGTGTAAAAACCTGAGTGCTGGACTGATGTCGTCCACTGCCTTGGTGTTAGTGAAGACTCGAGCAGCAGCGTTTTGAATCAGCTGCAGCTGTTTAATGGATTCTGTATCACTTCTTTCTGACTCCAGAATACCTGTGGTGTATATTTAGCTTGAGGCTAATGCTGCCCCATCGCCACTAACTATCCACAACAGCAAAACTGTCCAAAAATGTCTGTTTACAAGCTCTCAAGCGCATTGTTCGCTATAATCCACGTCGTCTCCGTCTAGTCAGGAGCTCAGTTATCCACAAATACTTTGACGTGTGCTTAAACAAACTAATTTTAACCCTGCCAGTCCAGGGCTTCTGCAAATTGTGAGTACTTGAAGGGCAGAATTCACTGTTAGGGTGAAGTGGCACTTTGACTTTGTGTGATATCGATATCTCGAGATATTTTGCTCATCTCACTTCTGAAAACACCCACTGTGCTAATGTCAAGGTTAAAGGTCGTGATCAATCTTCCTGCATTTGATTTTTACATAAACAAAAAGCAATCTATTTTTTTACAGCTGACCAAACATTGTAAGAGTCTGTTGTAGTGATTAACATAGGGTGTTTCCAGGTCGCTTGTCCCAGACCCTGGTCTGGAGATGGGGCACAAAACTGCCCTCTAACCTTTAAATAATTTGCGGTAATACTTTTCCAAAAATACACAGAGAATCGTTTTTCCCCCAGGCATGGGTAAGACACACAGCGGGCCTGGTGATTAGTACCAAGGGTGTTCCCCTGCCTTGTTCACCCCAGGGAGACGACGGAGCAGCGAGTGTGCTTCAGTTTACACCTGCAAGGACACCGTTTGTATCAAGCTGGAGCTAAAACACTTTGAAACCGAAGTATTCCAACACAGATTTTTACACTTTTGCACTTTTATAAACTTCTCAAATTTGAATTTTCTTTGAAGTTGCTTGAATTGCGTCTGGTAATTTTATTCATACTAGAGGCAATCTGCAACAGGGAATGCAATTTTATAAGACCTGAACATGGTTATTCTGATTTAATTCGAGCTGCATTGTTTTACAGTGTTTTCACAAGTCAACGCTGTTTAAGCAGTGACATTACCTGAGCACCCACAGGCAACACAAATCTTACTCATGCGCATCTGACTGGATGCTGCCTGAGGCAACTGCTTGTGACAAACAGCTCTGACAGATTACCATTCAAACTCAAAGATCCCTATTTTTACCTTTCATTTTACTCCCACCACTTTCCTCCTCCAGCATCCAAAGGGGAAAGACACAACCAGACCACCCAGGACGCTGATCATGAATTATTCAATAGTGTATGATGGCAAAGTATCATTGTAAGATAATTAGTCATACAATTCAATTCAGATGAAAGGAAAAATAAACTGTCACTCATTAGCTGTGAAGGGTATTTAAATGGCTTAACGTGTCCTATGTATGTCACAGTAGTTTTGTGTCATTTTATGGTCATGATAACGGAGCGAATCCCTCCACCAAGGAGGATACGCGGAATCTGAACATGGAATCTTCAAGTACGCAACTCTCTTCACAACGACTAAAATTGAATCTTCTGGACGACGACCCAGAAGACAAATCATGCCGCCCCTGAGAGCATATTCCTGGTCTCTCTTAACAAATGATATTGCGTACAAATTTTGTCAAATATGCTAAAATATGTGACCGGAACACTGAATCTAAAATGAATTTTCTGGATTAACGATGCAGAATACGACCTCGAAGATTTCCAGCAGCTAAAATATTCACGTGAGCGCAAGGAATTTGTTCAGAATTCAGAAATACTGCTCGTAACTGTAACTTGCCAGTGACCTTGCACTGTCCTCAGAATCCGGAATTAATAATGTTACTCAAATTACCTCCAATTTTCATCAGTTTTGCCAGGTAATATTATTTATATCTCCTTGAAATTTGATCCAAGTCCATGGTGTTGAGCAACAGTGGGAGGAAAAGCATCTGAGGCGTTCCCAAGAATTAAAAAAATCTTGTGTGGTTTCACGGGTAGCGGAGTCTTTATCTGGGATCTATCCGTCATCATCCTTTACAAGTAGATCCACCTACTTTTGTTAACCAAGACTGCACCTCAGAATAGTTTCATCACCAATCTGTTGAGGGTTTTTTTCTTTTTTTCACAATTAAAAAATTCTGTTGGTTTATAAAAATTTGAAACAGTGAAAAATCACAATTTATCCCTTGTGAGGTATGATTTTGTCAAAAGTCTGACTGATAAATGTCTGAGCTGCGTGAGCCCCCTGAGTCGCTGCATACGCTTGGTGTTGACCTGTATTTTCTCATGAGATTCCAAAAATGGATGAAGGGGAAATATGATGCCAAAAAATATTCACTGATAGTCTAAACATGATGAGCGCTTTATGGGGAATCCATCCCACAGTGTCTGAAGTGAAAGTGGACAGCAGGAAGCACCATAAATGCAATATTGACCCAGACAAGAATCAGCGGGATGGTCATTTTCAACATTATCTTTCACTACCTGCTGTATCTTCTTTTTTTTTTATTTTTGTTGCTGCTTTTCTATGACAACTATGAATCACATGACCTGATCAATATCCAATAAAGCTTTGTGATCCTTCAATGGACCATAGTCCCATGGGGGAACCATATTGAACGGCTGATAACAGCAAGCTATAAAAACAGTCAAATCACTCAAATGTCGGCTTTGATTCGTCCTCTGAGGGTTCATTAACCCTGTGTAAACCCCCTGTCTTCAGCCGTAACCGCCGTGAGATTAGCCCAGCTGTGTTAGCAATCACTGTGTGAAGTTTTGTGGCAACACCTCCCATTTAATATATGCAGTGGTTGACTTGAATCAGCAGCAGCGCTACATTTACATTTTAGCACTTGTAAAACCAGTGTTGTGTGCTTATTGCTAAATTCACGCTGATAGCTGTAATATGCCACAGAATCCAGCATCTTATGTTTGTGCTGCATTTTGTTTGGTCTGATGAAAGTCAAATGATGTTAAATTGGATAACAATATGCACGTCTCCAAACATATTTTCATGTTATTTCCCTTCTCTGTATTCTTGCTGGTACTGAACATAAATACACGTAATATCTGGGTTGTATTCATCTCTCTTTGACTGCTGCTGATGGGAATTGTATTTATGAGAGTAGCAGGTGATTCTAAAACAGCAAAAACTCGGGTTTGAGACACAGATAGTATACGCAAGATCATGTTTTCTGGTTCCAAAATGGTTGTGTATGTTCTACCAGCTGTAACACTGATATAATTTCTATTTCATATGTAAGAGTCAAAGTGTACCTGCAATTGAGAACCGTTCTAAAAGATCTGCGTCAGTGGTTTTGTGTTGGCTAGTACACTACTTTAAATAAAAAAAAGAACTGTTTTCAGGCTTCTTATCAAGGCAAAGTCAACTTAGATCAAATATTTGAACATAACACCACAAATCAAGAGCTACTTCTTCTCCTCAAAGGTCTTTACATGCAACTTCCTATATTTATCAACTTCAGCTATTTTGATCAGAAGTATAGTATAGTATAAGTATAGTCAGGGGACGTGAATGACGTGAAAATATGAATGAAAGTTACGATATGAAGAAAAGGTATAAAGGAGGAGAACCCTTAAAAACTGTATTGAAATGCGTTTCATCTTTTGAAACATTGTTGACAAGGTTCATATTTTATGAAGATGCAATAGATCTTGACGATGGATCAATCACTGCACTCTCGCCTTTCCTCACACTGCAACTGATGAACCTGCTAAATTATCTGTCTTTAAAGCCTCAACATTATTTTGTACAAACAGCAGATAATTAGAATTTGCAAGAGACAAAAATATACAAGTACCAAGGCTGACATTAAGAGGCATGAAAGGCTACATTGTCTTTGGCTACAAGCTGCAGCATTGAAAAGGAGTTTAATGGCATTGAGCTCAATGAGCTGCTGGGTCAGAGGCCAGATCTATTGATTGGGTAAAGAGAGAGAAAAAGAAACCAAAGAGGAGAGAGAGAGAAAGTGAGGGAGCGAGGGAGGGGAAGACCGAGAGGCTCAGAGGAACAAGCATCGTAAATGCATAGAAATTAAGCGCACGAGAGAATGAGATTTCCAAAAAGCAGTTGTGGATCTTGATTTAGTGGAAGACATGGAGAGATGTCTCACAGATATTTGTACAAGATTTCCTTCCAAGTACACCGAAACACTGTTGGGACGTCACGGCGAAACATTGGTACGTTAGAGCTGCATGTGCTCCTTTTAGCCAACCTTATACTTCCCCAGGTTTCAAGTCTTTATCTTTGCATTTGTTTCTCTGTTATTTAGAGCATACTGTCCACTGCTCTGGTAAGCTTGAGTGTGAAGAATGCCGCATAATGCAAGGACGGCAACATGGGTTGCTTCCTACAGCTTGAGCAGAATGTTAGAAAATCATGCTGTAAATGAAGAAGGAGTTATTGTTTCATCAGCATGAGGTGCTTGCAGTGTCGTGTTGTAACACTGAAAGGCATCCGCTCAGCACAGCACTTGTTTTAAGCTGATGCACTTTTGGCAATAGGAAGCGTGATGCTTTCATTATGCTGAAGTAATATTGTTTGTTTGAGGGTTGTTTTTTTCAGAATTTTTGCTACAGGCATTTATAGAGTCAGCAGAACACGTCTTCCTTTATTAGGGGGGATTGTTGAAATATTTGTTTTTTTTCTCGCTGTTGTTTTTTTTAACCCGGAAATGTCTGCCTTTTCAGTTTTTCGAGTCAGTCTGTCGATGCAGCTCTATGGTGATTGGTATGGAAAATGTTTGGATGCAACTATAGGCCAGATCAGGTGTGTGGGTGGAGGGTTCAGGGGTTTGCCAACTACTATCCCGTTGGTTGAGTCATAGTGTGGCCTACTGATGAAACACCCTCTGACTCACACCTGATGTAGACTGTCCAGACATAAAAGGGGGTTTGAAGGAAGGTCGGGGAAAGAGTGAATCCATGAGGACTCTCTGGTGCCCACACAGTGAGCTAACAGCTGCTGCAGATGCATTTTTATCAGACCACACAATTTATCATTTCACTACGGCTGGATCAAATCCAGAAAAGAAAGAAATTCATTTGAAGTTCTGTTCAATCTTTTCAAAAATGATCCGTAGACAAAAAAAAAAAAGTCGAAGTCATTGAAAATCTAGCCTTGATCAGCGACAAAAATTTGTCAGTCCTGAGGGTTATGCAAGTTGAGGATCAAGGCATGAAGGCAAACAGAAGATTAAGGAAATGTGATGTGATTTTCAGTCTGCCTCTTTTTCATTCTGTAAACGTCACTGGCTGAAGTGGGTGTGTAAGCCCCCCCAGTTGGACTGAAGACTGAGTGGCCACCCATGTAGAGATGTTGCTGAGGTTGTAAAAGGAAAATACGAAGCCAGAAGTAAATATTTAATTAGCTTATCGGCGTAATCAAGGGCATTTTGACTCGACGGTGAAAGACCTTACCTGCTAACATTAGCTGCTAGCTGCTGTTGTGATAGCAGTGTGATGGTTTGTTTCTAGCAGCAAACATACTTCTTGGATAACTTTAGTTTTAAGTTGAACTACATAGGGATTGGATATTTATCATGGTTTGCATGATGCAACCATATACATAATCACAGCATCCATATGATAGGTAGTTGCACATTTCTAATTTTAGATGTGTTTTCTCTGAATTCAATCTGAATAGCTGACACTTGTATTCCTGACACTCTGTCAGCCATGGTGACATCAGCCATCTGTGACGTCCTGTGTACGCAGCCCAAAACTGGCCCGCCGTGAGGTTCAATTTGGCCCGTCTGATCTAACACTGTTTTAATAAGCTCCAAGTCCCAGTAACAATAATTAGAAAAATAAATGTTGACGCTGTTTTCTTTTTTTGTCAAGTAAAATGCTCTTTAAGTATGGAGGATATCTAATTATCTTTATTTTTTTTTTAGAAGCATTTGAACAGGCAGGAGAGTGACACTATTCAAGCTGTCAGAATATAATGCAGTCTGCATGTACTGGGTGGCTGAATTTCAGCCCTAATTTATCATGTTACATGACGTTTGCTTTCTCCTGGTTCTTCTAACAGAGATGCCCGCATGTGTAATGTAACGGAGATTTAATCACTGAAACATCTGATGTTAAGTTGTTAAACTTAATTTGAGCTTTCGGTTATCCTGCAACATCATATTTCTTCTGTTTAGTTGTAGTCATTAATGGCACAGTATAATACATCAGTTCTTTACTATCACTCATCCATATAATGCTTGTAAGGTTCTTTTCTCTGATGCAGTTATTGATTTTCCACTCAAGTAGCCCAGTGAGCTCGACATTATATTTGTGCAATGGAATGGTAGTGCTGGTCAGAGTGCAGATGGTAAATGATCTCCGTTCATTCTCTAAATATAGTTGCTGTGATTAATGAGCGTAAGCCTTTGCTGTCCTAGCTGAGGTGTGTATTAACATTTTCTGTGAATAAAAGCACCAGGGATGATCAGTGGCTTGTTAAATTGTGGATGATAGCGCTATTGCAAATTATGACACTGAACATAGTTCCACTTCAGTGGCTGACACGTTGTTGTCCATAGCTTTTATATATATATATATATATATAACTGTAAGAGTTGATAAATGTCTGACCTGAATTTAATGTCCCAGTCATTTTGAAGGAAGGAACACCACTCTGGAGAGCAGTGTGACCTGCTTAAGTCATGCTATACTGTAAGGCACAATAATGGTACCATATATTGCTGGACTCAAGTAGAAGTGAAGAGCGAGTGCTATTTCTCAATACTCTGCAATCACACACAGGCCACTGATGAACTGCCAGATTTGTTGTTTTTCCTTTTTCAGTTGTCAATTTGTGGAAGAAATGGGGAGAAAAAAAAAAAGCTTCCCAGATCTTCTTTCTATCCAAACATATTTAATTTACCTAATTGAAAACTTCTATTGCAAAGATCTAGCCTATAGACCGTGATCTTTAATAGCTATAAAACATTGGATTAACTCTCTTCACTGCAGGATGAATGGAGATTTGACTTTGATGAGGCCATTATGACTCCTCCTCACACCAAGGGTTATCAGACACAGAAAAGAGCAACCGATCCAATGTACCAAGTTTATCTCTAATTAACAGGGATTAATTGAGCTTTTGACTTCCCTCTGCAAGCCAAGCAGAAGGACTGTTTGTGCATGGAAGCCTCTTATTGCCCCGAGGTCGTTGATCTTCTCTGTTTAGGGCTCTTGGCCCCGAAAACCCTGGATCATGTGAATATGATCATGTTGCTCCTCCAGCGTGTTAATCATCTATACAGTCAGCCATGTGGAATCCAATTGATGAAAATGGTTGTTGTGAAAATTGATAATGGCTGTATGGTTGATTGACTTAAATCTTTATTTCAGGCATGAAAAAAACCCAAATAATTAAACAAATGAACAAAGTGATTCACTAATTTGTCTGAAAAGAAGCAGGAAGAAGTATTAATTCGTCAAATCCAATCTCCTCTTACACTAGTTCAGTCATATTTATCCACTATTTACTTGCTTTTATGATCTTTTAATCTCTACTTGTGAGCTTATTAATACCCCTTTCACACTGAAACACGCGTGTCAAAGCAGGTTTTTGTGCTCGGCACTGGGTCGCATTCAGGCTTCCAGTGGACGCGGGTCTGACTTCCCTCCGTGAGGCCGTGCGCCTGTGTTTTTCTCTCTCGTACATCATTGCGGTGAAACGTCATCATTACACACAAAAGTGCGCCTGAACACTGAGATGTAAACAAACGATAGCATGGACATCGTGGAGTCGAACGTTAGCATTGTCATTGTGTGCGTTACAATTTTGTCTCTTTTGCAAAGCATACAAACTCGGTGCAGATTGGAAAATGTCCGAGCGCTCATGCAGCTCAAAAAGCCGGTGATGTTCCCACAAATCTCCGTGTCCCGTACGGTTCCAGAAATCTGCCGCCGGATCTCCCCTTCACCGCAGATGGCGAGCAGCTCGCGGACTTCACAATCTTGCCAGTGCGCTGCCATGATCGACCAAAAATGTGCAAGATCGCGAAATAAGTTGTTCATAAACACGGACGCGCTTAGGCAGTTCATGTCAGGGTTGCCCGATTGGTGGGAGTTCCCAAGCATGATGTAGATTAATTCATGTAAGTTCATACACATTTAAATGTTTGAAAAAAAGGAGTGAAATAGACTCAACAGGAAGACTGATCTTATGGAAGAGGCCAAAACTTTATTGAGAGATGAGTGAGCAGCACCCGCAGCACAGCACAGCCCGATTTTTTTTGTTTTCCCCGGAGCTTCCACAATGACAACCTGACAGGCGTCACAGTGACAAAATCCAAATGTGACAGGAAGGTAGATCTGCATCAACAGGTCCTATCGCGGGAAACCTTAGACAACGTGGGTTGCCTTTTTCACACTGCAGGCGAGCAGAGGCGAGCCGCTAAACACTCAGGTCGCTTGGAGGGTCGGTGGACGTGGGTCAAAATACCGAGGCGACCCTTTCAGAGTGCCCAAACACCCGTGTTACACCACGTTTTTGGTGCAGTGTGAAAGGGGCTATATATATATATATGTATATATATGTGTATATATATGTGTATATATATATATATATATATATATACCTGTGTGTATATATACACACACATATATACATTTATATACATACATGTACTCATATAAGTACATATATATGAAAGCCATTCCATATACACAATGAGCATTTTTCTTTATCCAATAAAAACCAATGAATATGTATCAAAACATTATATAATATTGTGAGCCTACAATATAATATGTAAATGCATTCATTCCGTCATTCTTTTACAAACATAATATCTAACTTATAAGCACATATTTACTGATTATGTTTCTCCTGAGAAAATGTTTTATTCATATGCATTCATCTACATGGGCTTTTTTGTCTTTATTATATACACGTCTACATATTCACACTTGAATACCTTCTTATCTACATATGAAACTCATATGTGTGCCTCTGGCAAATCATCTCAAACTTTTTTTGAAGCATAATCACATTTAGGCTTTATCTTCACGTTTAGATTGTTGTTGTTTTTTTGTTATTTGGTTTTGTTTGCTTGTTTTTTTACAATTGCGCGTGTGTCTGAGAAATCACCAAGTTTGTTGTTGGTTTGATTTACACTCTTTCTGGAGCTTTTTTCTCCTCTTACTGTTGGCTTAAATTGATTGGATCTCAGTTGTTTAATTGAATCCAGGTCAGATCTTGAGGAGACTTTCTGTAGTGGGAGAAGTCTGACTGGCACTGGTTCATTACAGCTCTACAGTGTCTCTGCCCTTAACAAAGATCCTTTCAATAATGGATAAGGCTAAGGGTGTCACAGTCTCTTCCCTCTCATTATGATCCTATTTGATTACTCGCTGATGCTCTTTTGAAAAGGTGAGTTAATTGCACACTCTGGCTGTGAACTAACCTGCAAGTTAATAACATCTCTCCTTCAGGGTAGCATCATTATAAGATATAAGCCTTATTAAAATAAAATTATGATTTAATAACTTTCCCTTTGAATGACCCTTATGAGGATGTGCCGTTATTTTGCGGTTATCCTGGAAATTAAGACATCAAACACTATTCTTTTACATATCCAGCTTTTTTCAGAAAGCAGCCATTCACCATTTCTTCAGAAAATGTAATTATCCAGTGTGGAAACCAGTGAATGTACTGGATGTAGTCACAGCCCATAAAGACATCTATCCATGAGGCAAAGAGGCAACTTGGTTTAACCTCTGAAATAAATATATTTGAGTGCATGGAGAGTTTATTAACATTGCTTTTTGGCACATTCTGAAAGCTTTGTCTTTCTTATTCATTCCTCATTATAGCCAATTATATTCCATCAATTTGGTCCCGATGATGTGAGGGCAGCCATGTCAGATGCTAATGTACAAAAGAGCTTGCTGTATAACTGCTGCACCCAGTATGTAGCACATTCTCTCCCCGCATGATTACACATAATGTTGCTTTCATTATTGCTTTATTCCTCACTCAGCCCCGTTCCTTCTGTGGCTTCGCTCTGGCTCGGAGAGTTTATTTTCCTCCTTTTCATGCCATATGATGTGACTCTTCCTCCGGAACTGTCTTCCAAGTCAAAATATTAAAATTTGACGCTTTGATTATGCTTTTTAAGGGGTGTTGATAATTGCCGGGTAAAGAAAGCAACTGTCTCCCACCATCCAGCATAAACTCAGGGAGGCTTTTCTGTGTGAAGAGGAATCACATTATGTGCGATGATCAGTGCCTGGGGGCCACATCAAACACAGTCTGAAAAGCTTTCCAGAGCAGATAGAGGCAGGCCAATTTCACAAGTGGCTTTTTATTGGTTGATTGCACAGAGGCCAAGTTGTTATCTAAATCCTTAAACTACTTCGGCAAAATAAAACCTGCCTTGTGAGTGTTCAGGGTGTAGAAACTCACCCTTCAGAAGAAAGCCAAAGAGTAAAATGTTTACAACCAATAGTTTGCCTGGATTATGATTTAAGAGCAACAGAATGCAGGAGTTCTGAAGTCAGCCGGTGACGTACGGCATCATTGCTTCGACAGAAAAATCATATTACGCCAACTTTGATTTTCATGTTTCCAGTTGAAGCGACAGTTTATATAATCCTTTAGCAGATGAACAGGTTTCATGCCTCGTGCAGCCCACATAAAGACGAATGCAAAAAGCAGGATTCCTGAAAGATCCTGTATTCAAAGGATACTAACATGTCACGTGTAATTTAACTGAGCTCTTTTATTCAGACATATTTGAATCAACTAAAGCCAGATTCATGCTTCACTTAACAAGACGACCTCCTGAAAAGGGAGATCTACCACTGAGCAATTTGATTTACCGTTTTCTATAATTATATTCACTGCATAATGGAGCTCTGGGGCTAATTAGTTAGTAAATAATTTGAAATCAAACATGGGTAGTGGGGTGTCCACTCTTCCCCGGCAGGAGGAGAGGTAATGATGAGCAAACTGACCCATGATTGCTTGATTCAATTGAACCTGATTAGTAGTCAATCAACTCCAGAACCGTGTTTCCTTGGAGTTCCAGGCCACTGAAACGCAGAAGACTGAAGTGTTATGGAGTCATTTCAGGATTTATATGTGCCATTCCTATATTTTAATGCAAATATTGTTGTGCCGCCAACCGTATACCTTGATCTTTGTGATGGCAAGTTCTTTCTGATTTTATCGATTCATGTAAAAAATTAAAAAAAAAAAATTAACATGTTTTCACACATCTGTCATCGTGGAGGAAGTGAATGTGAGGAAAACGTATGTATGATTGCAGGTGACCGCAGCGATGCTGGGGAATAGCTGTTCGCTGATTTATGCTGAGTCAGACACCATTAGCCGTTATCATCCCCCTCTCAGGATCCGACCCCGCACTAATGTGGGTCAGGGGCCACATTATAGAAACACCCTCTCGGTGCAGTCTTATCTCGCTGTGCATTGCAGGATTTCTGTCGTCATGGACCAGCATTGCATGTCACTTGGATTCTTCACGTACGGAGAGATAAAATAGAAACATTTTGAGAAAATAAATAGGTAGGCATACCAGGAATTGTGATGGAGTGACTTTTGTGAGAGCTCTCGGGGGGCTCAGTGTTTTTCCTGTATGATTGCTCAACATCAACACAAAATGGTGAGACTAGAGAGAAGCTTTGATCAAAGGACTACCGCACAAATGACTGCTGCTAATGTTTTAGAGAGCCTCACCTTCATCCTCTCACCCTTCCTCAGTGTCATGTGACAGTTACTGTCCATCAGAAAAACAGATCATAGAGTATTTGAGGTATAGACAAGAGTGGTTGTGATGACAGATTTGAAAAGCACAAATAACGGCGTGATAAATATTTTGAGCATACAATTACGGAATTATTCAGAAATAAATGATGCTTTTACCATGATGGGAATTCCAGACGATCACTTTTGTTTGTTGCTCTTATTTTCTTTTGTTGTCGTGATTGTTTAATGCAGTCTCTGGAAGGCATATTATTACACTGCAGCAAAGAACTTGACCAACACAGCTGGCACTCTGCAGCCCCCCGGCACAAAATTGCATTGCATCACCAACAAATATTAAGTTTGAAAATGCAGCATTTGCCAGATTTAGTGCAGCTTATTTTTTTCTTCTTTCTTTTTTAATGTGAATTTGGTTGCATTTGTTGGGTCCCCTATTATGTGTTGCACAATACTTGTTGGAAAAAACACATCCAATACAAACCACCACATGTCCACGCTGCTTAGAAAATGTAACTATACAAACACTTGGACATAATGGCCTCTACATTAAGCATGAAGGTTACATAAACAGAAAAAATGTAAAAAAAAAAAAAATCCAGTGAGTTTAAGGATCAAGTACAAATTTCTTTGTGCAACAAAAAGGTGTTGCAGAAGTGTAATAAAATTTAATTAGTGATCTCAATACCAGGTGCAAAAACAGGTTCACAAGTCTGGAGAAAATCAGTGATATAAAGCTGTAAAGTTGTATGAGATGGTTTCCTCCGCCACACCACCCTCCCTGGAACTATTACAGGAGAGAAATATTAGTGAGAAATTATACTTCAACCACATTAATAGAATAAAGTTTCCTCCCAACTTATTTTCCAAACACCCACCTCTGACCTACAGTAACGCTCAGCTGCCAAGGATACATACTATTTTTCAAGTGAAGTGGCTTGGTCTCTTAACAAATTCTGATTGGGGAAAAAAATGCATGCGTGCTCCTGAGTGCAGAATGAGTCATCAAAAGAAGTAACAGGTTTTCAAAAAAATACCGTTTTAATTATACCATGGTCAAGCTGAATAGTCTTTTCTGATTGGCTGGCAGGGTGTTGAGTAACCACTGATATACGCTCACAAAGTTCGGCTCAAGCTTAATTACTCATTTGAAGTTACTCTGCAAGCCAAGATGTTACTATGGCAACTGTAAACTGTCAAAGCTTCCCTACTGACAGCCGATAAACAACACAAAAAACATAAGACAATTTCAAGAACAGACGTATCTGAACACGTGAAAGGATTGTCAACGTTTCAGCGAGTTTAGCATCATTAAAAAGTCCCTAAACACAGCTTGATGGACAAACAAGTCACAGTAAGTGCTTGAAACTGTGAGCATAAATCACAGTAAGACATCACACAGCAAAATATAAAGTATCAACATCTGAAACAATTCAGAAAATGATTAGTCATCCCGGACTGCGTTGGATGTCTTCTTACCAGTTTGTCGTCTTTTTTGCTGCGCAGTTTACGCCACTGCAATGGGGGGTTGCACCCTTTTTTAGTACTTAAACTAGCTCAAATTGACTCTGTACTCAGTATTTTATTGCCTTGAAGTTCAGTTTTTTTGTCTCAATGCAGTTAAATCTGCTTATTCTGAAAGCAGAAAATTGTAGAAATTTCAACACAATCTCTTTATTCAAATAACAGCGTTTCAACTTAGGGTGGTTATTTGCCTCTGTGTTACGCATCCAAAACCGTATACACGCACACCTATGAGTCGATTATCCCTTCCTTAATACTTTAGTGCTAAAGAAATTGCATCTGCTCTATATACAAGACAGGGACTTATTTCATAAACATCTTTTCCTGTGAAATTTTCCATCAGGGCTGAAAAAAAACAAGGTGATTTTTTTCATCTGTTGAGATCATAACTTTTGCAAACTCTTTTTTTTTTTTTTTTAAGTCTGGGAAAATCCCTTTTGAAAAGCCACAAAACAACAGACAATATATGCATAAACCTAACCCTGTAGGAAATCCTGGTCTTGTCATTCTGAAATTACACAGCAGCTGATACACTCTCACTTACACAAAAAGAACCTACCCTGCATGAGCGGATAGTTCAGGCTTTATTTGGGGTTGTTATTCCGGAGCACCTTTCTAATGATATTCGGCATTTGATGAGGGCACCACACACTTCAGCTGGTGCTACTGATGATGCTCTTCCATTATAGTTCTCTCATTCAGCAGAGGCCAGGTGAGGGGGGTCACATCAAAGGCTCACTCTTACTCTGATTACTCACTGTTAGAAGACATCCAGTCATTATACTGATTAGACACCCTCTTAGTAAACAAGAGAACCATGTGGTGCTGCAGCTCATGTGGCCGGCAAGAGCGCACAAGGTGGTTGTTATGTTGACGGAATCTGTTGTAAAGACTTATATCACCATTACATGTGGGGTAAGGAGTTACTGTGTGTGTGTGTGTGTGTGTGTGTGTGTGTGTGTGTGTGTGTGTGTGTGTGTGTGTGTGTGTGTGTGTGTGTGTGTGTGTGTGTGTAAAACCTCATTTAACTGTATTTGAAGTGTCAAAACCCTGGGAGCCAACAGCAAGAGGACAAATATTGACCAAGTCCTCCCAGAATGATCTTGGAAACCCCATTTTTGAAAGTTATTTTTACCCGACATTCAGGAATAATTGACGTGAAATCGCAGGTGTTTAATGGGAGTTGCCTCCAGGACCTGTTGGCAAAGTACTAATCTTAATATATGAGAGCATACAACTTTTAATGTTGTCAGGAGAAAGAATTTAGCCTTGCGTCACAAATAAAAGGATGTCAAACAAACAGTTGTCTGAATATTTTTCAGAGGTTTCACAAGTCAGCAGCAATGGAGAGCCTGCCATATGGTGCCCACTAACTACAGCTATAAAGCTTTATAGCAAACTAGAGGCAAGGAACAGCAAAAACACATTAAGCTGAACATTTCAGTGAAAATCACTAAATGACCAATCCCATTAAAATATATATTTTTTGCAGATATGATAGCACAAAAGGCAGTCACTACCTATATGCAGTATAATGCATATTAGTATTTGATTCAAGTTACTATGTCTGCTTTTTATGCTGTTTTGTGTGAGATATGTGTATTTTAAAATGTGACATTCTGAGTCTGCGCACGAGATCTTCAGCACTTTTTGATTTGCCTTTGATGAAGATGCATTAAATCTTTATATTTGAACTGATTTCGTAGGCCTTCACATGTTTATTTAATATGCAAATATATCCAGTGCCTAGGTTAACATTCAGATGATTTCTTTCATGGGTGGTTTTCATGTGCCACAATCCTGTCTTTGTCAACCACTCTGTTTGTGGTAAGCAGTGTATTCAGCTCATATATCTGCTCTGATTCATGGAAAATCAGCATATATCCATAAATATTTACAATGATCTGCTTTAGCTTTAGGGGGCAGCATGGTTCAGAGGTAGAGTGGCTGTCTAGCAACTGGAGGGTCGTTTGCTTTGATCCTCACTTCCCCCGGTGACCATGTCGATGTATCTTTGAGCAAGATACTGAATCCCTAATTGTTCCTGATGACCCTTCGATGGAATGGCGACCCGTCCAGGTTGAATCTCGCCTCTCGCCCAGTGTCAGCTGGGATAGGCTCAACCCCCGCCCCCCCAACCCTTAACAGATAAGCAGTATAAAAAATTGATGGATGGTTGGATGGATGCTTTAGCTTTCATGTGAAATTCTGCAACGGTGAGATGAAAAAATATGACACATCAGCTGCAAGTGCCAATATATCTTGTGTCATTTGTGTGTCTGAATCTAATAAGATCAATTAGAATGGAATGGAGCAGCTGTGGTCTTTTTCTTTTTTATAAAAAAAAAAAGTATTGGGGGTAATTTCGTGATGTTTTCCAACCTGTGCTGATTCTCTACATTTTACACAATTTCATGTGGTTATATGTTATGCTGTCTTTGGTTCATTTGACTCCACAAGTGCTGCAGTATCCAAAATGGTGGATTTAACACACCTACCCATGAGTTGCCAGACTGACAGAATTATTAAAATTGGATTAGAAAATGTTCAGTCTGAGACCTTTGCAGTGTTTCACAGTCTCTGTGATAATTCCTGTAATCGTAGTCATGCTCTTCCAAAAATGTTGCCTTTCAACAATCTAGTTTGGATGCATTTATCCATGAACTGTGTAAACAGCCATCTTTTTTCCCCAAGACTGATTTCTTGACTGTCCTTCTGTTGCTGTAGCCAACTTGATGTTTCCTCCAGGAGATATGTTTTTTTTGTTCAGTATTGCCAACAGATTTATACGTGCAGAGTCACAAAGAGATTCAACATGTTTGTGTCGACAACATTAAATCCCCCAAATCTGTTATTGGCAGTTAAGACTTCCCCAGGGTCTTCTAAGAGACACAAATTGTTTAATGAGATTGTCAAAATACAATGCATGGCAATATTTCACTGACTGTACATCATCATTTACTATTTTGATTTCATGAAGCGTACAGCTAAAAACAAAACAATTGAAAAAAAAAAGTTACAAATTCAAGTGAATGTCTACAGCGGTGTGTGTGTGTGTGTGTGTGAGGGGGAAAAACTACAAAGTGTTCATGTGCTCTTTACACACTACAACACATCAGCAGCTACAATACATATACTTTATTTGGTAAATGGTTAAGTACAAATGTCAACAATCCATCTCAAGAAAAGATTATATTCATCCATTATGGTTCAGATAGCACCACGTCTACTGTACATTCCTACCGTTTCATATGTCATAACATGCAGAAAGTGCACTGATTTCTCCATTTAGTGGTATGTTTTGCCAGTTTCTGCTGAGACAGGAGAGTGACAGACAGTTGAGGCAGACAACAACAGCCTGCAAAACCTAGCAATACAAAACAATACCTGATGCAACATAAGCTCACTCAAATTTAGGAGAATGAGGAATAATTTGGTAGATTTCATTGATGTTGCAACATGTCAAAATTTTAAATTACATCGAAACGTTCTAGTGCACTAACCTGCTTTGAAAAATGGAGAATGTTGTCAAACTCAGGTTTTACATTGTGTGATATACAGTACTTATGTATGTGCTTTTGTGTTTCAGTATCACCTTCAGTTAACATTCATTGACTACTGTCTAGTAATTCATTAGGGCCTGAGCCTGAAGGCACTTCAGGCGAAGACCCTATTATGTTTGTTTGGCAGAGCAACACATTAGCAGCACTAAAAACACTAAAAACATACACTAAACAGTGTCCCAGCCCCCCCCCCCCCCCCCCACACACACACACACACACACACACACACACACGAGGCAGTTCGGCCAGACGGCCCGGAGCCGGTTTTCACATACAACACCCATTCAAAACCTGGTACTAGACTGTTCTTGTTGTAATTCTTGTTGTTTTTTTGTTTGCTCTTGTCTACAAATGTTCTCCTTGTAACCTGAGATCACGTTTGTACAAATGTATCATTTATTTGATCCTTCCTTCACAATTTGGTGTGAATTGTTTGTCAAAGATCTGCATTTCTCCTGTGTCAAAATTATAAAACTATTGCTTGAGGAGATCCCAAGAGTGTGCTCCACCTCACTCACAAATGCCATTCGATGGTTGTTGGTACAAAAAAACAACCTCAAGGCTCAGAATTAAAAAAAAAACAAACATGATACTGAGTGTTTTTCTGATGGTGAAAGGCAGCAGAAGAAAAAGGAGAACAACTAATGGCTAGATGAGGCCATTTTCTCAATTGATATACCTCAGCTATCCATCCATCCATCCATTTTCTATAACGCTTATGCATTAACGGTTGCAGGGGGGCTGGAGCCTAGAGCCTATCCCAGCTGACATTGGCCAAGAGGCGGGGTTCACCCTGGACGGGTCAGCAGTCCATTGCAGGGCCATCAAGGGCAATAAGGGGTTCAGTATTTTTGACATGCTCACCTGGGGAGGTGAGGATCAAACCAGCGACCCTTTGGTTGCTAAACAGCCATTCTACCTCTGAGCCATGCTGCCCCCTACACCTAAGTGATAACATTTTAAATTCTATAAACAGTTCTCTTCTGCAGAAACGCACCTGTCATAACCTGAGACAGTAACTAACTTCTTTCTTTCTTTTTTTGTCTCTTTTTCTCACACAGAACCGTGACAGAATGGTTGACTGTATGAGCAAAGTCATGCTGCACACGGTCGTCTCATGCTGGCAACCATTCCTGGGACTGGCCCTCGTGGCAGTCTTTATGGGTTCCACCCTGGGATGTCCCTCGCGCTGTGAGTGCTCAGCGCAGAGCAAGGCGGTTGTCTGTCATCGCAAACGTATGCCCAGTATCCCAGATGGTATCCCAACCGAGACCAGGATCCTCGACCTGAGTAAGAACAAGCTGACAATGATCAACCCTGATGACTTTGTTGCCTTTCCTGGACTTGAGGAACTTGACCTCAGTGGAAATATTATCAGTTATGTGGAGCCTGGAGCATTCAACGCCCTTTTTACCCTGCATTCACTCAGTATGAAGAGCAATCGTATCAAGCTCATTCCTCTGGGTGTCTTTGCAGGTTTAACAAATCTTACACGACTGGATATTAGTGACAACAAGATCGTCATCCTCCTGGATTACATGTTCCAGGACTTGCACAATCTAAAATTTTTGGAAGTGGGTGACAATGACCTGGTTTACATTTCCCATCGTGCATTCAGTGGACTTTTAAGCCTGGAGATACTCACCCTAGAAAGGTGCAACCTGACAGTTGTACCAACCGAAGCGCTTTCCCACCTGCACAACCTGGTCAGCCTCCATCTTCGGTACCTCAGCATCAGCACTTTGCATCCATATTCATTCAAAAAGTTGTTCCGGCTGCGTAATTTAGAAATAGATAATTGGCCTTCACTTGATCATGTGCCAGCCAATACCCTGCATGGCCTCAACCTGACCACCCTTTTTATCACCAACACCAACCTGTCCTCCTTCCCTTACCAAGCACTGAAGCATCTGCCCTACCTGACACACCTAAACCTGTCACACAACCGCATCAGGCATATTGAAGGGGGAATGCTGATGGAACTGATCCGGCTTCGAGAGCTTCATCTAGTTGGAGCTCAGCTAACCACTATTGAACCGTATGCCTTCCAGGGTCTGCGGGGCCTCCGAGTTCTTAATGTCTCTCACAACCGTCTGGACACTCTGGAGAAGGGTGTTTTTCAATCCCCTGAGGCTCTGGAGGTCCTTCTGATTGATAACAACCCCTTAGTGTGTGACTGTCGTCTGATGTGGATTTTACAGAAGAGGCACTCCATCTTCTTTGGGGATTCCCAGCCAGAGTGCAGTACACCTGAAGGTATCCGTGGCAGGCCTTTTAAGGAGTTTAAGGAAACTCTCCTCTCCTATTACGTTACATGCACCAAGCCAAAAATTCGAGAGAATAAAACACAAACCATCACTGTGGATGAAGGCCAGCATGCATTGTTGCCCTGCACTGCTGAGGGGACACCAAGGCCTATGCTATCCTGGGTTTCCCCACGCCGACGTGTTCTGACAAGTAGGAGCCATGGAAGGGTTACCGTCTACAGCAATGGTACACTGGAGATAAAGTCAGCAGAGGTACAAGACAGTGGTGTGTACCTTTGTCTTGCTTCCAACACTGCTGGGAACGACACCCTGATGACTTCACTGGCGGTAAAAAGTCTTGGATCGCTGTACGCAAACAGGACCCAGTACTACACAGATCCCAGCAACACCACTGCCAATGGGACGATTGGTGTGACCCTCGGATTGGACCTAAAGACTATTTTAGTATCAACAGCTATGGGTTGTTTCACATTCCTGGGAATGGTCTTGTTTTGTTTCCTGCTCCTTTTTGTTTGGAGCAGAGGGAAAGGAAAACATAAAAACAACATAGATGTGGAATATGTGCCTAGGTCAAAGTCTAACGGCACCAGTGTTGACTCGGCAGAGGGGCAAGCTGGTCCTCATCGTTTTAACATGAAAATGATGTGACATGTTTATAGATCTGGATTTATAGAATCTGGATTGTGGAAATGCCCAAAGTACAATGTATTTTTTTGGAAATAAGACTACTGAACTTCCCACTGATGCAGGAAGAGTGGTAGCGAAAAGTTTGGGGCTTCGTCACAAGATGAGCATAAGTCACTGGATCCCGATAAAACGCTTGGATTTTATGTTTTAAATATTGAAAAGCATAGTAGGACATCCTCTTGCATAACTGCCTGTGGGCAACTTCTTCAACTTGGATGATGAGTGAAAACTGTTGTCAGGGAATAGGTGTCATTTATCTGCTTTTTGAAATTTATATGCCCAAAAAGGAACACCCTTCAATTTTGGGATGAATCTAAAGCCTCAGCTGAACCATGTACAGTACAAATTTGTATCTAAGCTATTAACCTACTTTGTTTAGTCTTGCGCCATGCTTATTCACTGAACAAATCAATGAAATTGACCATAATTTCCTATGTTAAATACTTTGCATATGTGTACCTAATGCTACATTATGTACGTGTACTGTATGTACATACTCATTTAAAAGAATTATTCATAGCAATATTCATGGGATGCATTAGCCAAACTTAATATAACCCCACATGTTTAAGATCATTCTCCAGACTTTTGAAGTTTCCATGGATTCAGAAAGGGCTTCTATGGGTGATTATCTGACCCTCCCCCCAATTGACTCCTACGTATGAATAAATATATATAATTTATCAATGGAAGTAGAAGAAAAAAAATATTTATAAAAAAAAAAATGTTGGGCATTTGACAAAAATCTGTCCTCAGTCACGTTCAGGATCTAGCATAATACTTGGATCATTATAAAAAAAATGAGCCAGTATTGGTCAAAGTACATGAACCACCTTTTTGTCCTATTGTTGTCTATTTTTTCTTCCTTTAAATATACCTTTGCTGGATGGCAAAATACATGTGTCAATTTTGCTACAATGACATTTGCATCATTTTCCCTTGTAGGAAATTTGGACTTTGTTGTGGTAGTTCCTCATTTTGTTGTTGAATCATTTAGATGTGAAAATTTCAAAAGTAAAAGTAAAAAAAAAAAAATGTATGTGAAATAAATGAAGATGTATTTGTACCAAAGAGTCTGTCTAATTGGCTAATATATAAGGAAATCTTCCTCATCCTTCCCCTAATCAATGCAGTCGTCTTCTGAACCTTGTACTCATGATAGCAACGACAAATCCAGGTAATGACACAAATTCATGAAACCAAATTTTTAAATGTATGACGAGTTGTTCCAAGTTCCTGTACCATAAAATTCCATCAATGCAACATGGGCGTGGCTTTTGCAATGCTGTAAAATACAGAGCTGCAGAGCAAAGTTAAGTGGCAGTAGACACACGGTATTGGCCCAAATCTCCCTCGCATGCCTTGTTGAAGAGTTGAAATGGAGCAATAAGGCTTCAACCTCACTGGAGATGAAATCAAACCTGAAATGGAAACCTATATCTTAAAATATTGTTGCATGAACCACCCATGAGCTAATGAACTGCTGTTGAAATTGAAGTTAAGCGTGTTGTTAAAAAAAAAAGGGGACTGAATCTGATTAAAATCTGACTGATACAGTTCTGCTACTGGAGAATGTAGTTATTCTCTTTACAGACTTGACCCTGGTCTGACCATCTTTTCAAGTAATAATGATCCTGATACTGTAGTAAATTTACCACAGGAAATAGTTTAAAATTGGACTCCAAAAGAACACACATTTAGGTTCTTATCATTTTGCCTGTGAGAAATCTGATAAAATGGAAATGAATTCCTCTTCTTACAGTCCCTCTTCAGTGTACTTATTCCACTTTTGGGAGAAGAATGTTTTGTTGAAGTTTTTTTGGAGATTTTCTGTGTAAAGAAAAGAGAAAAAACACACAGGGAAAGGCATTTCTGGATAAATACTTTTTAAATGTCTAAACAGATGAAATTGCTTTTAAATATATATGCTGTATATAATTCAGTTACACAAACAAAACATGAGTCAAGGAAGTGAAATATGTTCATACACACTGGAAAAGTTGCAAAAAGCCTTGTATCATGTACTAGAATTATATCCCACTGATATAATTGAATCCATTTTCTATGACACATCAAAAATATTGGCTGCCTTTTCACCTTTTCTTCTCGCTTTGCAAAGCATCCATCTCTCGTGCCATTTTGCGGAGTCTCATTAAAAACCACGGAGAAACGTTGGTTTCTGAGCCTGTAGCCTCCGGGCTGCTTCAGAAATCAGAGCACCAAATACTACAGCTCATCCAAGTTAACTTTGTAGGTCAGTGATGTACACATCCAAAGCATTCATTTAGTCAAATTACATGAAAATGTTCTCTTTGCTGAACCTCTGAGCACTACTTTGCATTTCTGTACCAATGAGGCTTGTGAGTTAAACCCCCTTACATCCTTGTTTTATAATGAGGTATTGTGTTGCTATAGTAACACTCATATGGTCTATACAGTGTATGCCATGGCGTAAAGAGCACTGCAAGAATTAGTCTGGCCTACATGAGGTACTTTTTGGCTTGTAAAAGATCAGACATGTCGTTCTCTGGGATACACTGACAATATTATGGGGAAAAAAAAGTCCTGTAGTCTGCATCAGTTGCATTTCCATGGTGATATACAGAGTACAGCATTCTGTATTATATGGACTCCTTCACTGTAATTGACCGCATTTTTATCGGAGTGGTACATTTGAGTTGCTTCTGAAAGCCTCTTATTATTGAGTGATGTGACCACTCGTGTTTTCAGATTGAGTGCCGATCATTTTGCAAAACAGAGAATCTTGGCTTAAAATGACAAAGGCAGTTCATCTTGAATTAGATAAGTTCTTGGTTTTGATTGCAATGGTAAAATTCCCAAAACTGACGTCTCAAGTTAATCACTGTTAATTAAAGTTAATTTACAGCAGTGTTACACAATATTCTACAGGTAAGAAGTTGAACTTCAGTTGGACATTTATTCAGACTAAATGCTGAAAAATGTCTTGAAATGGATACAAAACAATTGAAATTGTGGGAAAATTCAAGATGCAAGTCAATATTATTTCCAGGTATTGCTCTGACGGTCTGAAGACACCAGAGGAAAAGTCAACGGTCATCTGTGGGTAGTGTAATTCATCTCTTTACTTCAGGGAGCACGAATGGCTGGGTTTTTTTTTTGTGTGTTAAAACTCCACGGAAACACATGCTCTTTAGACCTTTCACTTAAAAAAACACAAATGTCTAAATGTATTCTTTAGATGTGAAAAAGTCAGTGGACCAAAGTGGTGGGCCGACCAGCCGTTAGACATTACAACCCCCAGAGTCCTATCACCAACATTCAGCAGCCGGAAACATAAAAATTGCACGCACACACACTATTTCTACAACAGCAGCATTACTAAACTGGCATGTAGAACCTCAAGGGAATCCTTTAAGAAGCTGCAAGGATACAAAACCAACAAAGTGTTCCCCCCTACGCTCACACCCACCCATCCACCACAAAAATCACATGGACATGGCAGATTGGCTGTGAATGAATGCA
Source organism: Aulostomus chinensis (assembly GCF_037954235.1). Classification (NCBI taxonomy): domain Eukaryota; kingdom Metazoa; phylum Chordata; class Actinopteri; order Syngnathiformes; family Aulostomidae; genus Aulostomus; species Aulostomus chinensis. The sequence continues at coordinate 22,468,437 of NC_141332.1, read as the reverse complement.
CCGTTTCCCATGGGGAAATGTTAAACAATGGATAAGGATATGTTTATCTGTGTCTTTGAACCCTTATCAGCAAAAAGTAAATAAATAAATAAGGGGGAGGGGGAGGACTTTATGAAATTGAAGACCAGGTTTTCAATATTTCCACGCTCCGGAGGTCACAAAGCCCATGAGACGCATGAAAGATCATATAGACCTGCAACTCATGTAAGGGAAAAGCCCTGAAAACAGTGGCGTCTTGTTTTTTTCTTTGACGTACAAGAGGAGTTGGTTGTAGCTGAAGTCTGGACAGATGTAATCCGGCAGGATTTGGACGTGTGTGCTTTCATTAGGTTTGCCTTTCATACTGTACGCTCCCTAGTGACAAGCTGGTCTGCCAAATGAGCTCCCATGTGAGCCGACTCCAGTTCCAACCCGAGGTCCAAAAATTGTAGCTGGCTGCAGGAGGAAGACATGCATGTGCCGCTATGCATCTCCTCATTGAAGCATCCACCATATTAAAAACAAAACACAAACCCCAGTGTGCACAGTCTTTGGCACATGCTGAAAGGCATTCATAAACCCACCGCCTGCTACCCAGCGCATCATAGTTGATCTGGAACTTAAGACAGCGTCTTTTCTCCTCCCTCACAAAACAAAGGCAGATATATTGGATTGTACTTGAGTTATTCCTTTCTTTTTAAATCTAAAACCGGAAGGCTGTGTTGAAAGATGTCTCCAGAGAAGAAAACATTATTAGCAACATAAGTCCCTTTACAATTCACACTGAGTCAATATTTCTTTGTTAGTGTGTTGCTGCATTCTGTAATTATGCTTTTGCCCTTTCTGGGAAACTCAGTCATGAAAGAGGAGGAGAGCTAGGAAATTGAACTCTTTGCCTATGTAATTGGTTCATGATGAAAGGGCCCATAAATTGCAGGACAGATATATTAAGTACACGATTCTATTTCGTGTACTCAAGCGAAATATGTTGGTATTTACCTGAACATGTTTCGAATGTCGTTTTGCAGTCTTCCTCAGACGTGACAGAGCAGCCACGCCAACATAACAACAGCTGATAAGACACATTGCATCAGGGCCAGTGACGCCTCTGAGGAAGACAGCAGAACGACAGTCGAAAAATTTCGAGGTAAATACAAAATTGTTCGAATACAAGAAATGGAAGAACATCGTTGAAGATTTGAGATGTGAAGTAAAAACAATATTTCCCCTTTGTGAAATTAAATTATGGACTTTCTCCAAGTCTCACCAGCTTGCTAACTTTTGACTGGTGTATTCATGTATATTATATATATATATATATATATATATATATATATATATAACAATGTGGATACTGCAAGTCATGCTGAAATTTGAAGCAGAAACGATGAGAGTATATTAAAAGCTGTGCATGGGCAGCCCTCTCACAGTGGGGTTTGACTCCATCAAAGTTCAGCCTTCAGGATATATTCCCCATTCATCCTCATAAATGTTTAAATGTCACACAAGCATCCATCGTTTGAGATTTCACAGGTAGGTATAGATAATTGGTCTTACTTCAGCACTTACGTTGCAGCTGGTCCAGCTGAGAGGCATATCATGCTTTGAATACCAGCGCAGTTATCTAATTTGAACATGGATTCAAACCAAGACACTCTGTGGAACCGATTTGATTAAAAAGTGGCCTCAAAAAGTTCATGTGTCATTATATCATGTTAATACTCTGAAGTCTCAGGTACACCAGGCAGAGAAAAGAAAAGGGAAATAATGACGAAATGGAAACCTCAAAACAAATACAAAAGAATGAGAAAAATGGTGTGTCCTAAAAAGGAGGTTCACACCTGTACAAGGAGTCCACCCACTCAAATTGTGAAAATTTGCTTCTCTCAATTTGTTTAATTTCAGTTGGAATCCCTTTACTTACACTATCAAGAGTAAACTTTGGAAGACCAGCACTGAAATCGTTTTCCTCTCTCGTTTTAATCTCACAGAAGGTGTGCAGACATTTGTAATAACATGTGCTTCTTGCTTCTAAAACCCTAACATTCTGTTGAGTGCACTGTCCATTGAAGTTCTGACTCACTCCTGAGCTGCTTCCATCCCTAGGTACAGTCAATTTTCTGCTTCTGTTCTGCTGCCTTGTCCTCACCGAGCAGAGGACAGATCATCAGTCACTCGCTGATTCATGGACCACCAGTAATCTGCAACAAAGCAAACAGTTAATATGATATTAACTGTTCCCCCAACACGGTCCCATGGGATTATGTAGAAAAAAGCGCCACTTTTAAGGACATTCACCATGTCGTGTCGAAATGTTTTTGGTTCTCCATTTGGCATTTTGGGGCCACATAAACTTTTACTGTGAAGAGACGGCGCGTCACCTGCCACGTCACTGATTACAAAAAAAAAAAAAGTCTTGTCTTTCAACCTGCTGTCCATTAAAGTATGTTTCTGAAGACATTTGAGAGAAACAGGCAATGCGATAACAGAATCACGTGGTGATCTCACCATTGAGATCAGAGCAGGAGGGTGAAAGATGGACTGTGAACCATAGATAACACAAATTCATCTTCCTGTCGGAGGAGATATTTTACATTTGGTTAGAAAGACTTGTGTAAGGTCTGCTTAGATTTATGCACAAAACTACTTGATTAGGTTGAGGAAATGCAATTTTTATAGTAACATTAGCAACTGCTGAATTTGTCGAACGTCTTACTAAGAAGGCTGGTCACTAGAAACATTTCTGGTCTCTCTTCTTCGGGAGATTTCAGCCTTAAATGGCACCGCGTCTGTACTATGGAAACCCTTGAGACTCAATGGCATAAAATCACATGCGTGAAAACAAAATGTGCATCATTATCACATGCAAAATGACTTAAGATATAGTTATTCTCACGCCCGTAATTGAGACCAGGCAGGTCCCTCAGTGAAAACTTCACCGTCACCATCTCTTTGTTCTCAATTCTCTTTCACCACATTAAGTAGTCTCAATGACCCAGTAGAGTCAGGGTAGCCATCCCTTTAGCACTTCTCATTCCTTACGTGATGCCTTGGGATGTTTTTAAATCACTGCTCACTGCTTTGTAACTCGCTTGCCAAAGTGGATTTAGCATTGTAATATCATTAGACGGCCATTTCCCCTGCCCCAGCATCATTCAAAAACTAGTACTTCACAATTTATCGTGTCAGCAAACTGGCTTATGTCCCTCTTGCTCCATATTAGTGTTATTAGTTACTTTAAAATATAATGGTGGTCATTATGAATGAGCTTTAAACATTTCTCTGTAACAAGTCCATGTGTCCTTAATTCTTCTTGCTTGATTATTGAAATTCCAAATGTAATTACGACATTCATTTTTGTAGATGTTCCTCCAAACAACTTTATAGCAACCGACAATGACAGGAACTACAGATTCACATGCAACTTTTTAAAATGCATTATTTATTCATTTTTTAAATATGACTAATAAGTACGAGTGTTTTTTCACTCGGCAGCAGTCTCTTTGTGTCAGAATGATGACTTCATTCAGACACAAAAAGAGAAGAGCCTTGACTAGGGTCAGGGACCAGAGTCCTCAGACTGACAGCAAGACTAATTGTCCAAATGAGCGCAATGGCTGAGCTGGACTGTTGGATTTGACCATGGCTGGGAGGTAGGACAGACAGCAGGGATGCACGATATTGGATGTACCTGATATGATGATGTTTAACGACTGATTTGGCCGACCTTACATTATCTGTATACCAAAAAAAGGCTTAAGCTATATCATCTTTTTCTTAGGACTGAGCTGCTGTCTGCTACACTGACCCACTCTTACCTCTAATTTCAACAAATGCCAAATCATATAATTTCAACCAAAACCATAATGTTTCCTCAACCATAACCGCATGAGATAATGACATTTTGGAAGCAGTCTTTTTTAAAAGTTTAGGGTTACACTTATGTGCATTGTTGTTGTTTATTTGAGGGGCAGGTTGACCACCCCTTCCTCCTTATGTGATGAAGCGTGGAAGCAGGATGTGAAGGGGACAAGCAGATGAGACACAGCAGGTAGCTGCTGGTGCAAGTACAGGACTGAACCACACTGCCAAACAGAACTGAAGAACTGAAGAAGAAAAACTAAAATTCAAAAAGAAAACAAGAAACAGGCGGAAGAGCTTAAGGGCAGGAAGGAACTGATTGGTCAACAAGACAACAAGAGCAGGAGCAGAGCAGGGGGTGACAGGGCTGATTAACTAAGGCACAGGTGATCACACACACACACACACACACACACAAGTGGAGGGAGGCCAACAAAGACACAAGAGGAGAGTGATTACAAAGTAAGGCTGGAAAAATCAAAAACAGGGTTCAGCAAGATTATACACTAAAAATGACACACTAATGAAGACAAGGAACAATAGAAACGATCAAAACTCAAAAGTCTGATGAAAAATTCAGTCCATACACGAAACTGGAGGGTCTGATATCGACATCCTGCAAAGAAAGTTGTTCAGAGGAGTCTGGAGCAAACACAAGAACAAAACAAACAACACAAGAAAATATTCATGGTGATGGATGTTTCACCTAAACATCGGGGTCACAGAGCCTGACAGACATGGATGAGGAAGAGATGGGGCATGTCGACAGCCTTTGGACATGAGGACACGAGATGCAGGCAAAATACGTTGAAAGTAAGTTAGAAAAGTTATGTTGACAGCTGCTCTAACAATATGAATGTCTGTCATTGCTGAATGGCAGATGTTGCCATGACTCAGATGAATTATGGGCAACTAATAAGTTATAAATGATAGTATAGACAAGCCACAAAAGTCCACTGGCAGCAGCCAATCACCTCTCATTATCATACCTTTAATTCTGACAGTAAATTGAAATGAAATCACTGTTCACACACCAATTATTATTATCATATTTTTTAAAAATATTTCAGTGTTTTAACTGATTATGCCTTGGCTCTTACACAAGTACACCTGTTGAACTCAACAACAACAACAACAAAAACTCTGTGCAACTCACATTTTCAGTAATATTTCATTAGAAGGATCTATATTTTATTTCTTTTACTGGTGAACTTAATCCTCCAGTGATCAAAATCAGCTACAGCGGTGGATGAACCCAGGGGGAAGTATTTCACCGGCGCACCGAGCTTTGATTTTGATTGCTGAGCTCACACCAACACTCACCTGTTGCAGCAGCAGGTGACCGGAAACGCTCATGCTCGGGGTTTTGGAACACATTGAGGAGTAAAGAGTCGGGAAGCCGACGTCATGCAACCGACTGTCCATCAACAACGGAAGGAATTTGCAAATATTACCTGAAACAGCTGACCATCTCACCTCCTTTTAAGCTAAGTGGACCAGTGTTTGTTTTGTTTATTTGTCTTTTTGAAACCTTTTCTGTGTTTGTTTGCTGCTGCTGCTGCTGTTGTTTATGTGGCTCAGCTTCTGTTTCCTGTTTTTCCAACTTTCTCCCAGAGACAGCAACTTTGCTGGCTCCTCACAGTTGTGCTAATGAAGCACAGTAAGCTGCTGGAAGGGTTAGCATTGTTGCTAACATTGGTGGAGTTAATTACTGGTGTTTACAGTTCTTTGTGGGTGCAGGTGTGTGTCTTGTCCCTCTAGTTACTGTTTGTGAGGAAAGCCAATTAGCTTGAAGCTAACCTAACTTGGTGGCAGTTGAACTGTTTTGGTGTTTATCATGTCTGTTTGTTTACGTCTGCTCTCCTCAGGCTGAGATGGCTACATCTTTTGTTTTTTGCTGTTTCTGGGGAAACTCTTGCAAGCTTATTCATTTCATTACATCTCAAGGACCCGCTGCTGAGATTTATTTCCGACAAGTGATGAGGTCCTGCTATTTAGGTATTTGGATAGAAGTGTTACTCGCCTTTACTTTGCTGCTCTTGTGCTGTTACCTCAGTCATGACACACCGGCATGTCATTGCTCTTCCAGAGGATTATATACTGCAGTTATTGAGCTTGATTTTTGCCTCCTGGTTTCTAATTCTTCATTCTATCTTCTCCTTCAGCTGACAGCATCCCTCTGCTGCCTTTTATTTTTGGGTAGTTCTACTTTGTTTGCTGGCTTTTCTGCAGGCCACATGGTTGTTTGTGACAGTTAAATCCTCAAGCTGAACTTGATCACACTGCTAGAATGACACAGAAGCCTTCCCAAACTAAGGGTTGATCAGTAGTAGCTTCTCAAGGTTCTCCAATCTTCACTTGTCCTGGATGAGAGTGGTTCTAATACCGTGGTTGACTGCAGTAGACAGACTTGGTCGAGTTGGTTGCAGCTGCCTGATGCTGCTGCAGGGGGGATGTTTCTGATGAGAAGTGTGCAATTCATTGTAATCTGAACAGTGACGAGGACTTTGAGCTGCAGCTCTTGTCAAACATGCCATGAGGCCAGACCAAACGAGCAATCTGCGTATCTGGGTTATGTTTTCAGTGCTGTTTCTGTCTGTCAGGACAAGAGATGCATCATGCAGCCTCAGAAGGAGCTGATCCAAATCACAGGGTAGATGACTTTTCTCTTTTGTTAACAATGTGAAATGTGTTATTCAACTGATGTAATAGTCCGAGGTCAAGCCCCAATTTCCCTTTATGCATAATCTTCAGCCTGGATAGCAGGAAATTCATCCTCTTTACATAAACAGACTGACAAATTGACTTCGTGACCATCCAAGTGACTGGCATCACCTCCAGTGTTGTGTGCGACCGGGATTTTCAGAAGGGAAAGTATCAAGTGGAGGGTTTCTTTCCTGCAGCTCGTTGCTCTTCCGACTTTTTATGATATAGCTGCAGTTACCATCGCCATGGTAACCTCTAACTGCAGTTGAAGCCTCCCGGCTGATTCAGATCAGCTCATTAGGCAGCTTCTCTGATATCTGTGGTGTCTTTTGACTGACGTTTCTGTCAATCTAACTTCTATTTTAACTTGTTGTTGTTGAAACACAATGTTTCATCATGTATTACTCTGAGTAATGAGCTGGAGTCCTGCCTTTCATGTTCATCACAAGCTCGTGCTGCTTCTCTCATAACGGCGTGCACTCAAGCATCAACATGCCAGTCAAACAGAGGGTCATAATGTTTTTTATTTTGTTTTGTTTCCAGGAAAATAAACATTATGACCCTCTGTTTGACTGGCATGTTGTTGTTTTTTTTGGTAATTGATTTCTCAGAAAATATTACCGGGACCACGATGGAGGGCTTTCGTAGTGCTCTCTAGTTTGCAATCTGACAAGAATTCCAAACTCAACATCTATCCAACTTGCTAACAAATTATACTGAATGTTTCAGCTGTGGAAAATAAAGCAGCATTTCTGATAGCATTTGAATTGATTGCACTGGAATTTAGTTGACCCACTTGTGTTAAGAGAGAGACAGAGATAAGAGATTTACTGTGCATGGAGGCCCAAGTCAGCGCCACTCCGCTCTCTTCCCATTTAAACTGAAAACAGCGAAGATTACAATTTTAACCAGTTGTTTCATCTTCTTGCTTTTACAAAGTCCAGAGAGACTTCAAGAGCTCCTTATTGCGCCTGTGAGATGAAGGTTTTTTTTTTTTTTTGCTGTGCTATTATGTGAAGAGCTACCTGAGTTCAGATAGACCGGAACAGGGAATGTCACAACTCGCTGCAAGAGGAGATCAAAGCCACACCTCTGGGCTTTGTTATATATTGAGTTAACTTCCAAAGCTCACGATACATCTCTCTCCCTCAGCACTTGCCCCTTTTGGCAAAGACCGAATTGAACTCGACTTGTGTCATCATACGCAATCTGTCTTCATTTGTGAATGCGTCAGAGCCAGTTGTTACTGTGTTGTGAACTGAAACCAAGCAACACAGTTTACTTCACGGCTCGGCGTACCATCAGGGATCTTGCTTTGTTTTCAAGGTCTCTTGAAATTGCCTCTTTTCAACAATGGATGTATGTCATGCTGGTAGAGGGAAAGAAAGCGAAGTGAATATGTGTGCCATCTTCTCAAAAGTTTTTTTTTTTCGTTTGTTTTTGTCGCTTGGTACATGATGTGCGTCAAAACCCGAAGGTCAGTTTTTTTTCCGTACAAATTACAACATACTTTACTTCTGATTGATAGTTAGCACATCAAGAGAGAAACTGATACATCTAAAAAAAAAAAACGAAAAAATTGAAGTCGCAATCCAACTTCTGTTAAATTGGTTATGCATGTAGTGGTACAAAAACATGATTTGAATTTCCATTTTATGTATAACCATCATTTGATTGATTCTCCATCCTGGAGTAAAAATATAACCCAGTTAACACAAAGATATATATGTTATTCTTCTGAGTAAATAAGGGAGCTTTTTTCCAGAAAATTCATTTAATATTGAGCCTACAAACACAACCTCTTTTTGGCATTAAATAGTGGGATGTAAAGGGCAGCCTTCTCAAATCTGTGTAAAGATTTGCTGATTTTGATCATTCTTTAACCTGACGGAGTGCAGTGTGTGGCATTTTCTTTATTTCCTGTTCTTGTGATAGAATGGAGCAAGAGGACATTTGAGTATAGAGCATTTCTGAAAGTGTGTCCCTTAATTATGAGTCTGATCTCAATCTATTCAAATAGATGTCGGGACATTGACTTCAAGCCAGCAGTGTTCAGTGTAAAATGTGCACTGAAAAATCAGTAGCACATTTTCTTCTTAACCTTTTTTGTCACCTCACTTTCCAGGACGAGGATTTATTTTGGACATCAACATGACCATTTAGCCTGTGCCCATTAATATGTTCTCGCAAGCTGAAATGCAGCAAAGCTTTGACATGTGGTCTCATCAAAAGGAGTATGAGTACAAACATCATTTTGTTTATTACCGCTTGACTGTTTTGCAGCATTTTACACCAGATGTACACACCCAGCGTATCGTTTTACTCTGACGTCTCAAGAGAGAAAACAAGCCTGATGTGCAGTTGTTGCTGTGTTTCTGGCAAAAAAAACCTGAGTGTTTATAGCCAGGCATTATGATTATGGCACTTTACATGAGTGCACAGTAACTGGGTGTTTTTTTAGAAAAAGGTGACATTATGAGCAATGTTTCTGGCCACAGGACGGGTGTTTGAAGCAAGACATTGTGAGATATTCAGCAGTGTCTCTGGTGACAGTCTGTTGTTTTTAACCAAGACTTTGGGGCATTTTCGACTGTCACTAATTTTAATTTTCACTCACCTCGGGATCTCTTTCAAATTTTGCTTGCAGTTCTCATTCCAGTGATTTGCACAGTTGAAACCGGTCATGCTCAGCCCTGCACTGGCCTTGATCTCATGATCCGAGTGGGAGGCAGATGTGCTAGCAACAAGCCAAACCTGACTGTGTGTGTCGGCAGCAAGTACTTTTATAGTGAAACCAGTACAACATGGCGGGCTTGTGAAAACTGGTCAAAAAGATCAACCTAGATAGGTGCTGAAATAGGAATAATGGTTGTTGCTGCGTTGTCAATTTCTCAACTCGTTTTTTTCCACAAACATCCATCAGTGCACTTCTTTAGTGGTAAAAATGAAGACTTAATTTAGCTGCCATACTGGGAATGTTGTGACCAATGACATCACTATACAGGGGCATTCCATGCCATCACTTCACAAATGTCCATGGGGCAGAAAATGACCCGCACAAAACCTCAAACATGTTCCCATGTAACATGTTCTCAAAGTGGCATGTTTTTTTTTCTACTCCATCCCATCAGACTACATTGTTTATTCATGTGAAATTCCTAAATTCCATGCGAGGTAAAGGTGCCCTTCATTGTGTTTACGCTCTGCCTTCTTATGTTGCCTTTGCTGGGTCAGTATTGTAGATTTGTTGTGAAGTCTTAATTATAATATTCTGTTGTGGTTTTTTTTGATGAGCGGTTGAAGTTTGGTTCAAATTCTTAATTCAGAATGAAGACGGCTCCCAATTAGTACGGGGACAACACACTGTACACAGTACATAAAAGATAAAAAGCTGATCTGATGTTGTTCTCAAGTACCTTTTTGTTGGGGTAAAATTAGGCTTTGGTAGAAAACTTTTAAATGGGTTTGGATTTATGATAAATCAATCAACATATAATGTATGAACCGACTAAATCGCTATCCATCCATCTCTCCCTTTTCCAAACATCCCCCACCCATCACGTGTAGGGTGAGAGACGGGTTATATGCGCACATCACAAGTCTATCACAAGGATAATACATACAGACAGGAAAAACAAATTGACACCTACAAGCAATTTGTGTTTCCATTTTACTTAAGCTGCGTGTCTGTGGACCGTGGGTGGAAACCCACACACACATGAAACCTTTTTCCTAGTGAGGCGACAGTGTTCAACACCTGCACCGTACTGACATTTAACCTGAGATGCTGTAGTTAAAAGTAAATGTGTCAAAATGCTGCCAAGTCCTATTTGTCCCAGCACATAATCCGTTTTCGTGGTGGAGGAACACATTGCTCCCATTTTCCCACAAAAGGCACATATTTACATTTTAAAACATTGCGTTTATTTCACAAAATTTCATCACAAATCATGTTCACTCTGAGAACACATACCTCAACCAAGAAAAAAAAAACAACAACAGTTTTTGCTATGTTAAACAGATCTCCACCCAAACCTGAAAGGTTTCTCTTTGGCCCACACTTCACCTCCTCACTGACTTTCATGAAAGTGGGCCTGTTTTCTTTTTTTAATTTCCATTTTTAATTTTATGTCTTTTTGTAAAATCCTTCTGACAGACAAACGGCACAGAAAACACAACCTTCTTTGGTGGATGTAATAAAGCTGACACGCTGCAATCTACATTGAAGAGTATTTTCTTCTGCATCCAAAATAAGTGTCACTCATCTGAATTGCCTGCTTATTTGTGCCAGTATTCAGAAATTCATGGACTTTCCCTGACATACAGGAATATACTTTTTTGTTTGTTTGTTTGTTTTTTTTAAATCTCTCATTCCTTCAGCATCTGATGCTTGGCGACGGTGACGTTCATATGCCGTTAACCAGCGACTTGCACACACGTGCAGTCCCCACAGCTGAAAATAAAGATGAAATTATCTCTCCTCATCCTAACCTGGAATGGCAGGGCGTCAGCCGTTCTGTATAAACAGCTTTGAATAATTCAATAGCTGATAACATGGAGTGTCAGTCAGGTGATGGATACTAAATGCATGAGTCACAGGAGTGTAGTGTAGTCAAAACGGCTTCATTTTTACAGTTCAAGATGACGCACAATGGTTGTGTTAAACTCAGAACCCAGATGGATTTTCTGGCTCCGTGTGTACAGCAACTAGTTTCTCCCCAAGACCATTCATATTTTTCAAAATCTCCTTGGAAGGCACGCTCAGAATAATGAGTTGAATTAGTGATGTAATGCCGATACTCATGCCAATGTTTCATTTATTCAGATTCAGAAAACTTTAGATGGTAGATGTTGTCCAATGATCTCCACTTTATAAAAGGCTACCAGTCCCTAATGGCACTTAAATGTTGGAACAGTCGATGAGTATCAACGGACGTGTATCAACTGCAATGACTGAGAAACAAATAATTCTGAAACTGTAACTAGTGAGAACCAACGGGGTACTCTATACTGAGTATTGGGGACACGCTAAGATATAGAGCCATGAGACAAGTGCAGCTTTTCACTGTACTGATACACTTTTGAGGGTACGTTTGTTACCTCAAAAATATGACAGAGGCCAGCGCTGACTAACAGAAAGGGTGAAACATAAATTAAAGTAGATGGATTTATAGATGTACGGGAGAACGAGATGAAATACTGTACAGTCTTTCAGAAGACATGCAGGAACACAGTGGTACCTCAATTTCTGAGTGTGTCTGAGGGATAGAGAAGTAAAAAGAGCCAAAGACATGACAGCTTTATAGCATTGTGAGGTTTGGTATATTTCTCAGCTAGGTAACAGGCAAAGAACATAAAAACAAATGCCATGACCCTTCTCTTAATGCAGTTGTGAGGATTGGCTTCCCGCAACTGCATTTTGCAGGAGTAACACAAAAGGAATTTTAAAATGAAAGCCATTTTTATGGGTAATGCTTTGAATTAAATGGTTTGCCCGAAGTATCTTCTAGATATAAGATCGGGGGCAGCAATTAGATTGAACCATAGGCCATGTTTACTGTTTGTTATGGTGGAGCCATTATCTGAGAAATATTCTGTGCCTCTCCTTGTGTGGGGTTAGTCTGAGATGTTTGGAGTCCAAACTTCAACTTTCATCAGGGATGGACAGGATTTAGCCAACAGACTGCAATGCCTACCTCTACTTTCTTTTTTGTTGTGTGAACGGCGTGTATTTGCACTCCCTCGATTGTGATGTTGGAGAGATGTGTGGGAAGACAAACTGACTGGCACCTTTCATTGTGTTTACTCTTTGCCTCCTTAAATTGTCTTTGCTTGGTCAGTATTGCAGCACAGGCTTTCTTATAGAGGCTGACATATAATGTGCTCTTATGTGTTTGCTTGTGTCTTGATGAGCAGTTGAAGTTGGTTCAAATGTTGGGATGTGCCAACAAACCGGTCATAATAGCTGGAGCTGCCAAACACACTGTACACAGAGCACACGGCATGTTAAAGCTCTTCTCATGCCAATTATGAAGTTAAATTTAGGTTTAGAAACTATAAAAAAGGTTAGTTGAGGATTTGGATTCAATATGTCACAGTTGTTAAATTCAGAACATTTCCAAAGATGAAGAAGAAACCTCATGGGTTGAAGTCACAAAAGTATACCACCTGCAGCACATTGAAATTTAGCCCAAGACGACGACGTTTCATAGTTAATGTATATTTACCATGTAACCCTTTTAAGAACAGAAATGACAGATGAACAGTGGAGGGAAATCAACTTAGGAGGACAGAAATAGAATCCACAACAAGTGACAAAAAGTGTCAGACACAGAAACATTGAGAGTCCAGACAGTCAAGCATGTTTCATTTGGTACCGGTGTTATTTTTGATTCTTGGTTTGCATGTCATTCTACAAAGAGCTGAACATTTTCTATGTTCATTTGAAAAACAAACTGTGCCAAAAATAATTAGTTCCTTTGGGGAAACTAAGTCATAAAATGTTGCCCCACATTTCAAACTACTCCCTGCTGGATTCATTTCCGCTTCACCGCAATCTTTAGACCTTGAGCCCAGTGAAACTAAAATCATGATTGTTTTTTCGTTTTTTTTATTTTTTAAAGAAGAGAGAAAAGCAGCATCCACTGTGTCATGTTTTTTTCCGGTTTGACCACAGAGGCATTTCAAATGACTTCTGAGATATTTTCACTTGAAGCCCACCGCCTATTATTGGTGGACCAATATACTTGATTGGATTTAATCAGGAAAAGTATTTGGGCTTATTGTAGATAAGTATATTCATATTCTAAAATACAGTTTCTTATTTATGCACTTTTTTTTTTACATTGTTTAATTAACCATCTGATAAATTAGAAACAAATAAAACTAAAATAAATGTAAAACTATTGCATTTCACTTTCTGATGTCATGTTTGAATGGGATATTGTTATTTTACTTTAATACTCTTCAGGTGCATTCAGTTTATTTCTCATTTTTAGCTTTTTTTTGTGTTCTCTGAATAGTGATAATTTTGCTATCATTTAATTGTTTTCACTCAGTTCTTGCTTTTTTTAAAAAATCGTTTACCTTTTCTCTGAAGGATTGTCCGGTGTGTGATAGCTACAGCAAACACATTTGCTGTTCCCTTTGCTGCTTTTACTATAGATTTTAATATTTCCTCACCATGCGCTGTCCACACAGGCGACTAATGGTGCAGTTAAACCAGATTTCTTAAAACTTGGTGTGATGAAAAGCAGCTGGGATGTGAAATGGCGTAGAAAGGGTGTCAGGAGGCTGCCAGCGCCAGCACTGTGGCCACTGGCAGCCGGCACAGACCACAAAATAGATGAAGCTGCTGTGTATTTTACCGTTTTACACTTTACTAAACACCTTCCTGTGACTAAACCCTTGAATGCTCTTGTGAAATTGTGTCCAAAACCAAAACCAGCAAAACCTGATGTCAACAGTGTTTTTTTTTCTCGACCTGGTAAACTTCAGATGCACACAAGACATTATACAATGTATATATAACAGCAAGAGCGGTATTTCTAGTCAGCCAGCCTGATGTGTAAATCCTCTTACATCATATACGAGGGCGGGAATTTTTTTTTTTTTTACCTGAGGGATTTACAGGAGCTGAGGACTTCTGCTTACACACAGAAATGCAATCTTTCCTCTTCAGACAGACTGTGCAGCAAAACATCCATATTATTGTGAGCTGAAGTCAAACTTAACTGAATGTGAGGCAGAAACACTCCCGAGTCTCAAATTCGTTAAATTGTTTTCAACTTAGGCCTTAGGCCTTTTTTAACCCCTTCTGGCTACTTGTAGTTAATTTATAGTCCGCTGTTAACTCTTTAGATTACCGTCCTCTCAAGTAAATGCAAAGGCCTTGATGTTTAATAGCACAATTCTATATGCTTTCCATCTGTGAGGGCGCTGAGCATTCTTGCAGAGCACTCCATTATAATATTCAACACGTCAGTGCATGATGAAGTGATTCACGAGGACAACTTAAAATTCATCCATGTTACTAAAGCTGTGCTATAAAAATGTGTTACAGTTTATTCATTAAAGGGGTAAATTGTGAGATTAGATGCCTTTACAGTTGCCCCCTCCACACACACACACACACAAACACACACACACACACACATACACATTTCATTGAAGTGGTTTGACCCAGGGATTTATGGGAAAATGTGCTGCTTTGAAAAGGTGCAGAGTTTCTTTCATGAGTGGGATAACATCAGCCTGGATGATTTGAGGTTTAAACTGAGCCCTGCATAATCTGCACCCAAATCCAACACACTGTTTTCCTCAAGACTACAATTATTCATCCCTATGAAGGTGCGTTTTCAGTGTTTTTTGGGTTCAGCTGTTTAAATCAGCAGGATGTTTTTGAGGAATATTAAAAAAAGTCATCATTTCCCTCATCTTTTTACTCATGAAGCTCAGTCCAATCACCAGAATAAAATACGGACATTGTTTCGACAAGTTTTCTGTGCACCCTTGTATGTTTCAATTTAGTGACGAGGTCTATCCGATTGATATGGAATGTTTTAGAAGGTTTGATTTAGAATTAATTATGAGTGACTGTGATGATGTAGCTGTAAGAAAAATGTTTGAATTGCTGGAATGAAGGAAAGGAGCAAGCTGTGCACATTTTTGATGGTGAAAATGTAAATCCTCTTCAAGAGATTCATATCCAAGTCAAATTGACCACCACATCATTGATGTGAAGGGTCGGGAAGCCTTTAAACAGGATCATGCATGTTCTCTCTTCCACAGCAGAATATCATGTGCTGTATAGATCCAGGCTTTTAAATTATGCTCTTTGTTGAAGTTGTTAATGTGAAGGCGTGTGTGTGTGTGTGTGTGTATGTATGTATGTATATATATATATGTATATATATATATATATATATATATATATATATATATATATATAATGAGAACGTCTGCAGTAGAGGGTTGTTTTAGAGTGGATGGTGGGTTGCGTGTGGGTGTGAGGGCGCTGTGCTGTGCAGTGATGCATACATGAAAATCACATTAAGCACAAGATTGTGCATGAAACCCAAACAAGCGCAAGCGTAAGGCAGTGAGAGGGGGAGGGGTTTGTGAAATTATCACGTCCACTGCATAAAGACACTAAACATGTACTTGTTGGCAGTACTGCCCCTGTTGAGAAACACCAACAGGTGGTCATCGATAGCTACGGGGCGCGGGAGCGATATTTTTGATAGGGGGTTGTAAAGGTGTCTTGGAGGGTGTTTGCATTTTCTTCCTGTCAGTTGCATCATCTGCCTGTCCATTGCCTATATTCTCAGTTTTACAGTTACTTTTACATTTACCACCATTACTGGAAATTGGCCCAGACCAGGCTTTTACTGTTTTGGATTTGCTTGCATTCAGCTTTTCACTAATTATCAGTGGAATAGTACATTTAAAACTATTAATAACTTTTTGTTCAGACTTCAGAACATTTGGACGAGGATTCACAGCACATTTACCCAGTAAACACATGCTGCCGTAATGTAGCCCCATCCTAATATGACACTATGCACATTTGATTGCATCTCAGAAATGTTGCAGCATCAGCACAGAACTAATGCCTGAAAACAGAAGAAGAAGAAGAAGAAGAGAGATGGTGTTTAGAGCTGTGACCCATGAACAGTTATTATACTGCAGTTGTTGAGGATGCAGCCGTTTGGTGCAGGAGCTGATGTCCATTCACCTTGCAAAAGTTGTTTGAGACAACCGTCACTGTTTTTGTCACCGTTAACAGAGCCGCAGGTCCGTCGCAAGTCTCCACTCACGATTAATCGCACTACTAACGTGTAACCAAACCACAATATTCTTTCACACATCACAGTTCATCATCCTCATTCAAAAATAACTCAACTGCCATGCCACTGCTTTTCTTTTACTCTGAAATGTATAAAAAAAAATGTTTGTAGTGACACGTTATGGCTGTCTGATGACACTTGAGTACTTTTCATCCACCGTGAACCATCTGTGTACTAGAAATCATCTGACAGCTGTCACTTCCTGACTTGTTTTACTGTCATTCAAGTGCTTTCCGGAGCAGGTTTTATAACAGCGAATGTCTGTGTGCAAAATTGTTGTTTGTGTGTCATCATCAGGTTTGTCGTGCATACAGTAAAATGGCTTTGCCTTTTCTTGACAACTTGAGCATCACTCTGTGTAATATGAAGAAAGCAACCATAGTAAAAAAAAAAAGTTTTTTAAATTTTTTAAAAAGATTGTAATCATTTAATCCACATTAAAGATTATGACACTTAACCGGCATTTAATCGTATTTAGTCACATGCTGAGTAGATCAAAGCGTGTCACATATTCAAAAGTACTGATGCAAGATCGATATCAACTCTCATTCACACCTTTTTAAAAAAACGTAGTTTTCAAAGCAGATCAGCCAGGAGACCGGGGTCAGTCTCCACACACATGAATTTATCTTGATGTGTACAATTACCACCTTGTATCGTCTCAGTTTGATATCATTTTTGGCATCTATATATATATTCCTGATTACTAATGTATAGTTTTCTTTTCCTCATATAACTGCATGCGCATTTTCATATTTTGTGTGCACACTGACATTTTTGTCATATCTTTTTTATTCATAAAGCTTTAATCAAAATGTGCTTTCAGGGGCTTTACAACCTGTTTGGTGAGACATTCCTGGTCCATCGATCAGGTGAAGAAAAACTTGGTACCAAAAAGGAAGTCCTCAAAGAGGAGGATCCTCTTCCCAAAATGATTAGATGTCGATGGCAGATCACCAGAATCACAGAAGATGCAACGTTTGAGATTACAAGGTTACAAAAAGTCAGTTTGTATAGAAGTAGATTATAAATATTTGCGAAAAATATGTGGAGCAACATCAGGAGTTGCCAAATGTAGTCAAGGCTCATGTCCCAGGACCCTTGGCTTCGCAGCATGCAGGGAAAGAGACACACCAAGAACAAAAAGGCAGGATAAGAGTGCACTATTCTAAAACAACCAGGAGAGTGAAAAACATAACCCAGGAGTGCCTGTGCCTCTACGTAACGTATATTTAAATTAGCTGCAACACTCAATTTGAACTAGTTTTCTTTTCTTTTTTTTTAATCCGCACTTAATATCAGTTGCACATCTGCTCATCCTGGAAGAGAGATCCTCCCTTGTTGCTCTTCCTGGAGTCTCCTCCCTCCGTTTCCAAAAGGGGAAATATCTCTGAGAAGCCTGGACGCCAGGGTATTATGTTCGAGGATTATTATTGTATGTATTGTAAAGGCCTGTCAGGCAGATATGTTAATTGGCGTTCCAACAGTATCTGTCATTCACTTACAACATATGCACGATATTGCTTCAGCATCAAACAACATCTGCATCTTTGTCAGCTGAATGTACTCATACACAATGAGTGTCTGTGTGTCATGACGTGTGAGCAGAAAGCTAAGGATGACCGCAGAGACAACGGCCCCTTGTGTAGCCAGATCAGAGCTCCACTTTCAGGCATCTTGCCAGTACAGCTGCACTCATTTAGAGGACTTGCAGCCACAGCCATTAGACACCTCAGAGGAGCATCTGATGCGTGGATATATCCGCCTAACCTGAGACATGAAGCCGGAAGTGGCCCAGATTGGTGCAGAGAGGAAACCACTGCTTTGTTCCAGAGACGGTAACAACAGCCTCCTCTCAGCCAAAGCACAGCAGTATTAGCAGTAATGAAGCGGGCTGTTGGTGGCTTTGTGGCTCATTAAAGCAACATTATGCAGCATTTTAGCTTACATTTAGATTTACAGAGCGGCCGTGTACATGATGGTTGCTTTGTAGCTCATTAAAGCTGCATTATGCAGCATTTTTAGCTTTAACTTACAGTTTCAACATCATTTTGATGGGACACTTACTAGCGATTAGGAACACGGTGTCTCTTTCATTCTTCCTCCAAGCTCCAAACATCTGTTCCTGCACTATGTAGGTTGAGCTGACCGGGCACAAATGTTGGGCTGCTTTCAGATTCATCAACACACCCATCATGACTGGAGCAAAAAGACCAAAGACATTTATAGAGGAGGGGAGGGACGAAACAAGTCCTCTGTCCTGGGTCCAGCTGTGGCTCATCGCGCTAATGAAGTTAGCATGAGAGACATGATTGCACGACCAAAGTTGACACATTTTTGCTCTTCTGTCTCAGTAATGCTGTTTTACTTCGGATACTTTCATGGTAGGAAAATCCCATTTCAGGTCTGTGTAAATATTTTGACTGTAGCTTTTTATTTAAGCGGCATTTTGTTTTAGTATTATTATTATTGAAAAACTCAGTTGTGATTCATAATGATAAATATAATTTAGCTTTGTAACTGCTCAGTCGGGGGAGTGAGGTTACTAATTTAGAATAAATCCACATATTCCATTTGTACCACTGTGTTCTCCTTAAATGTCTAAGATTAGACACCAAACCCCTGGGTGAAACATGAGTTATTCATGAACAGAAGAACTTTATTTGGCACCCAGTATTCAAATGAAAGGAGTATCAGATAGATGAATACTAAATGAAGAAGCTTTTGTTTGTGTACTTTAATAGTTTACACATATATAGAAATATTAATGACAAACCTCCCAAAGCCATTTGCATCGGTGCAGTCAGAGAGCAAAGTCTGACTAATCTTCAGGTAAACAAGAAAATGAAATAAAAACTTGTATTCCCATGCGTCAAATTATGCAGGGTAAATAATGTATTAATAAGCATGCAGTCCTGATTTACCCCAAAGTAAAGAAAAACAACAGTTAGCATTATAACAGCTTTCATTAGTGAATTATTGATTATATCGGTTAAATAAAAACGTCATGAATAACGCATCACTAGATAAACCTTTATACTCTAATCATGTCACAATTTGGTTCTAAGGCCAAATTGTTAGTTTAGTTACAATGACTGATAAAAATCGGTTTTATCATGAATCAATTCTTGATAAATATGTTTTAAATGATAAGGAGTTACCCAGTGACTTAATACATTTGCAACAGGTACAATTCAAAAGGTATTAAGGTTCTTAATGTTTTGTAACATTTGTTAAATCGATTGTGAGAACTTTTTGATCATTAAATAATTTTGTATTAATGCATTATTAGGCGGCATGGTGGTGCAGTGGTCAGCGCTGTCGCCTCACAGCAAGAAGGCTCTGGGTTTGAGTCCTGGCTCAGGCACGGGATCTTTCTGTGTGGAGTTTGCATGTTCTTCCTGTGCCTGCGTGGGTTGGAATGGTTGTCTGTCTCTATGTGTTGGCCCTGCGATGGACTGGCGACCCGTCCAAGGTGAACCCCGCCTTTCGCCCATAGCCACTGGGATAGGCTCCAGCCCCCCAAGACCCTTAATCAGGATAAGCAGAAGAAAATGGATGGATTATTATTTCGCATCCCCACCACCAAGTGGCAGCCATCAGTTCCAGGTCTAATTTCTGCAGGTTTCTGTCGATGTGCAGCTCCACTTTCTATTGTTGTGTTAGTTAAGAGCATGAAACCTCAGCCAAGTTAAAAGCTCTCCTAACTTCAGAATGACAGCACCACTACTTTTTCCTGAGTCATGTTTTTACTGGTCCATCAAGTGTTATGTGTTGAGTTGAGTAAAGCTGACTAAAACTAAGGAGGTGCTCTGCAATTATCAAAATTGCAAAATTATCATTTTAACTACTTACTATTACAGCTGGGTTCATCAGGGCACATTGAAAATGTACTCTGAGGCGCTCTGATGAAATGATGCAAATGTAGAATCGTAATCTACCAGTTCTATAAATACAGGCAGATTAAACGGGAAATGATCAGCATCATTATCGCTCAGTACATCACACTCAGGAATATTTCCTTTGACCTCGGACTAGAATTTGAATAGTGAAGTTAAATCCATCATCTGTAACCGAAAAAAAGAAAAAATATATTAAGGAGAAAATGAAAACCCATGTGAGGGTTTTATTTCCATCAAGACATTTTGACTTTCAGCGTGAGGAAGTAGTAGAGCATCATGCCGCTCATATTTTGTTCTTTGAGTGGTTACACTAATTAATTCACAAAACCCCTAAAGGCCAATTATCTGGCCATTTCATAAATTAACAGCTGCTTAGGAAGATCTCTCGATATAAGATGTATAAGTAAGCAGAAATGTTGAAATGATCTCCTCAAGGTGACGCCAGCAGCTCTTGCATTTGGCAGTTCTTGTTTTTTTTGTTTTTGGTTGTTTTTGTTTTTTTTTTGTTTTGTATTTTTGGAGTTGTTTGTCTACAGACTATTGACTTTGATTACAAGTCTAACAATTCCAGTCTCCTAATATTGGCACATGCTCATCAAAGAGAATAAATGTGTTGTGCTGAATGAGGCCAAGTCTGCTCTTCGTCATCACTTTTATGAAAGCAGCATGTTTTGGCAGACAGATGTTTTCGGATTGTTACCGTTGTTAAGATGAGAGGATGCACCGTATGATGCTTGTTTCCATTGTCTTGGCCTAACTTGAAAAGATGTATTTTTAACTTAACTGTTTGTCAGTGGTTTTAAACGGCCAATCAGGGATTCTCACAAATATTTTGTTTGCACTGATTATATTGCTTCAGTATTTTGCTGTTACTTTGAATATTTCCTCATCAGCGGATGAAAATAACTTCATTATCTTTGTTGCATGCAATGCAGCTGCCCAGACAGGTTGAGATATATATATATATATATATATATATATATATATATATATATATATATACACACTATATAAATCAAATTGTCATTAAATTGCTTGATGGCCTTTTTTTGTCATACTGATGACAAAGGTCAGTAATCCTTTGTCCAACCAATAAATTACAGCTGGGGTTATTCCATAAGAGAGGAGTGACCTGTGTGTTGATCGGGCGGAAAAAAATAAAAACGAGGGCATCTATTGATTTTTTTTTACTTGCCTCTGTCAAGGTCATTGAAATAACTGTAATTGAAGTTCTTTAATGGACCTGCTGAAATACTGTCGGTCAGATGAGAGGGTCTGCAGAGACTGGCTCAAGGAGATGGCGCCCGTCGTAGATGTGTCGTCCAGGGACGAGCAGATAGAATATAGAGGAGAGAAGAGTAAATGTTTGCATGTAATCCGATCAAAGGCAGATGACAGGATATGCAGTGGAATTTTCTTTTCGATGATCCTCAACTCGAACGAGAGCTTTTTTTGTGTGGAAAAGCAGAGTGTGATAGTTTAATATTTTAATTTGACTTTGCATTGGCCTCGTTTCTATTAGACTGTTTATACCCCATATGATGACGTGAGATTCCTTTAAAAACAAACACATTCATCAAAAAAACCTCCCAAGGTATGATCTGTTGATTATATTTTCCGCTTATAATAGCTGCAGCACTTATCTGTTTTTCTCCATTAGTGAACACATCTTAATCTACCCACTTGTGCTTTAAACTAGTGTCACGTGCAGTTATAAACGTGTGAATCATCTCTTTGATTGAGGTTTAATTTGCATCATTCACACTTTCCCTCAGTGTTTGAGTGCTATAGGTGCTATAAGGGTGTGCCTCACATCTGTTCAGTGTTGAATTCATAACCTCCCTCCCTTCTCATCTATCCTCCCCACATCTAACTTGTCTTTTTATCTCTATTCTTTGCACAGGCATTGTGTCCTCTGGCAGCCCAAGTAGCTCATTGTCGTGGGGAGGATGTTCTCTCCGGAGAGCCATAGCCAGTCAAGAGTGGATTGCTTCAGTGAAATGCGTTTTTACTTTGTCAGTAGTGATGAGGGATAAGACACATTGTGTTCTTTTGAGACACACTGAATCAAATATGGGAATTGTGAAATGCATGATAAAAACCACCCCGAAATATTGCTTTGCATACGATTGTTAAGAGGAGAGTTATGAAATGAGAGTGATATCAGTTCTCAAGCTGATGCAAGACCCGGCTGAATGTATGCAGAGAAATGTATGTTCCCTGCTGTTTATCATAGCCACCATGAACTAAACCACTAGCTGCGCTGTCCCTGGAAGATGTGTATTAGTCTCTGTTACAGTCTTGACGGGTCACTGTGTAAATGTCACAAAGAAAAATTAGTATTATTCAATCAACCTCAAAGACAAATCGGACCCTGAAGTTAGATTTTCGTTTATGTGCACAGTGGTAAATGGACGACGTCGCGCTCCTTCCTCCCAACTATTCATTCTGGTTGCAATGCAGCCGTCAAACTGCTGCCTTCAATTCACATGAACCAACATTTCATTGCACATTTTAGGATGGTTGAGGGTTAAAAATACCAAAGATATTCATTTGTGTTGATCAGTTATTGGCCTGTCAGAAACTGATTACTCACATCGAGAGGAAAACAGCACCGGTGTTTTGAGGACAGTCAGGATTATTAACCTGTCAGTGTGAAGAGTAACAATCGAGCAGGTTGTTACTGGAACTCTAGATTTAAACTCAAGAATTATTTATTGGCTTAATCAATAATTAGAATTGTCAAATGGATCATAACAAGGAGCATTAGTCAAAGATGTCATGATGTCGTCAACAGATATTGTCAGTCTGTGGAGAGTGACATTGAGTGTAGCTTCTGACAAAGGGAAACTACAGCTCCGTCCTTTGTTGCACTTCTGAGCACAAATGAAACCCTTACTGATGCATTCAGATATAAATAAATAGTAAAGCCTTGCAGTTGTACCCTGTTTTTCTCAACTAATTGACCTCTTGTAAAGATGTTTAAGCACCAGGAGCCTAAGAATGTCACCTGTACCTGCAACAGTACACTCAAATGAGTAGAAGAGTGTAGGATTTTCATCTCTAATTAATAGGAACTCCATTAACAATCAAATTTTCTACATGCACTGTAATAATACAAAGTAATGGTAATATAAACATTGCATTGCTTTTTTTTTCTACTCATCTTCGTTTGAATTTTACCTGCCTTCTGATTTCCAACTTGATTTTTTTTTTTTTTTTTTTTAATATGTGGGCAAATTAACCTGAACTGAAATCTCACCCAGGATAACGTAGCTCTCCTGCATTGCAGGGACGTTATGTTAGGGTTGGCTCACCCCAAAGATAGCATCTCCATGCATTCAGATTCAAATAGAATTTTGGATTATTACTGAAAATACCTTCGTGTCAAGTATATCAGACGATATTCGTGACGGATAAACTTTTATGATTTTCAAAGCATAAAATTGCTGTGTCGCTGAGCCCTTGAGCATGACTTCTCCTGTTTGAGCCAGACCTGCCGGAGCAATAATGAAGCCGTGCACTCATCAAATAGCAGCTGCCATTAGCTGACACAAAGCCCCGCTCTATTTATATGACAAGGAAAACTCATTGATAGCACAGTTCGACCTGCAGTCCATGAAATGATTTCTGTTGTGTCACACACAAAATACTGTTGTCAGTGTTAAATAGATGAAAAGGTCTCAACAAAAGTGCTACACTGCCCATGAAACTTGATATTAAACACACTTGGTACATTGAAGTAAAAATGTAACAGCAAAATCTCTCATAAATTTCCTCCTTCATGTTATTTTCTGCTTCTTGCCTGCCAGCCTGCAGCCGTGTGTACCAGGCACGGTGCCAGAATTTCAATTTTGAATGGGCCAAGTAATTTTGGCTGGGCCTTATAATTACAGAAGTTTGGCTTCCTTTGACGCTTTCCAACTGGTAGTCTTGATTCAACACAAATGATTGACATGTTGTGGCGACCAGCTCGTCTGGTTGATAATGACACTTTCTGAGAAATTTCAGTTGGTTTTTTTTCTGCCTTTCTTATGAGCAGCAGATGTGGATACATTGCTCAAATTGTGTGAAAATGAAACATGCTATTTCTCTGGCATGATTATTTATTTAATTTTATTTTTTTTTGCTGTAGCTGAAACATTTATTCATTCAGAGCACATTTGAGAAAATAAACTACATGATCTGGCTGGATTTTTATTTATTTAAATTGACTGCACGACTTCAAGGAAATACACAGGTTTTTTACAGTTTCAAGTGTAAATTTTTTAAAACTTTCAAGGTACATAAACCACAATATAAATATTCAGGCTCTTTACATTCGCTGTAATTATACCCATAAAAGTGTTGCACAACAATTTGTGTATAGGCCAAGTAATCAAGAGCCAGGAATGAGACATCAGGGAATTTTCAACCATGGTTCTAACCACACAAATTGTTTAGTTTTAGTGAGATGTCTGGACATTTTCAGCTTTTGTTATTTATCTAATTCTTAACCCAAACTATGATGTCTCACCATATGTTTTTTGGTCTTACACCTAACCAAATCTTAACCCCAGTGTTAGAAAATATTGCATTTTCCCACAGAAGAAAAGCAATGAGGTTTATGCATTGAGGTTCTCGCTGCAGTTGAGTGTAACATCAAAGTGCCATGTGAAAATCAACATCCTGTTGAGACGGACAAATCATCAAACACTGGCACACAGACACAGTAAAAATTAAATGAAAGTCTTTGATGTCAGTTTCTATAAGTGGTCAGTGTTTGAAAGGGGCCTTCGAGTACCCCTCAAAAACAAAAACTACAAACTAGCTTTGTTTACTGCAGAGCTACGAAAGCCCAAAAGTAACTCCCACTTTGTCTGTGATCCCTCCCCGACCCCTCTGCCCCACAGCACTCAGCAGGGTCTACGTGACCCAGCAGGCTGGCCAACCAGTGAGCACATGGGCATGTCTGACACTAACAGGTTCTAAGGATGGTTCAGTCAAAGAAGAAGAAGGGTAGGTTCACGTCCATAAGAGACTAATCACGACACTCAAGGGTTTTTTTTTTCTTTAAAGCCCGAAGGTGCGAGACTTCACCACGGAGCTAAAACCATCTTAAGGGAGCAGAAATCGATGCTAAACACTCATCCTGAGATCTGTGCATGACCTGCTTTTGAAGCATTTCTGTTTTCTAAAATACGAGAACAGCTTATCTCAACAGTTTTTCTTACATTACTGTCTCGGGAATATGTGAGTAAACTGCAACAACGCTCACAGTTGATTGATGGGTCCAAAGTATTCTGCAAAAGTATAAAACATCTGAGAGCAAAGCAAAAATACTATCAAACTTTCAGTCTCTAAAGGCATATCGTGCACTCAAGCAGTGACCACAAATGATTTTTTTTTTGTCTCCTCCTCTTATTGTGTTAAAAACTATCTACTCGTTGAGATGCGCTGAACAAAAATATAACCAGCTGGAATAACGGCAGCAGTCAATAAGACTGTTGACAAAAGTTTCTGTTTCAGTGGTGCATGCAACCAACATTTGCAATTCGTAATGAAGCACGTCGTTTTCACATAGAGTGAACGAGAGCAGTGACTAGGGCTTGTGGAATGTTGTGTCTTTGTTGTGTTCCGATCGTGAACCCATTTTGTGACACGTCCTCTGCGGGCATGTGGTCGATTGGCTGTGGGGCCAAAGCGCTGGAACTCTGCCTGTTACTTGGGACATCTGTGGCATTGTGCTGAGATAAGTCTTGAGGACTTGGGGTGACCTTTTATTGACCCCTGTGGTATCATGACTTCTGAAACAACATCATAATATTCTACACCTGAATGAGAGACGGAGCACGTTCAGTGGGACACATGAAGTGGATGCACATGCACGGCTGTGACTGAGCTATAGATTAGGCTGTGTAATTGACTGCCTCTGTTGTATGTAGGGAACAATACATCTTTAATGACAGCCCCTCTACAGCTAATAACTGAGCAGCATCCCTGTCGAACAGCAGACTTATAGGCTTTTTAACTCTCTAACCCGCCATGATGATGCCTCCTTTGACTGTATGCTGTTGGACTTTCGGGTAAAATACAGCAGCAGGATCTTTGGAACGTGCAGAACGTCAGTTTGGGACCAATCAAAGCTCATACTGAGTAAATTGATCCCCAACACCATTATTTCAGCATCTTTGTCCAACTGCAAAAAGAGGGACTTAACACGTGTACATGCATCCTATAGTTAACACAATAAATTGGCTTATTTTTTTAACCATCATGCAATCATGTAAATGTACTGATTGAGGGGAAAAAAGACATTTGAGGCCATGGAGCAATTTTTGAGGTATGACTTAAATATTTGAAAACGGCAATGAAAATTAAAGGTTGTACATTTTTCCAGTGTATTCCCAGGAAGTTCCATCCGTCTAAAAATTTGAATCAACATTTGGGAGTAAATTTAAATGAAGATAGTAAAGTAGCTCCGGCTTTCAGTCAGTTATGCAGAAAATAACAAGGTTCTGCTACATGGAAATTGTTCAGGGAAGACTCACTTTTATTCCTGCACTCAAGGATCACATCAGGGTTCATCTTCCACAGAAACTAGATGAATTAGCAATAAACAATAAAAAGCATCACCTCCAGCTCACTAATGACTACCCATGATCTTCCTCTCTTTCCTCCACATATTCCACGAGGGAGACGAAGAGTGATGTGGGGTGTGCCTGAAGTTTTCTGCTTACCCTTATTGCTTTTGCTGCCGAAGACAATATTATTATCTCCAGCTGCAGGCCTCAGAGCACACAACTTGTAAATAATAAACCAAGCTGGACAGACGCCTGAGAGGCCACTGCTAATCCTGGTATTATTCCACTTTTATTGTTGCTATTTGCTCATTATTTCCCATCTCCTCTGGCTGAAGACAGCCTATTAAATTATTTTCACCCCATTGTTTTCCTCTGCCACAAAGGCCAAATTAGCATTGAGGTCAGGTAACGCTCTGAAGTGCCTTTATACCTTTCTCACTCTTGACCACTTTAAGCACCTTTACAGAATCAGAAACTGTCACCGTGGGTGTTGCTCGATGCTTGAATTTCCCAACATATTTATGAATAATGCTTTTTATTGCTTTTTAATTTGCAACATCCATCCAGCCTAGTATAATCTCCAGATTCAGACTACTGGGTCCCTCAAGGAAATTTTTGGAAGATTAGATCTACAGAAAAACAAAACTAGATTGATGTTTTACACAAAATCCAATTAAAGTTTCTATAATAAGCTGTCAAAGGCTGATGTTTCAGTCTTCAGAGAGCTGCAATATTTGGCATTTGCTTAGAAAAGAAGCATTTCACCCAGGTTTGACTCAGTAGCCTTCATCTTATGAGAGGAATGACTCTGACAACGCTTGGAGGCAAAACTAGTTGTTTGCTCCGATGTGCTCATTGTTGCTTTGAAGACACCTAAAGATGAATTTTATGGAAAAGCAGACAAACTCTATGGAACTTGCAGCATTAATCTAGCTCTTACTGCACTGCAAAAAAAAAAAAAAAAAAGAAAATGGAAAAATCTGCTTCTCTAATTCTAATAAGAACGAACCAAAGTCAAAACTGCTTTGCTGCAAAGGCACACTGCAGTTATTTTTAACATGTTGATCTACCAAATATTAACACAATATTCTCAAAAACATTCGACCAGTCATAGTATTGCATCATATATTTCCTGACTGAAAATTTGAACTGTGAATTATTTCCCATTAGTCAGCCTGGAGACGCAGGGGAAAACATGTTTGTCTCTGGTGGTTCATAGTCGAGATGGGGTGAAGAGCTGTGATGACAGCCTTCATTAGTCAGCAGGCCATTCAGTTAGGATAAAAAAATAAAGAGCGTAAGTGCTTATGTTTAATGGTGATGAAACGTCCCCAGGGCCAAACGGTGGGAAGAGAATTTTCTCCAGAAAACTGCACTTAATTTAAAATCTTACATGATCAAAGCCAGATTCTTAAAAACTATGTGAGTAGAACTAAAATCATCAATGAGAGCTTTGTGAGGAAAAATGGTGGCTGTGATTGTCGCTGTGTGATCGCAGCTGCAGTAAAGCTGCAACACACTCTTGTGACTGGCTTCTCTGCACTCAGGTGTAAGATACACTGTGGACATTGATTTCCCTATGCAAAGTGCAGAGCACACCCAAGGCCTCGGGCTAGCACCGGCTCTATGACTTTCAAGCAGTGCATTGCTGAAGGAGACTGTATGCTAGCTAAAGATTTGGGTCAATTGTGTGTTTGCAGCACGAGTTAAGATGTTAGATATGAGAAGGAAATAAAAGATGTGATCAATTCAGCTGCTTGTTTATTGAACAGGTATTATTGCGGATTAAAAGTCTTTGTGGTTATTAAAAATACAAAAGGTATCTTGATGCTGCACTTTGGAGAACAGAGGCCAGAAACATTGGATTTTATTTACTGTTCACTTCCCTAAAAGGAGGTTTTAAAAAAGCAATCTATCCACTCCTGAGGGAAATGTCTGCCTTTGTAGCTGCAAAACGCTCCACCATGTTTACCAGCTAGTCTCTAACTGTGCCTCTTTGTCGTTCTGTGCTGAGCAGGTAGTGTACAGGGTGTATTTAGAACTTTCATAGCTGCCAGCTGCAGCCAAAAACAACACTAGGAGAGCAGTAAGTATGAACCAGAACTGTTAAGTTTAGGGCCAGACAGCTGAACAATGAGATAAAGCTCACTATGAAGCTGCAGAGTTGCTTGATAATCAGCTTTGTTACTGTGAGTGACATTACACATGAGCATCGCATGCAATCAACAGTTGTCCCTGCTGGCGTAGCTTAGCATGCGAGCAGTCCCAGGGATCGCGTTTTGAACTTCACAAGAACATGATGCTACCAAAGAAATTGAAGTATCATCTAGAAAGTAATGCACACTCGCTGACCTGCATTGTCAGGAGGTGTGTGACAGCACACAAGCTTACCACTAAAAGTTCAGTCCCACATAAGTTCTCTTCCTGACAGTTACATTCTACAATACAACAGAGGTATATGGGGATGTTTGATGTATGTAATACAGCCATTGTATCATGTATAAAAGAGGAACACTGCCATTTTACAGACGGCTTCTTGTCACAGCAGTACCTTTTGGAGAAAAAACAGACTTCTGGCATAGTGGCCGCACCCGTCACCTTCTTCAAAGGGTCGTCTTCCATCTTGTCACACCTTTCCCATTCCACATTGTGAAGGGAGCTCTCGCTGGCAGGTTTCCATTGATCTGTTCCAGAGCTGTGATAATTGGGCCATTAAGATCTCAAAAAGACACCCAGTATGTGGCAGAGATAGTCGAAGAGTCTGCCAGGAGAGCGGACTTCCAACTCCCTGGCATGGCTTGATTATTTCTTTGTGATGTGACATATATGAATCCAGCAAACCCTGCTCCTTTTCCTGGAAAAGACTAACTAACTACTCATGTATATGTATATATGTGTGTGTGTGTCTGTATATGTATATGTGTGTGTGTGTGTATATATGTATATATAAATACATATATATATATATATATATATATATATATATATATATATATATATATATACACACACACATATATATATATATATATATATATATATATATATATATATATATATATGTATGTGTGTGTGTATATAATATATATAAGTGTGTGTACATATGTATACGGCAGAGACAGAATCATTTGGTTGTGAGTAGAATATTGAACTGACTGATCAGATAGTTAACCTGCTGCCTTGCTGCCCTGGGACAATTTCTATCTATAAATCACCAGATAGGGCTGCTATATACACTCCTCGCTGAAAAACTGGAAGTTTTGTTAGACTGCACTCAAGCAAACAAACACATCTGGCTAGCCTGGCAGGGATTGCACCACAGACAAATGAGAACACATGGAGATAATTTGGAAGAGAAATCAATGGCAACTGCCAATGCTGGTAAGTCTCTGAGTCGTGATAAGGTTGCTTTCTGGCCCATTAAGTACCTCCACTTGGGTGTCCTTCCCATCACAAGTCCAAATACTCACCAACCTAGCAGCTTTATAAAATCAAATCCAGCACATGCGGGAGGCCAGGTGGGAGTAACAAGACTCCGAAAACAAAATTCAGCATTGCTGTATCACGGATGATCAATCTGCTGATTTTATCGGTCAATCAGAAGAGTAAACCAGGTTTACATGGAGTCTAATAATACAAACATTTAATACAGGTGGGGGAATGTTTTCAGTCACAAGACTAAAAGAGTCTCTCAGAATCAATACCAATTAGTATGAGACACAGCTAATTCTGATGCCTCTATGTTGCCTTTATAGGAGTATTTTAGAGTCGAAAAAAACATTTAAAATACTGCAAAGCGCAGTGTGTGCGTTTGTTTGTGTGTTTGTTTTCATCTTCTGTGTCAAGAGTCAAGTCAAGAGATTCCTGAACTTACGAGTGAAGCCAATATGGAAACACCTTCTTTGAAATGTTCAGCAGGGGGTGACATCTCATTGAGGCCTGACAGGGAATTACCCGACTTGTCATCTGGGGTTATGTTCTCTGTACACTAAGTCACTCTGTGGTCTTAAATGCTAATTTAAATCCTCTTCAGTTCAGCAGGACTTTGATTTTGTCAACGATGGTCCCAGTGACAGTAAAATAGTCCGTGTACACCCAACACAGCTACATCAGCACTGACATGGCGCTCGCTCTTGAGCTGATCTGTGGATTTTCACTCATCTCCAGCTTCACCGTCTGGTCAAAATATTCTCACCAGTTTTTAGATGTATTTATATGTAGACTCTTCTACCAGTGAGCAGGGTGCCATTTTCTGAAAAGCAGCACATGTGGTCACATGTGTATAATTATTATTCCAAGCAGCTCTTGCCACAAATTGACAAGAAAAGACACAGAAGATGAATAAGTGGCAGGTTATCTAGCGCTCAAACGTTATCTGTCGTACTCATTTAACCTGTTTGTGGTAACCCGTGGTGCTGATTAGCCCCGCACGTTCGTCTCTCGGTGAATCTAATTCACGCTTGATACCTAGAAAATCATCTTGACATTTCCACTGACCTGAAATAATTTCATCATTATGTCATAATGGAATCTGGTGAATATCATATTATAATACATCCACTCTCGTGTAACGACAACATTGAAATGACATTCGGTTTTGTTTGTGTGTGATTGTATGTCGATGTGAATTTATATTTTGATGAACTGCCAAAGAATTTTTTTAAAATACTTTTTAATCTCATAATTAATGTGTAGTTTTCATACTGAGTTCATGACTCAGAGTTGAAGACATTAATATTGTGATAATGGTTAATTAATTGACTGTCAAGTCCAAGACAAGCTCCATATTCGACGATCTTTTGAATGTCTGGATTGTGTTTCAAATGGTCTCTTCCCTTTCTGCACCACTAAATCGTTTTCCACACAGACCTTTGTCTGACTGCTTCCTGAATGGGAATTGTGAAGTTCAGTATTGTTCACTAGGAACTAAAATACTGTGCAACTCTATCCGTATGAGATGGGCTGCGGATGATTGAGACATCCGTCCGCCTCAGGCTACTTCTTCCTTTCATACGTGACCGTCTCATTTTTCATGCAGTGGCAATGAACATTACCTTTTGAAGATAAACCACCACGGCAAAAAAGCTGCACACATCACGTCCTGTCATTATGTGTGGCTACTGACATGTGGATTTATGACAGACTGGAAAGTCTCCACATAATTGACACACTCTGACATCTCTTTGATGACATGTTGACACACTGTCAGAGCTTTCAGTGGTGTCGAGTTTGGAAAGTATATGTGGGTTTTTCCCCTTCATTTATTCGTGAAATATTTACATTTTGTTGCATTGTGCGAGGAAAATGAAAGATGAGATGAAGCTAATTGTAAAGGAAAAGATAACGAGTGCTGATGGTAACACTTGCCAGGACAATCACTGTTCAGTGCCCGCCTTTGATGAATAGTGTTGCCTTCAGGAAAACCTGCAGAAAAGCTGCTC
The DNA here is from genome assembly GCF_037954235.1 of Aulostomus chinensis. Lineage (NCBI taxonomy): Eukaryota > Metazoa > Chordata > Actinopteri > Syngnathiformes > Aulostomidae > Aulostomus > Aulostomus chinensis. The sequence goes on along the minus strand of NC_141332.1, from coordinate 22,436,137 downwards.
TGTCTCCTGGTGGTCTTGCTTTGGCAAAAGAATCAATGTTGGGGAATTGTACCCTCAAAACACCAGGTTTTAATCGCTGCACTGTCACTTCTGTTAGTGATGTGACATTGGGAAAGTGCACCGTTGAGCTTTTCAGTAAATTGGAGAATGTACAGCTTTGCCAGTTTTTGAAATTGTCTCATATCCCAAGAAAAATAAAATCCAATCCTATATCTTTGGACCTTGAAGACATGGTCCCTTCAGGAGAGTGTGGCTCTTTTACTTTAATCGTTCTGCCTTAAAAAGCTCATACATTTTAAATCTAAGAATCCTGGACTACCTGCCTGTAGCGACGATGTTCCCACAGGACTGGAACCTTGCAACCTGTACTAATGTGTAAGTAGGAGGGAGGAGGAGGGGTTGTGATGTCATTGCATGTCATGGGTTGGGTGGTGTGATCATGTCACATTGCATCATAGCCAAACATAATCCTGACCGTCATCTCAGAATATTAGAAAATACAGTCAGAGTCCTTTCACAAAGTCATCCGATCACAATGTGACTGAACAGAATAAAAAAAAAAAAATCACTTAAGGCAGCCAAAAATGTTAAGAAGTCAGAATGAGATGTCAGTTAGAACCTTGACTGTCACCTCAGTATGTCATCCTGACTGTCAGTCAGAATCAGAGCACAACAAAAACAAAACAATTTTTGGCAGCCAGAAAGGAGAACCACTGATTGAACTTGGCACTGGTTACTCCTTGGGATGCCACCAATGCACACACCAACTTTGATGGGAGGGACAGTTGTTGAGATAATCAAGAAAAGTCAGACGGACGGATTTGCTTTATTCGACTGATTTGAGAGGTCGTTAATCCCATGCAACTTTACTATGTCTATAATTTAAGTATAAACTCCATCGCAAATTATCTTCCATATTTTGCCAAACTCAGTGATTTTAACTATTGAACGGAGCTGCCAGCTTCTCTCCATACATCTGCCCAAGGCTGCTTCCCTCTGTCAGCCATTTCCAGCTACAGTGGGTCCTGCTGTGTGGCCTGCTGCCTGTTGTGACAAGCGATCCGCTTGTACCCACATCGACAAAGTTACTGATCCATTTCATCCAGACCTGCACGTGTCTCACTTTGGTAACTGCAGCACTGTTTTTGTGACTCAGGATTCTGCTGCTGCTCTCTGTGGTCTTGAAAATCACCCATCAGAAAACAAGCTGTGGAAATGAGAGGATGCTCCACAGCCCTGTCATCAGATCTCACCTGGAATGTATAGTTTACCCAAATATGAAAATCCAGTCAATATCTACTCAACCTCATGTGTCAGTGACATTTTCGTTATCAACTTGGCATGTCGAGGTTTCAGAACACACAGACAGTAGACCAGCAGTATTAAGGGCATTTTTTCTTTTCTTTTTCCTTTTTTTTCCCCCCAATGTCTGAAAATTGGTCCCTATTCACAGCAGCTGTCTGGGAGTTTACTTGTGTGCCATTTCTCTGAGGGTAAAAAACAACAACAAACACCAGCAATGTTTTGTAGACTGAAAAACTTTCATCTGCGTGAAAGTAAGTAGAAAGTGACTGAATCTCCTCAATGCACTGACCACATACATCAAAAGACAAGAAAACCCACACCTCCTGAAATGACTGCTATTCCAGCAGTTCCACACTTCCACTCCTCTAAGAGACCTGCCCAGACAAACATCATCCTCACCTGCCCGATGCAGGTCCTGGATATTCAAATTTTGGAGAGGCAAATGCTTCGACTTCAGATAACCAACTGTGGGATATATGCAAGGCAGGTATGATTTGTTAGTTATTTGCTACCAATGATTGCACAGAACACATTTCTTAAGGTGCAAATTAGGACCCAACTTGTATACCGCTCACCATAGATGAGTTCTCTGATATGTGCTAACATTAAACCTTTCTTTACAGCACATAAAATGAAGGAGTGCAGTTTACTCTGAGCAAACTTATTTATCTTGTTGGTCAGCAGTTGAATGTAAATGAAAAGTACTGCTGGTTGTTTAACTGTTTTATTTTGCTCTTTTTTTTAGTACATAATTTGGGGACAATGTAGACAGAAAGGGTCCATTTTCAGTACTGAATTCAAAAATCCCATATCATTCGGTCGCTAGCACAAATGAATTTAATTTTCTGGGAGATTAAAAAAAAAAAAACAAGCTTTCCTGTCCAATGGGGGATATCCTGCAAGAAACACAAGACATGGGGGGGTAATTTCTGAGTCACATGTTGTCTCAGGGTTCATGTCTCTTTAATTCCCCTCATGAATAAATATTTTGAAACAAATAATGAAAGATTTATGTCTATAAATGAATGAAGAGTGTGTAGAGGTGGGAATCTTGACTGACCTTCGCTGGATTCTGTCATGGCTCACCTGCCAATTATCCAAATTGACAATGTATCTCCATGTAAGGCATATTTAGTTTTTAATAACAGTGCAGGTGGACACCTTCCTCGATGCAAGCACTCTGGAAACATCTGAACTTTATATTTTTAAGAAAATTCTCTTGTTGCGCATTGTGTGTTGGACTCCACAAATCTAATAGAAATGTTTCTAGAAGTATTTATTTCATCCTATCCTGTTTTTTATTTCATCCATTCTTTTAAACCAGCTAATCTCCTCCCGCTTCATAGTCATTCAAGCTCCAAAAATTGAATAAAAGATGCAAATTCCACAAAAGCGCCCACCAGATTGTTTGTGCATGGCATATTTCTCTCTGAATCTCTCCTGTTTTTCATGGATGCTTATATGCTTGGCCTTGCCCTGGCTGTATTTCCAATGTAATTGAGGGATAGGCTTTCATTGAAGAGGTCCGATCACTACAGTGAAGAGACCTGGCAGACGTCAGGAAGCCGAGAGACCAACACAGCACATCCATTTGCAGTGCCAGGCATTTCACATCATTGTGGATTCCATCATGGTTTTGCCTCAGGCTGACAGGATGGAAAATACCAGCCACAAGAATAATTAGCTAAGGGATAATTCCTTGTGACCACCAACTTGCCATTTTGATTAATATACGGATGACTCCCCTGTCTTTATGTTTCCCTGACATCTTATTTATTTTTCTTAATTTCCTTCCTTATTTCTTTCCTACCTCGCTTCTCCAGTCTCGCTGGTAATCAGGAAGAGATGATTCCTGAGCTCACTGCATTCTGATAACGACTTTACACCACGGATGCTTATTTATGTATCTAGGGCCTTGAGATACGTTATTGCTGGTAGCCAGTCATTTGCAACGTAAGTTGGTCGGAAGCACTGTACTAAATATGAAGCAAAACTCCACTAAAATGAGGAATCCCTCTTGATACGTGTGTGTACTCAATAGAAATAAAGTCACGCAAAGAAAACAGGAGTTAAAGTTCGTAGAACCCAGCGTTGCAAGCTGAATACAAAGAGGAAACGCTGCAGGAACAACAGGATGACAAAGACTAACAGCTTCATTATAACTACATCCAACCAGGATAATTGGTGTGACAGATCGAAGAGATTAACAATTAACTTGAGCAAAACTTTCCCTCAAAACCATTAACATAATTCAAGGATGGAGCCGTGGAGTCATCTTTACAGGGTACCAAATCTGTGGGAAGGCCTGTCCTTACCACCCCTACAAGATTAAAAGGATTAAAAAAAATTGTCAATTTTCAATGCATTAAAAAAAGAGTGATATGCTTCTTTAATTTGGCTAGTGGTTGTCAGGGTTTTTGTTTGTTTATAATTTATTTTTATATCATGTTGAGTATATCTTAATGTCAGGGGGGATACAACTCCCATTCTGTATACTATGTAATTACTGCCTTGATATAAATCCATTGAAAAATTGTTCAAATACATGAATAAACACCATTTTAAAGGTTTGATCATTTTTACAGTTCCTACTCGTACTTGTGTCTCATAAATGCTGAGGTAACTCAGGTCCACCGGTGATTTGCAAGTTACATTTTGTAAGCTCATTAATGCAGGTCAGCGGACTTTGTGACAGATAATATATAAGTTGCATTTGTCATTGGGCTTCACACTTTCCATGTAAGTTTGCTTTGTTTCATTGTTATTCTAAAATCCTTGTGGTTAAATCTCACTTCCAGCACGGCATAGTGAAATGTCCGTGTGCCAGTTTTAATTTCTAAATAGAGCAGTGGTGTCAACATCCTTGACCTCTTCACCTTTAGATGACTCATCCCTGCAGCACTCTGGCCATCTCCCACAAACCCCATCCTGGCACTTAGTCATCTGCCTGATTTGGCTGCTTTTAGACACACAAACCTGTTTATTTACCACTCTTTGTGGCACATGGATCTGACCTATATGAAGAGAGAAACCCAGTGTAAAGTGTTTTAAACAACCATGAGGAAAAATGTTACGCTAAATAAATAATTTTGTTAAGGCAGCCATATTTTTTATCTCGATCGTTAAACTCTCCCGTTGATAAGACAGATTATAAGAGCTGCGGAGTAGAATAATATATCTGGTATTAATTTTATCTTCAAGCCTACATTTTTTGTGTACCGTGACTGTAACACATTCAGCGGGAACATAGATTAATATTCTGATGATTTCATCTTTGCACATCCATCTGAAATAATCTGCACACAACCACCCCTCTGAGATACTCGATTAGTTTACGTCGGGAGTACGCTCACGTCTCAAAAGGCAAACTCCAAGGTGAACTGTCCTGACATCATCAGAGTTGGTAACATGTAGTGATTGATTAAGTGAGTCAATTGGTCCAGGGAGGCACTTCTCTCCCATTGACCCTGCTATGTGTCATCAGCAAAGAGATTGTTTGATAGAGAGTGCTCCTTTCATCCAGCAAAGGCGTCGATTTCAACTCCCTGAAACCCTTGTCTAGAATCCTTCAGAGAATTAACAGGCCATCTGACATAGTACAGTAGGATGAGGTGTCATTCAGAGGGGAGGCACAGGAAGATGAAGCAACACAGAGGCGGTGAGCTAATCAACCACGTGTGTCTTATCCAGCTCTGAGTAGATTCAAGTGGTAGATGATCCTTTGAGTCGCACACAAATCATAATGATCTTATCGGAAATATGAGTAAACTTCTATAGGCGCATTAAAATTAAACTACAGGTTCAAGATTTAAAAAAAGCACCAGCATACAACAGTACAATAATCATGGAGCAGTCTTATTATTCTTTATTATTCATCATTTATATCTTGATTCTTTTAGAATGATCATATACTTTCATACCAGCAGCATGAGAGAGAAATGAATCACTGGCACAGCAGAACATTGTCCATGATAGTTTAATGCAATCTGCTTCTGATGCTGAAGCAAAACAGAAAGTTAATCCAACGCAGATTCAGATCAAAACATTAGATTATCATTTAAAGAGAGTTATTTCAATTCATTATTGAAACGATTTCACTCGTCGTGATAGTTATTGTGCAGTCTTGTCGGAAGTATAAGCTCTTTAATTTTACAGTTGAGAACTGTCATGTCACAAAGGTACGAAAAGCTATTTCTTACCCACCTCAGATTCCTCTTAGCTGCATTTTTTTGTCGGGGACGTGTGCTGGCTATCACATTCAACACCACTACAGTCCCACTGGACATTTGTGGCAAATTCGGAGAGATTGCCTCAGGGCACTCTACAGATACCGTTTGAATGTGAAGTGACCGTGCCCTTGAACCACAAAATTATTTCCAGTTCATTTTTGAGTCCCAGTGTGCATTTGTGGAACGCCCAAATCTCACGGTACTGTTTTAGGGACAATTGGGAGGACAGGCTATTCTCCAAAACGTGCTTTAACTTGTTTTCTGTTGCAGCACTTTCAAAACTGGATAAACTGGCATCCAGCCCTCAGGACAGAGACTTAGTATACATGGATATACATGTACATGGATGCACTTGCTGGTGCACTTCTCTATATTAAGCATGTTACCATGGTGAACTAGATTTATGACGACCCTCTAATCTCCTCTGCAATAAAAGCATCTCTGACAGTGTGAAGGCATGTCACACTGTCCCAACACACCCTGTAATTACATCACGATTTTCATTAATTTCCAAAGCAACCACAGAAATTGACAGAATTGTGTTGTCTTGACGACTAATAAATTGTGAGCCAAGATGTTTCTTCACACTCACCGTCACATTTCTGAGCTTCTTTGTTTCTTATCTCATGTAATTTGATGTCATGACCGGCTTTGATGTCTGACAGAGTGAATGAATGACAAGTCAATTAATATAATGTATGGATGCAAACAAAGCATAAACTTTGGCCGTTGTATTTCCAGTTGCTAGCCTGGACTATTCGGCAATGAACAGTCTCCAACAAAGTGACGACGGACGAAGTCATTTATAGAAATAGTGTGTCTGGGTCTTTGTGGTGAGTGTGACCAGTCATATCACTCTGTCAAGAATATGAAGCGATTGAAGGAGCACGAAGGAGAGCTGAGCTGCCATTTGTGCCAGTCAGTTTTCAAGGGGTTTATATGATTGAAATGGAGCACTGCAGGATCTGTAGGAGAAAGAACGAAGATCACAACTGAGGACGCTGATTTAAAAGTAAAGAGCCTTAGATTAGTAAACACAAGGACGAAGAATTCAAAGCAAGGAAGTCTTAAGGCAAAAATCCATCCAAAAAGAAACCCGGCATATTTTCACTCTGGCCTTGCACTTGCGTGCCCCTCTGGTTAATTTAACATTATTCTGTGCCGGGATGTTTTATTGAATATATTTCTGCTTTAATTTTTTCCAGGTTCCTTTAATATTTCGCACTCTGTGGCAGGTAAACTGGTAACTGCTTTAATTGGAAGACAGTTGTACACCAGTGATGGTAAAGTGAAATTCAGTTTCTGTTGAAAAAGGAAATGCTCAAGGCCTGTTTTTGACATCTATACAAGTTATACTGACCTGGCTGGCTCACTAACAAGCAGTCCGAATCATAATCGAGCTGGTCTCAGACTTTTTTCCCTCTTGACAAACACCACCACCATTTAGCATATCTATTCATTCATTTGACATTTACTGTTGCAGGAGCAGATGGTCTGAGTCTTGGTTACAAGTTTCTGACACCCCAAGGATTCACTGCATCGATTACACCAATATGTTTGCCAGAGCTTGTAAGCACGCCGTTTTCAATCAATGACATATGAGCACTATTAAAGCAGAGGCATTAAAACTTAAATCACTCTTCAACTAGCATCTCAGCTTGTGTATATGTATAATTCCCAGCATTTAATTTTAAGTGCATAAAGACCCAGATGGTTGCAGTTTATGGCATCCTGATGATTCATACTGTCACCAAAGAAGTCCTGTATGCAACATTAAGTTTCAAAACTTTTCAGAGTCTCTCAAACGCCATGATCTGCAAGGTTAAATGGACAAACATTAACAATATTTTATCTTTTCAGAGGTGGATGGGAAAAAAACATTAAAGATTTAATGGATGATCAAAAGCTAACAGTTGACGGAGGCTCAACATGATTTAAATGCATGTTACATTTTATGAATTGACTCCCTCATTTTTTAAATCAGATTTGCCTTTCATATGAGAAGTTACTTGCCCTTTCCTCTTCAGTGTGACTGCTGCTACTGATTTGATTACATGAAATGTAAGAGTTCGTGTTTGCAAACGACATATGGGAAACTCACCTAAAACGAGAACCTCCAAAGGCCGCTGACCTGTTGGAATAAGCGTGTGATGAAACCGGGCCGACGCCGGGCTCCTCATTGACACAGTGGTACGCTCAAGATAGAAGAAATTAAAGAGCTGTAATTATGTTTTCCTGAGGGGGGCTGCTGCTGTGACAGACAGATATTCATCACAGTGCATTGCAGCAGGTGCAGCTACCACATGCTTGCTCTGGTTCATCATCACACACTGCCTCTTTCGTCACTCATCCTCCATAGAGTTTTATCACTCTCTTTCATTAAGCTGTTTGATTTCCATAATGCATTGATCAACATTTCCTTCTAAGCATGCACAGGCGGCTGTAGTTGGGCGGAGGGTCCGTACACAGTGCTCCAGCTTGGAGACATATTGAAGTGTCCCAGTGAGCAGATGCCTACAAAATCTAATTCAGGAGTCTTGCCAGTATGGAAAACAGTGTTGTCTCTGCCCCACTTTCCTTACCGCTATGGAATCATTGATGAGGAAAAGCCAACTCATGCTGCTGCTGTAGCCAGAGGCAGCTAATGCTGCAAGCAACAGCTCATGCCTGACCCCTCAATCACGCTTAATGCATCAAATGTGTCACCCTCTCACGAAGGGGCATTCATTTCAAAAGAAAAATGCCAATTTTACTGCAGAAGCTGTGAGTGGGAGCCCTGAATAGTTGCAGTATATGTACATCTATGTATCTTCTGTTTGGGCCCATTTATAGATGAATGTCTATGAATGCAGATTTGTGTATGAATTAATAATTAATTGATTAGGGATTTGAATGGCGGTCACATTGGGTTTTCCATCCCTTTTTTAACCTTTAATATTATTCTGTTGTGTCTAAAAATAATCTGGAAAATGTGTGCTCTGAGTTTAAATCAATAACCTCTCTCAATAACAATACATTACAGTCCAACACTAGAACAACTCTCCTGTGTTCTGCCGCCCGTTTGTTGATGCGTGGTTACTTCAGATTGTACCACAGCTCGGTTCTCTGTCTTATCATTGTTGCACATCAGATCTGTAAAGACAGGCAAATTTCACTTTTAATAACATGATTTCAACAAAATATCTTCAATTTTAGTCAAGACTTTTTATGTTCTCTCAGCTATAGTCTAAAAAAAAAAAATCACAAAACAGTTTGAAAAGATAAATCGTAGCATAAAAATTGGGAGTGAGCTTGCGTGTTTGTGCATGTGTTAGTGTTTTTAACAGTATCCTCTTAAGGACAGATTATGCCAAGAATAAATCTCATTGAGAGCTTCTGAGATAAATTTCTCTCAGGAGAACAAGCTCGGAGACGTGCGTGATACGTTCTTTCAGCGGCTGGTTCTCGCGACCCTGCAGCACAAATGGAACCATTTCTATATAGTTTGCATTTTAAAAGCCTTGAGAACTGAGCTGTTGTTAAGGGGGAAAGAATAACAGACCTCAAAAAATAGAGAAGCGTCACACAGTGATGATCATGGTTTAGTGGCAGATGTGGCCGTGTAGCTGCTTCAGTTGATTACAATAGTGACCTCAGTGACATCACTACTGTCACATTACACGTCATGGTGTGTTTCAGGCTTTACTCATCCTCGGTAACTAGCTAGTAGTTCCTTATCTCACACAAACAGCACGGGCATAAGATTAGTGAGCGTAACGACATCACCCTCAAAACGACCAGCATCATTAGAAACATTATATCTCAGCCAGCAGCTACATGAACTCATTAAGGTAGTTGTAGAATTATTTGACCGCTAATCATTTTGCTCCTCTCACATGACACGATTCTGTTTCAGAAAGTGTCTTCATCAGAGGATGACCTGCAGATGTTGCTTAGCGGCGCACCAGTTTTGAAGAACAGCACCCGCACTACTCACACGAGTGCAGGAACATTCTTTTATGTCCCAAATCACTCTTTAGTCATCTGCTTCTGCTTTGTCACCCAAATCGATGTCTCATCCGACTGCTGCTCGTCAGTTGCAGGGAACTTGAAAATGAAGATAATGGTGAATGCTCCACTATTTTTCTGTATGTGGCCGCTGTGGCTCTATCTGGTATAATAACTTTTATGTTGCTGTGTTTGACAACATGACTGAGAGTTTGATGAGGGAGGTTTTATTCCCCACACATGCTCCATGCAAAAAAAGGATTTGGCAAACAATGTCTACCTGAGGGACTTTTCTCACTCTAAAGCAGAAGAGGTGGCGCGGGGAGGAGAGAGGAGGAGAGAGATTATTTTCATCCTCTGCGTTAAAAATGTTTCGAGTTCAGTGGCTGCAAGGTTTGCTGAAACATATTAATGGTATGTTTAATTGAAAAAGCTGCTGGTGACCCTTCAACGGAAGTGTCCAAACACGAACTTTATTTTAATACAGCACCGACGTCTGTGTAAATGTGCATAATTGAAGGAAAATCATCTAGAATGCGTTTTAATGATTCATGTATGTGACCTTGTTCTTTACACAAGTTAAGGAAGGTCGTCGAGTCCAAAAACTGTGACAGCAGGCCAGTAAAGTAACATTTTCAGGTGGACAATAACTGCTGCACTGTACCTTGATTGTTGGTCATAATAATGCACTGCGACCTGCGCAGTTATAAAAACCATCACACTCCCTCCACCTTTCATATAAAACCCACCTAGCAAGTTATGGACCTTAACAATTCACAGCAGAGCCGTTAGAAGAGCTATTTACTGCTTGAATGAAGAATTTCATATGTAATCAGTCATGTATTCTGCCCAACAAAAGTGGCACGACTGTCTGCTTAAGCATCCCGTAAGACACCATGTGTCCTTATTGTTTTATAATTACATTTCGCCAAAAACAAAATAAGATAACCCAGCGACAACTGAATCAAACATGTGCTGTATTTCTTTTTTAGAAGACGGCTATTTCTAGCAGCACCAAGTAACAATCTCTCCTTCTTTTACAAAGAAATACACTGTGCAATGCTCTATGAAAAATCTTCCCATTCCATTATTTATATGTTTTCAATATCTCCATGACCCGAGGGGTGTTGAACTCTGATCTTAGATATTACTAAGAGGAAAAAACAAAACAAAAAACTCTTTCAAAGTGAAACAGACTGAAAACATGTCATTTCTGTATTCTGAACTCTGTATAGTTGTATTAAACTGCAACCAAACCAGGACCTTTACTCAAACCAGTGCATATTTAAATATCACTCATTAAATAGTTGGATTTTTTTTTCTTCCATATTAAGCATTTTCCTTTTACCTCGTTTGGGAGATGACGATATTCCATGGGGTTCTAGAATGTGAACGGGAGGCCATATTGTAAAGCAGGCTGAGTCTGTCAGGCAACACAGTGCAATATAAATGCAGTTTGTTTAAACAGCTGGTGACATTTATGTGATGTATATACTGTAAGCGGGGGGCATGGTGGTGCAGTGGTCAGCACTGTCACCTCACAGCAAGAAGGTTCCGGGTTCAAGTCCCGGCTCAAGCACGGGATCTTTCTGTGTGAGTCTCCATGTTCTCCCTGTTCCTGTGTGGGTTCTCTCTGTTACTCCAGCTTCCTCCCACAGTCCAAAGACATCAAGAGGGGACGAGGCTGATTGATACTCTAAATTGACCGTAGGTGTGGCTGTGAGTGTGAATGGTTGTCTGTCTCTATGTGTTGGTCCTGTGATGGACTGGTGACCCGTCCAGGGTGAACCCTGCCTCTTGCCCGAAAGGCAGCTTGGATAGGCTCCAGTCCCCCCCCCCCCCCGGGACCCTTAACAGAATAAGCATAACATAACATAGGTGAAATATTGATTGCACACGGAATTTTTTTTTCAATGAGCAGCTTTGTAACTGAAAAGGTGGTTTAAATCAGACTTGATGTCTATCAGAGAGGTGGGTGGTAGCACAACAACTGTCGACCCACTGACCGGCTGCCATCATTTAAATGTTTTTGCATTTAAAACATCTTTTTGATCAGCCACTCTGTATGTGGATGGAGACACAGTCACACCTGCTGCCAGTTGTTGCGTAACCATCCTACTAAGTACCCGCAGTGGATGAAACATTCCGAAATATTTGAGAGCCTCAAGTGTGCACTGGTAACCTTAGACCTACTTGGATCCAAAATACATATTCTGTAGGCTATGTGCACATCATTATTTATCAACTGTGCCACAACCTCAACAGCTGCATAGGAAAATATGGAACAAGTTGCCCAGAGGTCTTGGTTTTGTGAACACTGATGTCAGTGTTCGGAGCCCAGTAGAATCCTGCAGAGTCTATCTTCCACCTCTGTTGTGCCCCCAGACATGGCACAAAGAAGAAAGTAGGAGGCTGCTCATCTGACTGCAAGCAAGAAGGAAGATTTCTTCTACTTTTGCTTGTAACAAATTCATACATTAAAAAAAAAAAAACATTTTGCAAACATTCACTCAAATCCCAAATGCTGATGTTCGCTTGCCAAGAGGAAAAACTTTGCCAGTGCATCCTGGATGTGAATGCTAAGTGTGAAGTTGGGTGGTGCTCAAATGTGCCCTCATGTACACTGCAAATGGGCTTTGGGAGTGTGGAAAAAACACACAAAACATCAGCAATTTGCAAAAGTTTCAAACTCTTAATGCAATGTACAACATTGTATTTTCACAGAACTTTGTATGGTCACGTCAAAGTATATAGTAACATATCTTCATGGCCTTTTTGAGAAGGAGCGCTCGTTTTGCTTTTTAGCAGTAGCAACCTCTGCTGGTGGTAAAATGCAGCACGCTGGTGCATTTATGATGGTAACTAATGCCCATTTCTGGTCTTTTCTCCCAGTACCGATACAGAAACTGATCATTTCTTGGTTGGTTAAACGAACTGATACGAATACAGATGATGACATCCGATTATGATCTGCAGCAGTACAATACAGAACAGGCCTGGAAACAGTGAAGGTAGGATCCTTCCTCTGGATGACTACCTCAAACAATCCCAATTATCCTTTTAAATCACATATGCAGAGATGGACTTATAAGAAAGGGATGAGGAAAGACAGGTGCACCATCCTTCCTCTCATTCTTAAGTCAGAACACTATCAAATACCATTCTCTTCATTAAAAAACGAACAAGAAAAAAAACAGTTACCCAAGGTGAACTCTGGCATTTGACAAGATGGTGCCTGAAAGTGTGACTCAGCCCTTCAACCCAAAGCCTGAATTGACTCATCCTTAAAGTCTGATTGTATAACCTTAATTCTGCGGTCTAATTCCAAACACATCTTAGATGCATAACTGTAAAATGGCATCATCTAAGATCTAAATCAGAGCGCTGGGTCTGTATGGCTAGAGACAAGTTAAAAATATACACACTCTTTTTGGGGTGTTTTTTTTGCTTTTTTTTTTTTTGCTTTTGGCAAAATGAAATCCACGCTGCAAACCATTTTCATGTGACCTTAAAAAATCAAGGTGAGGAAAAAATATGGTGTGTTGCTCTGTCTTTTTGTAGACAGCAGTAACATATAGAGCTTCCGCTATCGACCCTCATGTCAAACAAACACGGCTGGATCATAAATGTCATGCATCCATGACTCATCTGAGATCTCAATCCTCAAATGCTGTCTGATTCCAGCCAAGAGAGGATTTCTCTTTGCTGATATAAAACTCCTTTTAATCTTTTTTTTTTTGTTTTTTTGCTCTACAAACCAGTTGCGTCACATTTTTCAAACAGATCCTTATAGCTTTGACAATACTTCAAACTGGATTAAGATCCATTTCCGTTTTTAAATCTCCCTAATGGAAGCTCAAACCCAACAGTTTTTGGAGGGGATGTAATAATATAAGGATTTGAACAACAATTTGAACAAAAAAAAAAAATTGTATGCCCAAAACATGAAAGGGTGACGATGAGGGCTTTGCTATTGTTACGTGGACAGCTGTGGCGGCTGCAGCATCTGTATCAAGTAAATAAAATGCTTACAGGAAGCTCCAGGACTTATTTTCCATTCCCAGCTTTCAGTCAGTGTTGATTTTTCTACCAGTTGATACCTGTTTGTGGTGGTGTGTTCAGTGTGACCGGCTCTGAGAAGATGTACAAACACACCAAAAGCAGGACATCAACTGAAACTAAAACACGGCATTGTGGGCTTTTCCATCCCAGCAAATACATCAGCAAACATTATGACTCAAGTTGAAAAATTAGACCAACCCCTTCGCCTGTTTACAAAAACAACTTGGCATGCAACTTCCTGTAACCTTAAGGACTCATCTTTTAGTAGAATTCAGGAGACCTTTTGTTAAATTCTTCCACCATCAGTGTTTGTATGAATGCGAGACTTCATCATAAAAGGCTTTGATTGGCCAGAACAAGAATGCAGTTGTACGACATTCAAAACAGCTTTATTAATGCACTTATACACAACGCTACATTTCAATGTCAAGCATGTATATGGTTCGTATATTTAAGTATGCTTGCATTGGTTCCTCTTAAACGCACCAAAGTACACTAAACTTCTAATTGTGCTTTTCTTTTCTTCTTTATTGCTATTTACAATTAAAGCGACATATACTTAGTATAATATTGTTGTAAAACAGCAAACTTCAAGTGACACACTTAAGATGTAGTCTGGCTGCAAGTACACTTAATTATATGAAGATACAATACACTTTCCATTTATTATTTTCATCAGAGGTAGGGTCCTTATCCACATCCACACACGTTGCTGAAGAGCAGGAAAACATGGGTAGATATTTTCCAAACTGCATGAATTTTATGAATTGAATACACTTATTTAATTGCTTAAATTAATTTAAGTCATAGTGACACCTAGTGGTTTTGCAACATCTCCAGCACCACCTAAAACCATCCATTCCACTGCTTATCCCAGTAACAGTCACGGGGGGGGGGGGGGGGGGGGGGGGCTGAAGCCTATCACTGGTGCCTTTGGGTGAGAGAAAGGGTTCACCCTGGACGGGTCACCAGTCCATCACAGGGCCAACACATAGAGAGAGACAACCATTCACACTCACAGCCACGCCTACGGTCAATTTAGAGTATCAATCAGCTTCGTCCCCTCTTGATGTCTTTGGACTGTGGGAGGAAGCTGGAGTAACAGAGAGAACCCACACAGGAACAGGGAGAACAGGCAGACTCCACACAGAAAGATCCCGTGCCTGAGCCGGGGCTCGAATCAGGAACCCTCTTGCTGTGAGGCGACAGTGCTAACCACTACACCACCATACCACCCCCCCTAAAACCACCATGCAGAAATTGATATTTACACCACAGTGCACACATTAGTCTGCTCTCTCATGTAAAATCCAAATAATATCCAACTCACAGCTGCCTGCAGCTTTAATTGGGGAATTAAAACTTAAAGATCATGTCAGCGATGCAGCCCAGTTACGTTACTTTCTTTGCGAAGTTTCAAGAAGGGTAGAGTATAAGTTCCTGATACTGTTAGCAATAATGTTTTCGATACGCTCTATCACTTTTGCTCAGTGAGACCAGTTATTAGTGTTGCCCTGGCAATGTACATCCATAGAGACTGAGCGTAATTAACTCCCCACACACTCACAGACACACACACACACACACAGACACACGCTAGAGCTGAAAACAATTCATCACCCTCCACTGACTTCGTCCTGTGTGAAGGTGCCCCATTGTCACTCTTGTCTGCTTGCAAAAACCCTGAAAAATATCATATAAGTTGCTTTGCAGTGAGATGCAAAAGGGTAAAAAAAAAAAAAAACAGAACTGAAAAACCGAGTCTTTCAGGCAACAGAAGAAGATGAAAGCAGCAGTGTGAGCATCAGTTGGGAGAATCAAGTTAGAGCATGTTGACATTATGCAGCTTTTATTAACATTTTGTTTGCAAAAGCCTGGCGTGGCTCAGCCTCATTGGTGTTAAAATGTGAATGGGAGGCCATATTGTAAAGCAGGCTGAGTCTGTCAGGCAACACAGTGCAATATAAATGCAGTTTGTTTAAACAGCTGATGACATTCCATTTTTGACTATTTGTATGGTGTCTATACTGTAAGCGGGCGGCATGGCGGTGCAGTGGTTAGCACTGGCTTCCCACAGTCCAAAGACATCAAGAGGGGACGAGGTTAATCCAGACTCTTAATTGACCGTAGGTGTGGCTGGGAGTGTGAATGGTTGTCTGTCTATGTGTTGGCCCTGTGATGGACTGGTGACCCATCCAGGGTGAACCCTTTCTCTCGCCCGAAGGCAACTGGGATGGGCTCCACCCCCCCACGACCTTTAACAGGATAAGCGGTAGAAAATAGATCGATGGACGGATGGATGGATATACTGTAAGCTTAAGAAATGGACATTATTCTGCTGAGGAAACTGTTTTCCCCTGCAGAGGTTCCTCTGTGGGCTACTCAAGGTTCCTCTCAACTGTCAAATTTCTAACTATTGTTTTTAGTTTTGTTTCGATTCTGTGTATGTGTTGCGCAAACCACTTGTGCTACCAAAAGATAGGAGTATGCAAACATTGAACCTGATCACACCTCTTTTCGGGATCAACACACTCAATTATCTTTGCTAACTACAGGCTTTCTATTAGATTTCCAGGTCTTTGTTGCATCATGTGGCGCAGACTGTTCCGCTCTGCCATTGCCGTGGTTTTTAAAAGGTCTATGAGATTTGGGGGAGGGGCTTATGAGGGAACGCTGAAGGGAAGTTGTGTACTATAGGAGTTCCAATATCAACAAACTTCCTTTGGATTCATGTATCAGGTGGAGTTTCAGAAATAACTGTTTAGAAAAATCCCCACATGTAAGGTGTTGTTTATCAAAAGGATTCTTATGAAAGCGTATTTTTCAAGATAGTGACATTTAAATCCTGACATATCATGCTTGACAGGTGAGACAACAGAAAAACAATATCAGGATTTGAACGACTAGAGACTGTGTCATCGCAGCACTATGTTCAATTACTGTGCTCATATTGCGTGGCTAATTGACAATGTGCAGGCAAAAAAAAAACCCAAGATGAAAGACAAAACATCCTGGAACCTGTAATTGATCTAAACTGGTGATTATTAGATGATGCAACTGTTTTCCCCAGCACTTTTCTTTAATAGTGAGGTTGCTTGTGCTTTTCTACCCCTCGCATCTCTTCCAAGTGGATGCAGAACGAGAACCACGCATGGTACTATCAGCAGCGCCAACATGGATTTTCACCAACAGTTGTGTACCCTCCCTGCTATCTAAGCTTTCCCTTTCAGTTTCAGCTGGACATAAATCCTACATGTGAGCATAAGAAATGGGTTAAGTCCTGTAGCTATGGTCATACCCCATTCTGAATGGATTTTGGTTCCAGGGAAAGCACTGACTTACACATGTATAAGAGTGAAGGAGAGAGAGAGAGAGGGAGGGAGAGAGAAAGAGGGGGGGAAACATCTTTTTCTCACTTTAGTCCTCAATTGGTTCTGCTGCTTGTTGCCTAGTAACCGCAATCCCCTTTGAAAGGCGCTCTTCCTTGCTCAAAATATCACTAAAGATATATTCACATTCTGTCCACCAGACACTGTTATCGACAATAGAACAATAACGTCCATTTTGGTGAAACAATGCATGCAGGCCCTCCTTTTATACTTTTAATTTTTTTCCTCGAAGATGGTCTTGTTTTGTAAGGTTTCCAGGCAAAGCTCACTGAGTAGCCTTTGTGCATAATGGAGATAATCACTGCTTTCTGGCTGAAAAATGCTAGTTTGCTGGTATGTACGTGGTAATTGTTACAGACTGTTGGCAGGAGGCATTCTGGAAAAATTTTAATAGCTTTAAATTGTACGGTATTAGTGAGAGTTGTATGCTAATAAGCTGATTACTGTTAAATCAGTCATTCTACACTTTCTGCTGTTGTGACCGGTCAGTATAAACCCTCAAGCCATTTAGAGAGAGCAGGGTAGCAAGAGATGGAAATAGTTTCAGGTGAATGGAATGTGGAAGAACATACAATATTTATATTTTTGAGAAAAACAACATGAACACTGCTCAGACTTCTTTGACTGTATGGTGTAGCATTTCCACATCGGTGTGTGCTGTGCTAAAAAGATCATCAGTCGATATGATTTCATAAATCAAAGCCTCTTATGAATCTGAATGCAAGGCCAGTATAGGATGTTGAATAATTTGAACGTCTTTATTTTATTTTTATTTCCATACCATCAATGAATACTTGTTAGGCTCTGTTTCACCATTACCCCGATCATTTTTACAAACAGGGGTCTTGATGGCTCAAGGTATCTCAAATGTTGTGTTCCTATCACTGATGCAATCGATCCTATTTGCCTGGACAGTCAAACCTTTACTTTATTCCTGTCTACATTGCAAGCCAGGACAGGACACAATAGCGCTATGAAAATATCAGGAATTTTCCCTCTTAAACATTTATTAATAGTCATGTCACATATTCCGCTGTGTGATAGCATCAGAGGTCTGAGAGTTTTTCTTGATCGTTGTTTCAGCCTTGTTTTTGTTCCTAAGCTGTGATGTATAATGAGTAATTAGCTTTGATGAGTGTTTGCGTCAGTCCTGCAGGGTGTATAGTCATGTGGCCTATTTGGTACATGCAGTGCTTCAATGTGGCATAAGCTTTACTTCCACGTCTGGGCTTATAAGTAGATTGATAAACGGGATGAGTAAGTCACGTGTCTACTTTTTGTGTAGTATTGTATGTAAAAAGGCAAGTCACGATACAACAGTTTTGAAATGACTGTTAGAAATGATGGCTCACTTTTTGTGGATTTGTCTGACTTTCATTCCACAAACAAAAAACAATATCCAAAAATAGCAACTGCCCCCTCGAAAATAAAAGCTGGTCCCAGTGGTTTGACTGGGACAGGGCCATTGCTTTCTGCCAAAAACTCCTTAAACTGAAAACCAAAAAAGTTAATCCTTTTCACACACACACACACACACACACACACACACGCACACGCACACACACACCAATTTGTTTGTTTTCTCCCTACATCCAGGTGGATATCTACAGTATCTGACTCCAAGCTTACAGACAAAGATGTCTTGCTCTTAATTATCTCAACAACCCTTCAAACAATTGACATCATCCTCGTAGATGTGCATTGCTGAGTTTGAAGTTGAGGTCACAGGGTCTAAGACGACAGTCAGAAATTACAGTCAGGATGCTGATGTCACTGACGACAGCCACCCAGATGATGTCTGCAGTCAAAGTGACTCTGTCCATCCGTCCCTTCTGTGACTTAATTATCTCAACAACCCTTCATCCGATCAAGCCTCTGTAAGCCCATTCCCACTGATGGGGAACAGGCTTGTAAGCTCTTTTAAATTTTAACAGTTCCAAATGTTCTCACATATAATGAATTTGTTTTGAATCCCCAAATCAGGTTTGACAGCTCAAACCAAAAAATATTTGGTTCTTCTTGCACATGACACGCTGATGCTTGTAAGTTATATGTGCAGGCATACATGTGTCATCCAAAACTGAGCCAATGAACCAGAACTCAATTGTACACCCAACTGTTGCAGGTTCAGAGACAGCTGCGCACAGGTGTGTGACTTCTGTTGTGCATTGCTCAAGACCCTCTGGTGATGATGCAGTGGTTCAGCTCAAAACCAGTGAGAACTTGAGTCAGTACTGGTCCAAGAACCCAGATCAAATCGGTGGGTGAAGAACTTGAGGTGACCGACGGAGATGGCAGGCAGGATTCTGGACAGCTTTGATGCTCTTGGTCTTTATAACTGTCTGTCTAGTATCTGCTGATCAAAGTATTCAAGAATCAAAGGTGACAGGATGACAGACATCTACACAGTGCTGACTGAGATCAAAGTCAGAGATCGAAGTCAGAGATTGCCGGGGAGCTTTTTTTTTTTATGTCACTCAGCTCACGGCCCACCCTTCGAACAACAGGCACGGTGCCATGGAATTATTTTCTGAAAGTGTGAGAAATTGGCAAAATAATTCATGTAGCAGTTTGTAATATTTAGATGGATCGTTCACAAAAATGAATGTAATCATGATTTAATTGGTGTATCATCACCTAAAACGAGAGTGAGACCTTGTAAATCCAGAGCTGGTTACCATTTTGTAACTTCTAGACAAATGGGAACCAGGTTTTAGTTTATTTCTTTTGTTAACAAGTCACCTATTTGAGAGGGTGCTGCTCTGTTTTCATTGTGGTATGACATTTTTCATACAATAAATTCATTGCTGAATGTATTTACATTCCACAGTCTTATTGTTTACACCAGGGACCAGCTGATCACAGATTCAGGCCGGCCAAACATCATGGCAACAACAGCAGCCAACACCTCCAGAATTTATGAGGACACACAGAGGGTGCAGAGGAGGAACAAAGTGAGCGGAGCGAGCCGGGTCATGACAACAGGGACTAATGACGGGGATTTAAACAGCATTCCTGTACCTGTTCTGAACTACTGGAAGCATTTTAAAGAATGTCTGCTTGTCCTCTTGCTGACAGACCTCTCAATTAATTCTTCTGTTTTAATTCCTTATTTTAATTATTTTGTTGTTGTTGAATCACGGAAAAATCTAAGTTGGAAGCAAACAGTTATCCAGATGCAGGTTCTGGTGATTTTTGGGAGACCTGTTATGGACCCAGAAAGGGGGCGTTTGGTTTCACCGTATCGATGCGACTTCCACGAGTACAACAGCGGCAGCATGATAGCGTGCTTCTTCATGTGAGACACAGAATATATTTGTTTCTAATTCTGAAGGAGAGGTCGCATGTGTTCGCTAACAAATATGTGCCCTGATTGGGAAGTATGTGGGTATCTCAGACTCAGAGGTATTTGTAAGAATAATGACATGTGATGTGTTGGTTTGTGTATATTGACACCATATAAGTCATTTTATAACAATTTTACACTGCATCAACCCAACCTATAATGTTTTCCAACCTTAATCAAGGGCCCTTTTTACGTGACCTACAGTGCCAAAAGTTGGTGGATGGCGCTATGTGTGCACGGTGCGATATGACCCAGCATCTCCTGCCTCAGAGGGCATACCCATAATCAGAGCGCAGACCACATTATTCATTGGTGTGTTTTGGCTCTTACATCAGTGTAACCAATCAGAGTGCCAGTTTCCAGCCAGGTTGAGCCAGGACCTGGTGTGTCGCTATTCCAGTAGTGAGTGCCTCTCATCTGAAGAAACGGACCTCCTCGTCTACCAGGAAGGCTACATGCGGACGTTATACACAGAAGCAGCGGGAATACCTTTTTTTTCCCAAGGGAGGGATAATGTTAGATGTTTCCATGTGCATCAGCTAGATGAATCCTACACACAGGTACATTAAATATCTATAAAAAGACAGTCGGCTCATGTGAGACATGGTGTCTAGACCTGGGATAGTAATGTCTGTGGATAATCGGATCTTTGAAAGTGGTGCATATCAGCCAAAATAAAAGACAGCTCATCTTTATAGATATTCAGTGACCCCCAAAATGTGAGTATATCATGCAGAAGATGATTGTTCTAATTATAACTGTGATTGCCCACATTACTGTCAGCTCCCTGCACAGCGCACACTGTTAAATAATTCTGTACACACGACTAAATAGCTCTGCACTACAACTCCAACAAAGATGGGTATCAGATGGGTTGCTTTGAAACAAGTGTGAATGAAATGGGGGTATTTGGTCTAATATGCATCTAAATGGGTTTTCTTGATGTGGAAACATTTGCAGATTCCTCATTTAGACACTGACTGACATTGCTGCTGAAGCAGTAAAACTGTGCAACTCAGATGAATATTTGACAATTTGCAACCCAAAAGCTGTACAAAAATAGCTGTTTTTGAGTCTTTTCTGGAAGTTGGACACTGTCTTTTGGATTCAATTCGCTAACCTGTCAGGAGGTATAAATTGCCAGCGGAAATGGTGTGAATGTTGAGAGAAGGCTGGAGTGAGAGTAGATCAGACGTAGATGTGATTGGGAACCTGATCAAAAGCAACAGAGAACCAGGGTGGAGAGGAAGCTCGGCTCATTCGCCTCGCTCGGGGCTGAAAAGCAGACAAGGTGATTTCCCTCACACACACACGGGTTTGAAAGATCCAAAGTCTGATGTAAATCCATGTTAGTATAGGCCTCTTACCTGAAATGTCTGAGAAAGACTGAGAGACAGAGAGCAGTCAAGACTATTTATTTTTCAGTTAATAAATCTATACACACCTCAGAGAGCGAAAGTGAAGTTATTTTTGTTCAGCAACTCATTAAAACATGCTTCAGGCAATGTGATCTTATCACATGTTGTAGAGGGGAGGAATATGGGTGCATGTGTGAAAATAGGGCATCCAATCCAGTTGGAAGTTGCTGAGTGAAGCCATTCAATCAGATGGTGAAACTTCTGAGAGAAGAAATTGTTTCATTTTCACACATTGGAGATAGAAATTGATTGACAAAATCCAGAAATGTACTGTACTAAAAGTACTTAGTGCTAAAATTACTGTCCAGAAAAAAGGGGAAAAAATTCGCAGCTCATGCTGAAGACAGTGGGTTAGCTTCAACTCTTTCCCTGCCAGTAGTTTTTTTTCAAAGTTGTAAATCCAACTCCATATTTTTGAACATTTTAACAAATTTTTCAAGACCCCCAGAATATTTTGTGCTATGATTATGACAAAAATGAGCGTATCAAAAAACAGCAACCCAAAGCTTCCTTCAGTTTACATTTGAATCAATATTTCATCGTAAGATCAGCCATTCTTTTTTTTTAACCAACATTTGCACGAGGGTTGGTTTCATCAAAAACTGTCGTTTTCAGATAAAAAGATGAGAAAAAAACCTTTTGTGAAGGAGACGATTCTCAAGCATATACTATATATATACGACTATACTATATATATATGAGTGTATGTGTGTATATGTATATATGTCTATATATTTTTAAAAATTCTTTTTTACTTTTTGTTTTTATCTGACTGTGACATTTTTACTTAAATTGCTCACTATGAAAATTAAAGGATAGTAATCTACCCTGTGGAGCTGCACCTTTATCTCTCTGTCCAGGATCGTATTGATTTTGTTGCATCTGCTCCGTTCATGCAGCGGACGTCTTCTACAGTTCTATCTGTTGTTCAAATAAGACTAAACTCACAGAAACATACGCGACATCTGTGTGGGAATCGGATCCGTCGCTCATAATCATGAATTTCTAAACCAGAATTCTGAAAAGCAATTGAGACTGCTATTAAAGAAAAGCCGTTGGTAGAACTGAGCTGCCAAAAATAGTTGAAGTCTCCCAACATGTTAAAAGTGTTGTTTAGTCTGCTGCAACAGGTTTTCTTTTAGCAGTAGTTTATCATTTGTTTGGTCTCGGTTCATCTTCACCGCTGCACCAACATCCACTAACGATGGCGGGTTTCCTTAGAAGGGTGGCTGGTGTCTCCCTGAAGGATTAGGGGAGAAGTTCGGTTATCCAGGACAGACTCTGAGTGGAGTTGCTGCTCCTTTTCCTTGAAAGGCGCCAGTTGAGGAGGTTTGGGCATGTGGTTAGGATTCCATCTTGAAGCCTCCGTAGGGAGGTGTTCCATCCATGTACAGCTGAGAGGAGGCGGCGGGGCAGCCGAGGGCTATGTGGAGGGACTACATCTCCACACTGGTCTGGGAACGCCTTGGGATCCCCCTGTTGGAGGTGGTCAGTGTGGCCAGGGAAAGGCAAGTTTGGCTTCCCTGCTGGAGTTGCTACCCCTGTGACTTGATTTCCAATAAGCGTTGAAGATGGATGGATAGATGGGTAAAAGATTACCTCAAAGGGCCATTAAACTATCAGGCCATAAATTGCATTCCTGTTTGACTCATACTTGCTTGAATTTATCAATGCTGTGTTTCTGCTGATGATGATTCCTGGTAATAGAAAAATAAAATGCCTCATTAATCACAGTGGATAATGTTTGAGAGAGCTGAGCTGATCAATGTGCTGGATGATCAACAAATACCCACCGACACAACTGGGTTTCGCTGTTGATGTCATGATACATGATTATTAGGACATTGTCCAACCACATGAGTCTTTTCTTGTGTCACTGCTTGAGTTTTGCTGCACGTTAGTGTATACTGTCCACAATAATCAAATGTAGGTCTTTTACCTTTCTATCCCTCTTATAGTGGGATAGTGCAGGGCCTTTTTTTTTGTGAAGTACAATTTGCATAACATCCTCGACATTTCTGCTTTCATAAGACTCGCTGATGAGGTGAAGGTAAAATCTGTTCCCTTATGATTAGCACAAATTCCAGAGAGTGAAATGTAAAGCAGGAGAAGTGGTTTAGCGACGAATGAAAACATTTCAACTACTGTATTTCATTCAGAAGTGGCAAATGTGACTTGCCAGCACAGTTGTAGAGATTTAGGAAAATTAGGACTCTCAAATGTACATCTTGGCAATAAGTGCCAACCTCTTAGTTTTTCAAATGAACAGGATATTTTAATTTCTTGTTTCAAAAGCTGAATCTGACTAAAAGTAAACACAGAAGTAGCTGCTTTGAATAACCAGAATGTACAACAGAGGTGTCAAAATAGTAGGTGACCTCATTTATGAGGAGAATGGTTTAAATTATAGCAAACTTTCTTACTTAAACAGATTTCTAATTGCACAGTTCAGAGCACTGAATGTCCCAACTGCCATATGTGTCCCCAGGTATTCAAATATTGGCTGAACCGTGTAAGAAGTTAATTGAATACATGTAGAAGTTTGTTAGTGTCAGAAACTCTGCAGGTCCAGTACACAAGGTAAAGCTAACACTGTAGTGTGCATACGATTTCAGCATAGTTGTCTATCATGATGAAAACGCAGAATTCCTGTGCTGCTGACTCTATGATGCAAAGTCTCTCGATGAAACTGCTGGAACAGGTTCAGGTAACAACCTGGATTGGACCCAAACTCATGAATAAACCTTTAAGTCTGCGTGAATCCAAAAAAAAAACCACCACATAAAATCATACAATTTAAAAACGTAGATTTAAATCAAAAAATGTTGAGTTACAGTTCCTTAGAGTAGATTTAATGAGCCTCGTGCAAATGTGCACCCACACATACGCATCGATTTGATCTCACATTATGCATACAAGCAGCTTGAGAATTTTTCGTCAATACCTCTGTATTTCCTGTTTGTTTTAAAGGAAGATAAAAATGTAAATGCTCTTGAACTCTGATACGCACACGCACGCACAAAGCTCTTTACTTTATGAAAGAACAAAAATTGTATTTATTCAGTAAATAACCTACAAATTAATTCCCCTTCCTCAGGAGAAATCTCAACATCCACATACACAATATACAAAATCACCTGTGGGCTGCTGGCTGAGGGGAATATTCCACTCTTTCATGCTCTACAACAGTCTGGTGGGGTTGGGCGATGGTGGGCAGCAAGCCTGCATTTTATACCTTTCAAGTCCAACTTTTAATTGAGGTGATCGGAGCTATCCGCTACTGCTGTGGCTTATGACTCCACTGACCAAACCTCAGACCCAGCAGGAGGTGGCTTATAACCAGGCATACTCACCCAGTTCTGCAAATGTGAAAGAAAAATAAGAAAGCAGTCATGCATGAGGCTTAAATTAACGTTGCAACCAAAAGCCTGGCCTATGTCCACATTTTGTTTTTCCCCAGCAGAAAAGAGATTAAAGGGCAATCCCCATCGCCAAACCAAAAATCTGCACATAGGTTTTGCTTCTAAGACAGTATTTTGTCTGTCGTTGATAGCTGAGCATTGCCCGTGCGCTTTTTATTATCTTTATTATCTAATTGTTATTCTTACGATCTATTCGTTTGTTTCTTCGCCATGAGCAGTAACTGGAGGATGTTTGTCCTTGTACTTTGTATGGACGAGTATAACAATAGCGATCGCACCACTCAATCTGACAGCCATAGAGCAAGGAGGACGTGGATGCAAACCACCATCCGGAGACATTAATATGAGGAATTGATGCACTGCACAGCAACATTTAATGTCCGGCTGATCGGCCCCCAGAAATTGCCTTGTCTTTGTCTGTTACCATCGCTTCAGACATGTATAATTTGGGAAAAACAAACACAGCCAGAACAAGTTTGTTCTCTATCAGCCTGATGAGTCCATGCAGACCCAGGGAATATATGATTGGTGCCTGAAAGGAATTGACAACTCCAGAATTTCACTGAAACAAAGAGAAGCTGAACAAAAAACAAAAGCTATGACAATTTATTTTTATGAAACATTTGTATCTCTTTCTCTATGAAGAGACACAGTCCTACACACGACCAAGAAAATGTCTAGATATTTTGCTAAAAACCTCATTTAATGGGCAAAAATCCTCTCAAGTTTCCAGATGTTTGGTTAAAAACACTTCACACCTTTTCACTTGAAAAATGGCTGCAGATGTTATGACGTCTCACTTTTTTATGAAAATTGTGCATTAATTTTCACATTGGGATAAGGAGAGGGAATTAGAATGGCCTGACTGTTACTACCAATTATACATTATTTAGATATACTGCTGCAGAACTGTTTGTTGTGCATTTATATTGAGGCATGTTTCCCAAACTGAGATAAAGACATTTGTGTTGAGGAATAGCAAATAAAATCTGTAGTGTTCTCCCGAAATCTTCCATCAAAAAACAAACCCTCCCACTTTCTTTGAAAGACCTGCTCCTCCTCTGATTGGCTCTGACGCTGAGCCATCTCACTCCAAGGCACCTGATACCAGCCAATCAGTGCAGAACAGGGCCACAAGCATTCCAGTAGGAATCCACTGCAGACATTGTTAATGTGTAATGCTTGATATTGTTGCCATTGAAATCCAACCTTTGGTCATTTATAGAACAAAATTATAGTCATTTTAGTAGAATCATCCTAGCCTAGCAGATAGGGTGGGCGGTTGACTGAGTGAGTGGGCACTTGTGACAAAAGGGTTGTTACTCAAAGTGTGTGTGTGTGTGTGTGTGTGTGTGTGTGTGTGTATGTGGGTGTGTGTGTGAGGGAGGAAGGGAGGATTTGCCCTTGTGCCCCAAGTGGGATAATGACATGCGCCAAGTCTCGCCACCTTCTAATAAAGGATGTTATTATCAGAGCACAGTCAAGAATGTTCCCCTTCCTCTGTAATTTGAATCCACCTCTGGCACTTTTGTTATCTGTGAGCGATCAGGGTGGAAAAGATGTAAGTAATCTTGTCTTTGAAACGATCTGCTTGAGCCAAAGCCACTCTGAGATCGCAGAGTGTTGCTGTTCGGGGGGTCTCGGAGGATGTGGCGTGTGTTTGACAGTCCAAGGTTTCGTCATATCTTGACAAATGGAGTTGTTTACATCAGACACAGCATACAGAGGACATGGCACCATCAAGACAGATGGCCTTCATTTTTCCGCACGTTCCCTCTCATCTCCCTAATAGAATTGGCGCAGGCTGTCAGGAGAGATGTCAGGGAGGTCTTTCATTTACATCCCGGATAAAGATCGATAACATTTCTGTTTAAAAAGAAATCAATCATTACTTGTCAGCGAGGCTTACTTGCTTGATTATTTTTGGCGAGATACGATTGATAATATTTTTCAATTGACTGCAAGAATGGCACATGTCAATCAAAGCAACAAAGCCATTTTCATTTGATTTTTTTTTTAATTCATGCCAAATACACCAAGAAATGTTGAAGCTCCACACAGATACAGTTTGAAGTATTGAACAGTTTTCAACCTGCAGTCTGCTGTCAGAGCGTTGGGGACCTTGCTGGCTGCAGATATGAGATGTGAGACAGAGAGGTCACTGGAGTACATCCGACAGGGTCCTATCACACCATCTGTTTGTGAACTCGAAAGAGCTGACGTCTCCTCTCTTTACTGTCTACCTGTCGAAGCAGCAGAAATCTGTCCACCTCGCAGCAGCAGCAGGTGGACCAGAGGAGGGTGAGGCAGCATGGTTGGTGTTCGCCAGGCAAGAGCAGGCGGACGCTCCATAAACTGCGATGAGGTCACCATCAATCTCTCACCCAAAGGGAGGATTGCTTACGAGTCCTCTAGCTGAGGATGATGAATGGTAGCCACTGGAGGAGGGGAAGCTGCTATAATATTTGGCGTTGTCTGGGGTGCTCTGTAACTCCATGTTGGAGACAAGTTTCAGTATGTTCACCAGCCAGCAGGTAGGGTGATAAAAACCTTGTGAGATCTCTGCTGAACGTGCAACAAGATGTTCCAGATGGAATCTACGTCAGATTTTTCATATAACATTCAGCGCTGTACTCCCTTTTTCACTCGACAATGTTGTGGCTCATATAAACGGTCTAAACACCGGACTGACTGTCACTCCAAAGTGAGCCATTTGTTTGAAGCTGGTGAAAGTGAGAGGCGAGGATGCCATCCCTCTGCACTTTGGAGGGAGACACATTGAGGGGAGCCATGGTTAGATGGAGAAAAATGACCCTCCGTCTTTGATGGCGATGAGAAAGAGGGAGAGCTGGCAGTTCCCCAAAATGAGTTCCATGCAGATCCCCGACTCACAATCGGCCACGCAGGCAGCAAGTGTGGTGAACCGGGAGGACAGTGACCCCTGCCAGCAGGGCCCCTAAAAAAAAGAGCCTGTCAAAGAGGAAGACACTTTACATTTAAGTGATGTCTGACAGCCTCTGCGAGTCAAGTGCTCTCTGCATGCAAGCACGGCGTTTCATCTTTCCCCTAATAACTGAAAACACTCGCCTGCATCGATTTGAGTGTCACGATGGTAGAAGCTGCTGGTACACAAGAAATTGCACCAGCATTTGGCTTTATTTTTGGAAGTTTATTCACATTTTGTCCAATTATTGCCAGAAAAGAAAAATGTCGTGGTTTGCCAGTAAATGGAGAACGGTGACAAAGACAGCGCTGTGTTGTCAAACTGTCAATCAGTTCAGCCTCTCTCTTGCTCATCCATTGTGTGACAGGCTGCGATTCTTCAACACACACAAACAGAGCTACACTCCATCATCTTTCTAACACTGATATCCAATACTGTTGGAGACAAAGCAGTGCAGTCATCTTCAAAGCTGCCATCAAACTCCAATTTAGAGTCTGTAATATGAAGCGTTAATCACCACAGCAACACAATCCATCACTAAGAAGGTATAGAACTACGTTTGTCTAATTTTGTTTGGCGGTTCAAAGCTAACTTCCTGATATAATTGCTACTACTCAGTGTGGATGAGCCATTACTGTTTATGTTAAAATGCACTGATTAACTGACAAGACTTGGCTGAATAGAACAACAGGCAGGGGAATGAAATAATAAGGCACACAAGGAGAGTACATTTCAAACTGAACCGGGGACAACAAAGGAAAATAAACTTGATGAATATTTAAGAGTTCATGGTTGAAAAGCTTAACAAGCACAGGATGTTCATGTGACTCTAATTAAAACCACTATTATTTATCGATTGGCTGAAAAGAAACATTTTATTTGTGATGAAATTTTCAGCATCGCTCAGACCCCATTTATTACACATGGGTAAAGACAATAACTGATGGTGATGTTGGGAATTCATATTGATTCTGGGTCTTTTTTTTCTGATTAATGCATTTTAACTGTTGGAAAAGAATGATGGAGAAATGAACCGCCTCGCATGGGAATAGATTGTTTTGTTTCCCGAGCTCAGAGCTTTATGTATTGACCACAGACATGTTATGAAAGAAGTTGCACAACTCACTCAAACACCCCATCCCACCTCTCTAACACTCAGACTGACATCCCACCTGGAAAATATGCCTGTGCTCCCAACACTAGCATCGTGATGGGCACATCAAAACTCCCACAATGAATTAAAGAAGTCCATTTACCGATATGCAAAATACACGACACCATTATTGAATTAAATGCTCAATAAATTGAGGACATGTGAAATGATGTTCCTGCACCCAAGAGAATGTGATTATTAGGGCTTTGAACATAAAAAAATCGTGATTATTTCAGCCCTTAATCCAATCTGGTTAACACAATGAAGGAGTGTCGCATTGCCTTAGTGAAGGGGGTGTTTTCCATCTCCCTCAAGGTGAGTTTTGTAATCCTAATAAAAAAAATAAATAAATAAATATAAAAATAAAATTTGAAGTAACCCTCTTATCCTGGGTTCAGAGTCTTCCCTCTCTCTAAAAAACATGGTGAGTTTTTTTTTTTTTTTTTTGCAAAGGAAATCCCTTCATGTGCTTTTGCACACCAGCCAAAGATGAATTAACCCCATGGAATAGAAGTGCAGCTGGTGAAATGTACAAAACATGACCAATCACATCTTTATTCTCACTTCTGAATGCTGTTAAGAGGATTTGATGCAGCAAATGCCCTAAAGGTCAAAGCCATAATTACATTCTTTTTACCTAAGTGGAGAGCATGTCACAAATCCAATCACTGCCTGAATGAGAGATACCCAATCTCTGAGTGAAAATGAGTTGGTTTCAGAACCATGCTCTTGCATTATTGCACTTATATTATCCACAGTGAGGCATGGAACACCTTTAGTGACCAGTGTCTTAGCCTAAACATAATTGATACATCTCGAGAGTGCTTATCTGCAGGATTCCAGTAAGTGGTTGAATAATGATGAGGGCCTTAGCAGGTGTGCTCCCTCCATCATGTGCCAGGCTTGTTTCACCTCTTAAATCCAATTTAAAACTGTAAAAAAAAAAAAGGAAAAAAAAAAGGCTCTGTGCCTGAATTTTGGATGTATTTTCTCAATATGCCATGGTCTTTATTTTAATATGGTTGGGTTTCCATCTAGTGTCCCATTTCCTACCACTCACCTGCGTCTTGGTGGCAGCACAGTGAGTGTGGTGATCCAGATATACCGTTTCCAAGCAGCACACTGCGGCTCCCTTTTGAGGAGTTCACAGATCTGATGAGACTCTTCATGCCTCCAGTCTCTTCTGAATCCATCATAGGGCTTGTTGGATTCCTCTCAACTTGACGGAACAAGCCCTTCAAGGCTTAGCCCGGCTACCTTATTGAGACACCTCATGTTAGTTACTTGGGGCAGCAATCCTGGTACCCCATTCACCCACTGAATCCCCCACATGAGAGAGACACAGGGTCATGGTCTTCGGGTCCACGAAACATGTAGACTGTGACAAGCCTGCGAGTGAAAAGAGCTTTTCCACTGTTTTACAGCCAGAATAGAATCTGAATTGTTCCTCCTGAAACAAAGCATTAACAACTTGATCTCTTTCCCAGCAGCTGAGTATGAGCTGTCCCAAGGAAGCTGAGCGTATCCTCTGGCCACCCTTTTTTTTTTCCCCAAAATGAGAAGCACTTTGCCCATTGTGCTACTCCACAGTCCCTGTTCCCATCCTCCATCTTAAACTGAATGGCCTTGCTAATCAGAACACCCCCATCATGTCAAGAGCCTTCAACTTCTCCTCCACCCCTGCTGCCTAGGAACCTCCCCACAGACCTCCACCCAGGATATGGGCAAGGCTTCACCAGTTATCCAACTCTGCACGGAGCATGTCAGTTTTCTTTAGGAATCCCTCCAAGTTTTCCTTCACTGTTTTGGCTTCAGCAACCCCTGAAGTCACCACCCTTCTTGCGCCTCTGTGCCAGCATCCTGTACCATGAAAGGTCTCCTTCTTAGTGACCTCCTTCACGGTTCTCAGGTTGCCGTCACAGTAGGCCTTGATGACTGACTGACCTCAACTCTGAACAGCTGCCTTCACAATGGATGTGCTCAACATTCAGATTCCAAGTGCAAACTCTCCAGGGACACTGGAGAAAATCCTCTGGAGGTGGGAGTTGAAGACCCACTGGACACAATCCTCCACCAGATGTTCCAGTACACCTACACTACAGCTAATATAAAAATAGTCATTGGTAAGGAAACAGGAGTTGTTTTCTTCTCCACAAAAATAAAAATGTTCATTTTGCATATCGTAGGTGCAGAACTTGAAGTTTCTCTACTATGTAATCTTTCATACTCCCACACACTACGAGGCCTTCAATGGTTTCAATGCAGTGATTTGTTTAGTTCCACAGAAAATATGGAAAATATATTTTGAGTCAAATGAAATCTAAACAATATCTAAACATTTACATCAAAATATATATTTATATATGTGGCTGCATTCATTTTGTGAAATGGTCGGGCAGGGTCTGGCTCCGTTCGCGTGAAAATAGCAAATGCACACTCCCCTTGTGAAAATCTGCTGCTGAAGCTGCCAGAAGGGCAGCATCTGTGGGGCTGAGAACCTCCCAGGAACCCCTGTAAAGACCCCCTGAATTCTTATAAAATAAAGTCTCCCCTTGTTAATTGAGTGTTGTTAAGAAGCAAAGCCATAATGAAGGATTACTGAGTGCTTACACTTGGGTGTTGGAAGCCATGTTAAAAATGCAGCGCAGACTAGTTTGCTGTGTGGTGCCAAAAACAAAATGACAGTCTGTTCTTATTTTTGGGTCATGATTATTTTGTGCTGGTGCGGGTTTTGTGCGGCATGTTAATTAATGCGAAATTAGCAAGACTATTGAATTTCTGAATAACATCATCACAGACGGAGAAGGAGTTGTGGTGATGACAATTAGTTTGCTCACATTCTTGCTGAGCTGACAGAACAGTGTTTAATGTGGATAGTTTCATGTGAGAGTATGCAACTCCGGCTCAGTCCAAGTTTCATCCAACAAAATCAAATCTATTCACATTCATTTGTTTTCTCTAAAGCACTGTGCTAGTTTTGAGAGTTATTTTGGTCGGATAAATGTCTTCTAGATGTAGTGTGTCAGGTTGATATCTTCAAGGAAGAATATGGACAAAGCTTAAATGACTAACCTCTTTCCAGACCTAGGGTTGTCCCTTTTAATTTGCATCATGCTTTCTTTGCTGAGGTACGGCCATGCTGAATGACAAGATGAAAGCCAGTTTGTTTATGTTTTGTGGTCAGGGGGTAGGTTCATGCTGAGCAGTAAAGCTCACTTTTTCAGCAAGGCAATTTTGTGGGATCCCAGAGGCTAGTCTCTCAGATTAGCACAATGGGGATTATCCCACCCAGCCTGTGCTGATCCTTCCACTGGCTGAGATAGGCAATGCATCTGCATCCAGTACAAGGAGGTGTGGGTGGAGACTCGGGGAAAGTTAGCTGAGCAGAGCCTTTCACCAAGGACAAAAAGGAGTAGACAATTTGGATTGCAGGCTCAAAATAATTCACCTGTTTGCAGTTATATTGAAGCTGTATTACAGTCTAGATTGGTACCAAAATTACTCAAAGCACCCTTCACTCTCATCCACTGTCTACGATTCAAAATTAGAGGAAATGATTAGAAAAAAGTTGAAATAATGACTTTTGAGAGTGAGCGGATTTCACAATTGGAGATCATGCAGTCAATGCCAAACACATTCTCACACACACACACACACCAAATGTGTGTCCATGGAGGCTGAAACAAACTGTAATGACATTCTCTCACCTATTTTACACTCGCATGTAGCGCTGAGGCCCATGGAGGACACCAGCCCCTTGCTGCATGAAGTTCAAAGTGAATTTTTCGTCCAGGGTTGCCTGTGTACTTTTTGTTTTGAACAGCAGAGTGACAGCCCTGTGCATTATGCATATGGTCTTAGAGTGGAAAGAGATTAAAGGAGTAACTGTATAAAATCAGTTTTCAGTTTGTAGCTGCGCTGAATGTATAAGAGTGATTTTCACAGCATACATTTCACAGCACCTTTGTTGTTGTTTGTTCTGTTGCATTGCGAGCATGCGGGTCAGTATATACGGAACGCACTCTGTGTTTGCTGCCCAACTGTCAGATGTTGGTACATCAAGAAAATGTCAATGGAATTGAATATGCGTGGTAGTTACAGGGTTAAATGTTGCAACTGAAAGGCAGTGATTTGTCCCGTCATACTGCTACCTCAGCAGAATATTTGAGAGTTTGGAACTCCATCGCTTACAGTAGACTTAATTGGCAAGAAAAATAGGGTTTTGGATAGCTCTGAAAGTCAGAATGTGTGACAGTTGACATTTTTACATCAGCAAGTACTGATACTCCAGGTGATACCAGTTGTGTCATTGCCACTGCCACTTCGCTGGCGTTGGTTTGACACCTCAGAAAGCTATGCAGCGATTAATGGAGTATGGTAGGATGATGTAAGTTAGGTTGAGGACCAATCAATTTGATTTCGGTATCAACCAGTGACGGCGTATGTTTCCCGCTGAGCATCACAAATCAGTAGAAATGTATGAAAAAGAGTTGTGAAAACTGAAGAGGCAAATCAAGACAGATAAAAACATCTTGCTGTAGCCATGGTGTGATAGACAATAAATAAACATTTAAGCATAAAGAGAAACATGTTTGATTACTATCAGGTAGGTTGGAGTTTGATAGCAGGACAGTTCCAAAACTAATGGAGACATTTTGATTACATTTGGTGGAAACATATATATATGAAGATGCTCTGCATCACCATGAAGATTCTTGATCCTGCGATCTGTTGTGGACCATTGGCAGAATACAGCTTAGAAGTGTTTTCTCTCTTAATGTTTTCTACTTTGGTTTGCTCTGTTTGCAGTGTAGTGTGACAGTGGGGATTTTCTGTTGAGATGATGTGGTTTTTCACATGCAATTAATGCATTTGCAACACGCAACAAATGAGTGAGTCTGTTTATGTAATGCTGTTTACCTGAATAATTTACTATTGGTAAAAAAGAGCCCTACATCAGTCTTAGTATTTATTTTGTCGTCATGTATAAATGTGAGCACAGCTGTAAAGTCTTGGCTCAGGGTTGTATGACTCACACAGACCATCTCCTCCATGGACGCACATACGTGGAAATCATGTCGAGCTCTGCTTATGTCATAAAAGCAGAATAAGATTGAATTGCATCAAACTTAAAAGTGTTATGGTTGTGTTTTTATATGCTTCCACACTGGCGACAACTCAGGCCAGAGGCAATATGTTTTTGGGTTGTGTGTCCCACTCTCATGTATGCAATATTTCAGGAACGCCTCAAGGGAATTCAGAGTATTCGGAGTATCTGGAATGCAATGAGGGGTTGACCTGGCTGTTTACATCAACAAATAATGGAGATGTGATGCTGAAGTAGTTTCTGAAGTCTCTTTGCTGCATGTGGAGTTCATGATTATGGAATGCAGACCCTTTTACCCTCTAAAGGAGCCCACGCGTTTGTGATTGTGGCATTTCTGGGCACTAATGTAAAGGGAGGGAATGAGAGAACTCCACAGTGCCATCAGTGAGCAACAGGCAGCCCATCCCTTATGTGTTTTTCATTGCTGCAAGGGATCAGAATCTACAAGGTTCTACGTTGTGTAAGGATTTTTCAACATTCTACTTAATATACCCAAATATAGAAGTGTTCCAAAGCTACCCCCCCCCCCCCACACACACACACACACACTCACACAGGCAACTGCTTTAAAATTAAGAGAAAAACACACAACCTTGCCAAAAAATATGAGATTTGCTAACACAGCCAAAATTAGTGCATATCTAATGGTGGAAGACCAAAATATCGCCCATGGTGCACAAGAGTTAAGTATATTTGTTGATGCTTACTGTTTGGAATATTAACAGCAGACTGATGTAACTTCCTGTTGCAGCCATAACTTAATCCCAGGTGTTATACAAAGGTGATGTTCAGTCTTCCTTTAAATGAGGAACCCTGGTAATTTGCATAATTACTTTTTAATGTTTTCCATGCATGAACCACTGCACTCAGCATAGATTTAGTTTCTACTGTTTTTGATTTTATATCAATCGAAACAAAATGTTTGAACCTCACGATTGACCTCATCTAACCTGATATCATTAGGCAGAAGACAGAAAGACCACTTCACCCAGTGCTGGCTTCATGTTCCTGTGTTGGAGAGCATCCAGACTGTTGGAAGCCATATTGACAGTTCC
The DNA here is from genome assembly GCF_037954235.1 of Aulostomus chinensis. Classification (NCBI taxonomy): domain Eukaryota; kingdom Metazoa; phylum Chordata; class Actinopteri; order Syngnathiformes; family Aulostomidae; genus Aulostomus; species Aulostomus chinensis. The sequence continues at coordinate 22,400,720 of NC_141332.1, read as the reverse complement.
CAACTATTGAGAATCGATGACAGAGGGGCTTTGAACAGACGGAATGAATACATTAGAGTAAATGAGGGTCAGCTTTTAAGTCTTTGCTGTTTTTTAGTGAAACGGGTCATTGAATTGTTGATGATTTTGTCTTTCAACAAATATTTCAATAGATGATTCCAGCCTCTCATGCATTGGTGTTAATCATATACTTACAAACCTGTGCCAGGAGTTGTGTGCAGGGGTGTAGAACTGAACTGAGAATTCTCCATGGCCCTCCTCTTCTCTTGAACCATGTCCATCTTTATCCCACAGTGAAATGACCTGAACTGTTCAAAGTTAGTGGTGTTGTGAAATTGCAATAGATACTAAATGTATCATGCTTACTTACTGGTAAAGAGGCTAAATAATAAAATCTGAATGGACTTCTTTAATAGTGTTAATGACAAGCGAGGATTTTTCATGTCACATGCTGTCTGGATGAAGACAAAGGTGGGAACATCTGAAAAGGCACTAACAGCACAGTCAGTCAAATTAAATAGAAATTTGCTAAAACGGATCTTCTTTGAAAAGTGAGTTTCCGTAGGAGATATTGTTGAACTGAGGGAGTTTCTTCTGTCTATCAGCCTTTTCAATTTCAATTCAAAAAAGATTGATGGAAACGTGATTAATGTCACTTGATTTCTTACATTAATGTCTAGCAGACACTTCATGAGCTCCTTTGTGTCACATACTTTGTGAAAAGTAATGGCCCATTCTCAGCAGCTCAAGAGAGTGTTTCATGATTTTAAACTTTGCTTGGAATATTGATGTTGTTGCTGTCTGGCCCTGAAACTCAGTCAGTCCTACTGGGCACCACAAATATTAAAAAGAAGAAAATTTTTTTTAAAGAAGTATTTTTGACTTAATTTGCATCAACAAACTGTCGAACCTCTCAGCTCCACCAGCACAGTGCCACACCGAGCAGAGCTGAAGGTAAAGGCCGTTTGTGTTCATTTGGAGGTTAAACATGTGACTCTGAGTAAGTTATTGGAGCTCACCTTCGGTTGGTTCAGTTTGGCGTGTTTAGTAGAAAACCTCCACGACTCTCAACAGTGACTCATCGCATCCCAAAACCACCCCAATCTACCTGCCTGTGGGCCTGCAAATGAGCACCACATAAAGCCATTCAGTTAGGGCAGTAAACATACTGAATACTGTCCTTGTCTAGCAAACGCTGTTGCTTGTGTTCTGAATGCAATTAAATAGATATATTGCAGTCATTGTTCGTTTATAAAACAGTAAAAGGGGGCAGCATTGGCACTTTTATTTTCCTCAAATCTGAGAGAAAAAGATCAATGAGTCATCTGAGTTTACTCTGAAAATTCTGCCTCCTCCATGTTAGTGTGCCAAGCAAAAAAATTCAAAGTACTCATCAAGTGAATTTTCCTCGTGGTTAATGTCACTGACTGAGCAATTCTGCCTGAATTTTTTTGAGGTAGATAGATTGTTTTACCCTTTTATAATAAAGATGCCCTTTTACCCTTGGGAATGTTTTTGCTTATAATTATAATATAATCTGACAATACAGGGAGCAAAGGTACTTCTTTACACACACACACACACACACACACACACATGATTATATATATGTGTGTGTATATATATATATATATATATATATACTGTATATGTATGTATATATATGTATGTATGTATATATATATGATGCACCTACATCTATTAGCCATTTTTTGTGTGAAAAATAACATATAAGTGATAATCATGATGTTTGGTTCCACTCAACTGAACTGTTCCTCATGAGAACTACTGTCCCCGAGATGGTTATCTGAAATGATTAGAACTGTTTCTGTAGGCAAACAAAGCCACTGATCATGTTGACACAATCAATGCGGCTGATGTCACTCCAGTGTGACGGGAATTTTTGACCTTTACTTTGGAGACTTTTCAGCAAGCAACATAATGCTACATGTCTCTCAGAAGTGAGACGTATCTCTCTGCAAGATAACTGCTAATGACTTATTTCAACCAGCAGCTTCAGCATAAAGGTCACAAGTTCACAATTTGTGTTGGCAGTGATCTGGTAGTCAATATCCCCATCAGTTTGTTTACTTGATGTTAGAGAAGTTGATTCATTGTGCTTGTCTGACTAAAACTGGAACTCTAGAGTACATATAAACACCCTCGTCCATCTAAATATCAGAGCAAGTCTAGGTTTGCGTGCAGTGCGCTGAAGTTCTCAGCTTTTCTTGAATAGTTGTTGAATTTTAAGTACACATTTGACGGGGATGCTGCCCACCATCTATGATTCAAAAGGTCAACCAGTTGTAAGACTTCCATCAATAAATGGATTCTTTGTTGTGTGCAGGGATGAAGAGAGTAGTCCAGTTAAAAGGGCTAATCACACTGTAGCTTGTTTGCAGCTGTGCATGTCCAGCCAGTATTAACAGTACAATTACATTATTTTATTCTCTAATTCTTTCTGTCAGATGCTTCCTCTCACGTACTCTCTCTCCTTCTCTCCGTCTGTCTCTCCCTCTCTCGCTGACTGTCACTCACATCCAGCCATCACCTTACCAACCACATCCCACAGAGACTCTCAAGTATGACGGTTTGATCAGATGAAAAGGAAATTACTATCATGGGATTTCTTGATTGACAGCGCTAGCTATCCATCAATACACCATAGCACATGTTGAAAGGCTGTAGCATGAGATTTGTTATACAAATTCAGCACATCGTCTGGGTTTGAGGCGGCATCATCTGCATACACCACTTACCGCCACAGGAGCACGTCTTGTATTAGTGTCGCACTTGTCGTCCTCCGTTTTTGTTCTGTAACACATCAGTACATGATTATCATCTGAGCACAATAGCAAGATCGGTCAGTAAATCTTGAGAGATGAAGATGTCATCTTTATGCTCCAGGTGTACATTTAAGGGGGCCACAACAAAAATATCAGTTACTTACTGATGAGGATATATACTGTACAGTTCTGACACAAATGCCATCATGAGTTGTGCTTTGTCTTGATGGATTCCTGGTCAATTCATGTGTCGAAACAAGTGCAGCTTTTCAGCATCAAAGTGTTCTATTAAGTTTGAGTCAGAACGCAAAGTGGAACCAAAGACTGCATGTGCCCCAGGTGTGTGAAAGCTCCACTCTCTGCAGGCTGGAGCAAGTGATTCCTCTCAGAGAAGGGATGTCTGCCTAATAACATTTCAGCATGTTGAAATAAATTACAAGGATACGGAGCTGATGGACGAGCGGAGCTGGCTGTAGCCTGAGAGCTAGATGTAGCAGCAGTCTGTCTTCATCTAACGAGAGAATATTCCATTTGTACAACATTCGTTTTCATTTAGATTCCTTAGTCAAAGAAGAAAAATCTGCTTAACCTGTCTGTGGTTGTTGGATATTCACCTTCTTGAATGGACATGCTGTTTGGTGGCACGCATCATCAAATACATCCTGGAATTTAAAGTGATACTTCACCCAAAACTTCAAAACATTCTCATTTGATAATCAAATATTCACACTTCGATGGCTTGAATTCATGAAGCTTTTTAACTGAATGCACACTTGAAATCCCTGACCATACTCGGGGCCGCTTCTGCTCTCTACCATGGCTCTTTTTTGTTGATCGCTGCAGCACAGATGCATGAGTGTGACATAATTAGCAATGCACAAAGCAAGCCTGCCAGAAGAATGATTGATAAGCCTAGAGGTGCTTGATTTTGATGGACTGAGCCATTTGGAACCAGTTCTCAATTAGAACAGTTTGTCAATAGCCATTCCAAATATATAGCGAGGGATTTTACTAACGATCGCAACATAATAAAAGAACGACTTATAGCAATTTCTCTTGGAAAAACAAAGAGCTCTTTTCCTCATGTGTTTGTGAAGAGAAAGATCAGGAAGAAAGTGTCTTTTTCCGCACTCTTTTTTTTTTCCCCCTCACAACACCAAAATACCTAGTGAAAAAGAAAATGATAGCCACTTGTCTGTGGGTGTTTTTAGTGAAAGGAGGAGAGGTGCACCTCCAACGCACAGTCTTGGCTCAGCGACAACCGGCTCGCTATTTATCTGCAAACTGAGTCGGCAGGAACTTGTCATATTCATTTGCTTCAGGAGACACAACACAGTTCAGCACCCACAGCTCCTGAATTGGAGTCTGTCTCCCCTCCTCTCTCTCATCTGCACTTTCCTTTTTTTTCTGTTTGTGGTGTGCAGTGGCATGCTGACTTGCACCTAAAATGGTCTTTGGCAACTCTGTGATCAGAAATTCGTGCCTAAAACCTTTGACCAAAGTCTCCCTAAACAGTGTGCTTCTGCCTCCAACCATGAGCAACACAGGATATATTTGTGGCACTCTTGCACCTAAGCACCTCAGGGTCCTGCTCATGGAAAAAAAAACAGTCTTAGAAATGCAGCAGTGCCCTCAGTTGGCTAACAGGGGGAGTACACCAACAACAGACAGAGACTCTGGTGGGCATATGAAGTAGGATGGGCTGCGAATTTGTCAGGGGTTGAATTTAGGAGCAAAGTGGCAGGAGATGCTTGAGGTGATTTGTGGGGATTTTTAGACAGCTGTGAAGAGGTTGCCAGTCTTGCAGGGTTTGCAGAATGTTCAGCTTTCTGGCTAACAAGGCGTAGAGGAGGCCTCAGAGGAAATAGAGCTATCCCGGAGGTAAGAGGTGAATGCTGACATAGTGGAAATTAATTCCAGCTTGAAATACCTGTGGCTAGTGTGTGTGGTGAATATGTCACAGAAATTAGACACTGTTGCATTGCATTTGATCTTTATTATCTGGCTGTCATGTTGGCTGCTGTACGGTGATGGGAGCCAACTAAACTTTGCAAGCTTTTGAATCCATGCAAATGGGATAGTGTGCACAAAGAAATCTGAAAATGCAACATCTGACATCATTGTCTTGTGCATGTCTGTCAAGATAAGAAAGGTTTGGAGATGTTTTGACAGTGGTCATGATAATGATTTATTTTGGAAGCGATAATTATCACATTTACATGCACTAGCAATGATAACACACTTTTTTTCCCTTCTCTCTGTGTGTATGACATTTCGAGGATGACTAAACTACTGAGCAGCTCATTCAGTGAAGAGAAGACATCTGTCTCCTCCAACCATTTGACTCATCTGCAATATTTAGATTTGGGCAGTGGGCAACAAACTGCTTGCAATCAGTAAGAGGCCATCTCATTGAAAATGAATGATATTCAAAGACAAATCATTACTGCTTCCTCTTGTGCTTCATCACAGTTTCTGAGATGGGAAGCAGATTTCTTAGTTTACCTCCTTTTATTCTCCCAACCATCTTCCTCTTGAAATACTCTCATTTTGCAGGGTGGGTTAGCACTATCTTTTAAAATACATGATTGGAACCTGCCAACAGATTGGGAGACTAAATTTAACTCCTATCAGAAAATAACTTGACTAATATAACTTTACTGTTTGTTGCTGTGTATTAAACACCAGTAATAGCATTGATCAGGTGGAGGCCCTGACATGGTCCAGAGAGGGAGACTTACTCTTTCGGGGGGGCACATAAATTAACTTATTTAAATAAAAGTTCTGGAAAAAGACCAGGCTTCTTTCTGTCCAATCAGCTGTTCCTCATCGTTGTGCTCTCCTGAGCATAATAACCCAAGTTCCCCCAAGCTTTCTGTTCATCTGAGTTGTCACAATCCAACCCCTTGACCCCACCCCCCCCCCTTCCTCTTTCCCCTCTCAGCGGGCAGCATGGTGTGTAACACCAGCAATGTGGTTCTAGCTCCACACCTGGGTCATCCAGGTCTTTTCTGTGTGGAGTTTGCATGTTCTCCTGAATCATGACCCCAGGTTCAACCCTGTGCCTTTGTTTGCCTCTGTAACCCCTTTACTTATCTAAATAAAACTCCTTTATACCAAACTATTGCTGCGGTTTTGATGCATCAGCGTTTAGGCAAAGTTATTCCCTACAATTTACCTGCAGTCGCAGACATGTATTTCCAAGCCTTAGTTTTCAATACTGACTCGAGTATAAGATGGCCACACTGTGGAAACGGACTTGTAATCCCCCTGGTGTGATTACAAGGTCACCATTCATTGACTGCGCTTGAGTTTTGCCTGGCTCATTCAAGACTCCACAAAATGAATCTAAAACCTTCTGAGTCCCCCGTGTTGTTCGCCCCACGCAACTTTAAGCCAGTCCATTACTAGCTCATCACCATCCAGCCCTCTCCCTGAGCACGCACAATAATGCCAGCTGGCATTTTCTCTTAAGGTGGTGTCTTGCATTTAAAAATCACACACACAGGGAGTTTGGTTCCATCTGTGAGGCACGCCAACTCTCCGCTCTGACTCAGCTCTTTTCCAGTAGACGTCACAATGACTGATTTCTCGCCTTCACAATGACTGATTTCCCACGCCCATCTGATCCAGGGGGGTACAAGTGAGTTTTCCTTAATTTAATCACACGGCAATGAAGAGATAGTAGCTCGTCTCTGAAGTATGTGGGGAAGCGCTGGACAGGACTTGACATTCCATTATACTACATCATTCTTCTGCACCAGCTGAAGCTAGTTTTTAAGGCGGTAGTGGGGATTTTTTGCTTTTTGGGGACTTTCAGGGCCTTCGGCTGAATGATGGGTCTGGTAATGGGCATTAAATCTTTACATTTTTCATCCCTGTATTCACACACCCTGACTCTCGGAAGTTTTGTCGACCAAAGTAAGATTCTGTCGCCCCGTTCACATCTTTTGGGCTTGTCTTTTTTTTAAGGGTTCCGTCTGTGACACCATATTTCTACACTGCTTTTTTTTTTTTTTTTTTTTTTGACGCAGCAGGAGGCCCCCCGACCCCTCTTTAATCTTAACTCCTGTTTGGCTACGTCTACATAAATCATGCTCCTCTTACAGGTTTAAAAACAAAATGTTTTTATAGAAAGAGTTACAAACATAAATAAATAAATAAATAAATAAATATATATATATATATATATATATACAAACTGCATGCATTTACAGGACCAAAAGTGATTGTTGTTAGCATGTTTTAATTTGTAAATCCAGCTATTTGAAGCATGACAAGTGATTTTTTTTTTTTTAATTTTCCAACAGTTTGTTGCTGTTGCAACTGGTCTTGTATGAATAATGAGCAAAATTAAGAACAAACTGGACCTTCACATTTTGGAAAAGACCATTTGAATAACATGAAGCTAGCAGTGGAAGCTAATGGTTAAACGTTTGAACAAGAAAGCTGGGGGGGGGTTAAAAATGAGTAAAGTAAGAGACATTTTTTGAAATGATTACCTAAGAGAGAGAAATTCTGACACTTTTCTAGCCTAAAATGGAACAGAAACAAAAATCACAGTAACAGAATTGAACATAACCAACGTAACAGCCGCCATTAGCATTCTGGCTCTTGCCATTTTGTTTTTTTTTTTCTTTTTGGTAAACTTTAAATATGCGAGTAATGTGGCCATTTATTTGGATCGACATGTGAGATGTGAAACACATTTTAATTTGTGAAAAGGGTGAACAGTCCCATAGAAACCATTATGAGCTCACACAGGTGATTCAACAGTTTGCACACTATTTAAATATGTTTGTTTTGTTTTTTTTCAAAGACAGAAGTACTTTATTTTCATTTATTCACACACAATCAAGAAATCACAGTCCGCCCCCTAAAATGATGGGGTGATGATCGATGCTTGGACCCTTCTACATCAGTTGGTTTATGTCCGAGGGCAGCTCCTCAACGGTGGTGCTGTAGAAGGTCTCAATGTCCTTCAGGGCTCGTCTGCTCTCATTGGTCACCAGGGTGATGGCGGCTCCTCTTCGTCCGAACCGACCTCCTCGACCAATCCTGTGGAGGTAGCTCTCCTTCTTGGTTGGGAGGTCATAGTTTATGACCAAAGACACTTGCCGTACATCGATGCCTCTGGCCAGAATGTCCGTTGTGATCAGGACCCTGCTGGATCCTGAGCGGAACTCCCTCATGATCCCGTCCCTCTGGCTCTGGTCCATCTCTGCATGCAGTGCAGAGACGGTGAATCCTCGTGACTCCATCTGCTGAGTCAGCCACTCGACTTTCCTGCGAGTGTTGGTGAAGATGATAGCCTGAGTTATAGTAAGGGATGTATACAGGTCCAAGAGGGTGTCCAGCTTCCACTGTTCCTTTTCGACATCAACATAAAACTGGCGGATGCCCTCCAGGGTCAGCTCCTCTGTCTTCACCAGGATCCTGACAGGATCCCGCATGAACTTCTTGGTAACTGCCAGAACGTCAGACGGCATTGTGGCAGAAAAGAGCACCACCTGTGCTCTGCTTGGCAAGACTTGAAAAATATCATAGATTTGCTCCTTAAAGCCCCGGCTGAGCATTTCGTCAGCCTCGTCCATGATGAACATGTTGATGCTCCTGGAACAAAGATGTCTCCGGTTGAGCATATCCAGGACTCGACCGGGGGTCCCCACAACAATCTGAGGGGCTTCGTTCCTCAGCCTCTGGGCCTCTCGATGGATGCTGGTGCCTCCAGTGCAGGCATAGCAGGTGACGCCCATGTAGTCACCCAGAGCCAGCACCACTTGCTGGATCTGCTGAGCCAGCTCCCTTGTGGGGGCCACAATCAGAGCCTGAGTGGCCCTGTGCCTCAGGTCGATCTTCTGCAGAATTGAAATTGCAAATACAGCAGTTTTGCCAGTGCCAGACTGGGACTGGGCGATCACGTCATAACCCTCGATACAGGGTACGATGGCTTTCTGCTGTATAAGAGACGGCTTTTCCAAACCGTAACCATAAATTCCCCGGAGCAGAGGCCCACACAGGTTCATGTGATCGAAACTGTGCACTGTGTGGTTCCAGTTGCTCTCAAGGACTGGACCATTGTCTCGCCTGCGATGGTTGGTTGGCATTGTTGCAAAATAAGTTGAATGACCCTGATGCACTCGACCAGATGGAGCAAAAGTTCTTGATGTCATAATTCACCACGGAGGAGATTTACTGAATGTTGGAGCTGAGCGTTCTCTTCCATGGTCTCCTACCTTCGGTCTCATTCGGTGATGTCATCCTGTCATCTCATTCGATGTTGTCGTCTTGTCATCTCATTCTGTGATGTCGTCCTATATTCTGTGATGTCATCCTGCCATCTTAATTCAGGCATCACGTTTAGAATTATGAGGTGAAAGTCAGAATTCTGAATGTGTTCTCATTCTGTAAACTTCACAGTTTGCTTATGATCAAAGTTGTTGTTTTTTTGTTTTTTTAACCTGTCCTGATCAGTAGCTGAGGCAAGCAGCATCAATGTTCCTGGTGCCTTGTTGTACTGAAGCAGTTTTACTCTGCATAGGAGGAATCTGATAAACTCCTCCTATCGCCATTTATGTTTAATTTTATTAGGAATGGTGTTGGTACATTGATAAAGCTACCGGACTGAGGCTCAGGAGTGGACAGGAAGAGAGAACAGGGACAGGACAGTGAAGACAAGGGGGAGGGGGGAGACAAAAACAACAACAGCAATAGCAGAAAACAACAACAACAACAAAAAACACAAACAAACAAACAAACAAACAAAAACAATCAAAAAACAAACAAAAACCAAATAAACAAACAAAGAAAAAGTAACAACAACAAAAGAAAAAGAAAGAAAAAAAACAATGGTTGCAGAATTTCCGGTGCAGGCTTACCATTTGGTTTAATATAATTTTAAGATAAATGTCTGAGTGTCTACACTGCTTGAGTTATATGTTGAACTTGACCTTCATTTTAGTCACTCAAGATTCACTTGGCTAGCTCTAAGCTAGCTCTGACGAGTGGTGGCTTGCCTGAGGGAGCGCTCGTTATTTGGTGCCACCTGTTGTGCCTGTATAATGACATTTGAAAATTTGGACCTCTGCGATAAGCCAGACTCACGTTTTCACACTTTTAAAATAGAAATAAAGGAATTTTAAAAAGCGTGAACTAGAGTCATGGTTTAAAGTTCATCATTTTTTTATAGTACATAATGTTTTGTGGGTTAAATCCTAAAATGATTTGAGAAGTTTTCAGTACAGGTGTAGTGCATTTTACAAATGAAGTAAGTACACTGTGCTGATGTCCCCAAATAGGTTAAAAGCTTAACTTTTCAAAACACAACCATATTCAATACAGAAAAAGAAAAAAGATAAACAGGACATCCTGAAATGTAATAAAGGTGTGAACTGGCAGATTCTAGGCAATTTTGCTTGATGGATGATTGAAGCAGTCAATCATCTACATTTTCACTCACATCCCCTCTAAACACATCATTATCATGGCGGACTTTTGTTATTTGGAATACTGCTGTATATAGGCAATTTACTCAGTAATGTTATTACGTTTGTTGCTAATATGTCTGCAGGACATACAATTGCTCATTCACACTGAATCTTGAGGCTGATTCTCATTCAGAGAGGGTCGCAGATAATAAAATGTTATTAACCAAATGTCCCATTTGTATGCTGAACGTGTCTGCTGAGGTTCTCAACATCTGCAGAACCATCAGAATATGTTTCCAAGAACCACATGCATGTACAGATAGCTAGATGTCCAGATCAAACCTCCATTAGTTTAAAAAAAAAAATACTGGACATGGAAAAATAGATATTAATCATCTACTTGCATAAAATCTCTGGCACCGTAAACATTGTTTTCCCCTGAAGCTTGTGTGACCTCCCAAGTTCACCGTCATCAACTAGGTGTATGTCTGAATATGTTATTGAATATTTCCTGTATAAGATGTGACAGATCGGAAACAAACAACAGCCCTCAGGAGAAACTTCCAATGTGAGCACCCCGCTGTGCAAATACGCATGCAGAGACACGCACAACCATGCACGCTCACTGTCCCTCTCACACACACACACACACACATACACACACACACACACACACACACACACACACTTAATCACACAGACACGCACTTTCCATGTGATTGACAGCAGAGGTAGTTTTATTCTCAATCGTTTCAGCAGCACATCTCTTCATCTGTGTTTCTCCCACTCATTCTGCCACACAAATGACCTCTTACCTCTTGTTGGTGTTTGATGTGCCTCTGTTAAGCCGTTGGATACACAACCCGCAGCTCTCTTCGATAATCTTACACCGTGTCTTCCTTGCCTCCAGTTCCCCTCCAGCTCTGGGTTTCTACCTAGTCCAGCTACCTCTCGACTGGCTGAATGACTGACCGAGTGACTGACTGATTGCTTTGTTCATAACCATACTGAAGGAGGCTGCCTTTTTTAATTCACAAGAAAAATGATATCTGTCTACCTGGAGCAACAATAAGGATGCTGTAATTGTATTTGTGGAAGCTGGCTAGAAATCCGAGAAAAAGAAAAACTGATGTGAGGGTAGAAGGAGGACTAAATCCTGTGAAGATAAACATTTGTCTATGTAGATTGCCATTCTTGAAGCTGCTTCTGAGATGATGAATGGGAATGACCTTTAACCCCGGAGAGTTACTGATGGGTTTACAACAGGACTGCTTCACATTTCCACCTGTGCTCTGGTGTTTTGGAGACAGTCGTTGAACTGTAGCCCAGACTGGTGTGAGATAAAGCAACTCTACCGCTCAGGCAAGACTGGCTGCTGGGCTCAAACTGCGAGGAACACGACTGATTGCTGCACTGATGGGAAGGACTGAGTTGTTGTTGTTTTTTTAGAAGGGACCCTGCTAGTCTTGTGTTTGGAGGGACCTTAACAAATACTGTAAGAACCAAATCCTCTGATCTGACTTTTAGTCAAACCCTGACTAATTGTAACACAAAATCATCCTAGAGAGGAGGACAACATTAGACAAAATTTAGTTGTGAAGAGTGAATAAGTAGTTATCTGAGTAAAGGCATATTAGACTCAAAACATTTCTACCAAGTGTTTCTCAGTGACGCTGCTCACCATATAAATGTCAGACAGCAAATTCTGCCCAATGAATGAGCAGGGAGGCGGGATTCTAACTCCAAGTGTGGGCTGTTCAGTCAAGCACATGTTGTACTATGTAGAACCAGAACTGCTTCAGCTAGAAGGTTCTGGGTTCGAGCCCCGGCACGGGCACAGGATCTCTCTGTGTGAGTCTGCATGTTCTCCCTGTGCCTGCGTGGGTTCTCTCTGGTACTCCAGCTTCTTCCCACCGTTCAAAGACATCAAGAGGGGACGAGGCTGATTGATACTCTAAATTGACCGTAGGTGTGACTGTGAGTGTGAATGGTTGTCTGTCTCTATGTGTTGGCCCTGCGATGGACTGGTGACCCGTCCAGGGTGAACCCTGCCTCTCGCCCGTAGCTGCTGGGATAGGCTCCAGCCCCTCCCCGCGACTCTTGACAGGGATAAGCGGATGGATTGAACTGTTTTACTTTGGTAGTTTTTACCCAGATTGAGCATCGAGCATATGACAGAATAAAAAAGACTTCGACAGTATGCTTTAGTGCTTGTAAGTGGACGTTTTGTACAGTTTTGCTGTTATTAGTCCTTGTTCTCTCTATTAGATTGCTTACTATTTCCTGACTTCTGAATTCACAAAAGACCTATTGAGTTTTAAAAAAAGAAAGTCCGTGAATTCAAGGCTCCCAACAAGTAACAAAAGACACTGTTTAGGTGAAGTGTCACCCCAAGGTAATCATTACACTGAATGATTGTCATTCATGAGTATTGTTTTAATCAGAATGAATGTGTGGCCGGTGTGGAGACTGGAACAGGTGTCGTGAATCAGGTAATCAGGGAGTAACTGGAGGGTGCCAGCGTCCAGCAAATGTTTGACCTTTACAGAATGAAATTACCACATGGGAGAAATCATTGTCCGATTTAGCCTCACAAGTGAAACCCCCGCATCTGCACATGCAGGACCTGTAGAGCAGACCCACTAGCTATGAGGTAAACGTGGAACCAGCAGAGCATTCTTATGTGAATGACAGTCATTCAGCATGCAAGAGGAGCAATCTGAGTTATATAGACAAGAGGAGAAATGCAAACAAATCTACCTGCTGACTAGAAAATGAGCAAAAAGTGCTTTTAATCCGGTGCTTTGGAGGTCTTCTGGGACATAAGTGATTGTCAGTGTAATAAAACAAAGCAATATAGACAGCTGGGTGGTTTCTGCAAACTGTAGCTGTGAAGTAACTGTGTCATCATTCCAATATGGCTTCATTGATTTACTCTTCTCTTTTGCAGCATCTGTTTTTTTCACTGTGCCATAATCCTGTGGATTCCCTGTGGGGATATATTCATGAGATACCCTTTTTTTTTTTTCCCTTCATATGAAACTTTCAGCTATGTGAGCATGAGCTGTGACACTCAGTAGGCTTAAAGAAATAAATATATTTTCCCAAAAAACAAAGGGCGATCAAAGCGGGTTAAATATGTCAGAATGAATCACTACAAAATGACGAAACTGGCTGCAAACATATACAAAGCACATTTGAGACCACATTTTGCTTATAAAGCATAATATTTTAGCGAATGCCAATCCTGCATCGCTGAGGGAGACTATAAGTTGCCGAAGGCCCCTATTAGGCTTCTGTGCCTCTGCAATGCGCCATACCGTAATTGCAGCTGTCACCCTCTTTGCTTTAGCCTCACAACCCTCCCGTCAGTTCAAAGTCTATGTGGGGAAAAAAAAATGTCCAAAAATCTCAAGGACAATCAATAATATACTTGCTGTACCTCCCTCACACACAACAGCATAGGAGACGAAATTGATCATCAGGGGTTTATGATGAACCATTTTCAAGCCCAATTGGACTTCAGTGGCCATCAGAAAAAGCTTGTATTCCGCACATGCAGGTAATGGTTAGCTGCCCTCCCCACCATTATTAGATGTCATTCGGTGGGCTGTCAGGGGGACAGCAATTACACTTGTGCTAATCTCTGTCGGTCCACTCTTCACCCTGTGCCCACTGGCTCCATAATTTCTGCAACTGGCTCCGGCTGGTCACTCTGTTTACAGTGGAGACCTCATCAGACACAGATCCTCCAGATTAGATCAGAACTCTGACCCACACGAACAAGCTCAGCCTCCGGCAAATGGCCACAGCTGGCAGCAGATCAGGTGGACACAAATACAAGAAGCTGCATTAGCAAGCGCACAGATGTACATCACCACAATCATAACATCTATGAAGCCTTTAGACGTGGACTCACAAACATTTTAGGGTTTCAAATAAACACTGTTGTCATTACCAGTTAATCTGCACATTGTTCCTAAATTAATTGATTCAATGCCTATCAATCACAATCCAAATCACTTTAATTTGCCAAATCCATCAAACGCACTTGTTTTTTTTCTTGGATGATCACTAAAGATATTTTAAAAAATCTAAAGACAGAAAGGGAAAAATAGTTATGAGCGTATGAGTCAAGTATTGACGAACAGATTTAGAGTGAGTTCAGGTTAAGTATTGAATTAATTTATGAATGAATAATAAAAACTCAGCAAATAGTTTTTTTTTAAAAAGTACAAAGTAAAACAGTAGTGTTCTAATTTGCCTGTGATCCATTAATCAAATGATAGCATCCATCCATCCATTTGCTATACCACTTATTTGTTAAGGGTCACGGGGGGGGAGTGCTGGAGCCTATCCCAGCTGACATTGGCTGAAAGGTGGGGTTCACCCTGGACGGGTCACCAGTCTGTTGCAGGGCCGTGGGTTCAGTATCTTGCTCAAGGATACTTGGACATGGTCACCGGGGAAATGAGGATGGAACCAGCGACCCTTCGGTCGGACGGCCGCTCTACCTCTGAGCTATGCCACCCCTCAAATTACAGCAAAAATCAAACAATTATGTAATCACTTCCACAATGGAAATCATCAAACATGTTTTTTCATGCACCAATTTCAACCATTGATATATTAATTATTATTATTAATTAGAGGCAATTGAAGAAGTGCTAATTGGTGCCACCTTTTGTTTTTATGAAAGGTTTTGTTCCAGTAACTACTGACTATTAGATTAAATGAACACTATCTATCACAGTTTACAAAAGCCCAAATTTACATATTTACTCCACAAAGAATTAATTCCAACAAATTTGATTGCATATTATAAAAAGCTGAGGAATAAAATTAGTTGCAAGGTAATAATGAGGTATTGTTGTACCTGGTTTAAAGCAATGTTATGTTTTGCATTTATTCCAACATGTCGATTTCACTACAAAGCTTTTAGCCTCCTGCCACTGTTAGCCACAATGCTCAGCTAATGGTCAGCTAGCTTCTGCTTCATGATTTTAATTAACCCCCAGTTGTTAAATCTTTAAGTGTGTATCTTATTGTGTTTCTAAGACTTGGAAAAAGGCTGCAGATGTGATGTCGTCTACTTTAAAACCTCAAACATCAAGGGACTAGACCATATGCACAGTATGTGGTTTCTCTTGTTTTATCAAAGCTTCATTTTTATGCACCGGAGTAAAAGATAAGTTTGTGTCGGTCATACACATAATAATCCAAGCTCCTTATGTATATTTATTGCTTAGAACTAAAAATAAAATGTTCATACAGTGTGTACAGAGTAGCTTGATCTTTATGGTATAAATAATCAGCTCCTGCAGCTTGAAATGATAAAATGGATGCTTGGGGGCTGAACACTGTACTTCTTCACCAGCCAGTGCTTATAGAGTATATAGTACATAGCTTCACAGTCGGGGCACAAAGACGCAGCAGACGGGAGGGAGACCTAGAGGATAATTGCGTTGCTTCTTCAGAGACAATAGAATCAGTTTTTATTCATGCCATCAGTGCATGAAGTTCATATTCATGTGCACACACAGGCTCTGGAATGCCCCTATATCTGTGGTGCTTCCCTGTTGTAGCGCCTCACACATGTAGCTGGCATTCACCCTTTTTAAATCTGAATCCCAGTCACGAGAGTCCCAAAGAGAGACCCCAATTTCACCTGGAGTGAGGGGATGGCAGAGAGCTGTCACCTTTATTCCGAGCTAACAGGAGCTATAGGAGGCTCACATGAAAGGAAGAAAGAGAGCGCTCCTCGGTTTGCTTTGTGTAGGATGAATCCTTGTAAGGGAAGGGGAGGGATTACTTAACAGAACAAAGCCCACCCTCATTCATCTCCCTCAGGGCTTACCTAAGCTACAAACATTCCAATTTGTAAAACATGTACAACTGTAGAATAGCAGGTTAATTGGATGTTAAACTTAAGCCTGTATGATTATTTGACTAGAATTTCTCACTGTGAAATGTACACAGCACATAAAGGACCATAAAACTCCTTGAGGGCTCCATGAAATATGCCGTATAGCTCAGATTTGTGCTTCTGACTTATGCTCAGGCTTCACATCAACAGTGGCTGAGCATCATGGGCATTGTATTTAGAGCAAGCACAAATAAATATTTCAAGAAGCATAACCAATGACTGCTGCGTATGGAAGGAGAAATCCAAGCCCCTCAAAATACGGACAGTAACGCGTGTGTTCTCATTCTCCGTATACCCGCAAAAAGTCACTTCTCCTGGTTGCTGTTGAAAGCCTGGCAACAGCATTTCACATCAGCAAGGGTCTGTGTACGTTTCACCTAGTGATGCCAGAATGTAGAGCATTAGCAGTCCAGTCTGGAGGTTACAAAAGCAGGAATGCACGGAACAAGACAGCAGATATATGTAAAGCACGACCTTTCCCAAACTGACAAGAATCGATGATGCAAATATGTCCGCCTCTGTAACAGGCGGTATGTACTGTCACAGCCGGTTGCAGTCAGACTTTCTTCCGGTTTCAACTTTTGCATCACATCGTAAACAAGTCAGCAGGCAGCATACTAACCCTGTCGAAGGGCTGACTTACATTCAAATGGAAAAAAGTGACAACTATGACTCCTCTTTGAATTCCAGTTTCAATACAGTCGAATGTCAGTCGGTCAGAATGTGCAGAATGCCTACAGGTCGCCACACGTGCAGTGTCTACATATATCAATTCAACTTTTAAAAGATCAGCCAACATGTAACTTGTATTTCTCAATTTTAGCCAGACTAGCATCATAAACTGAGCTCTCTACTGTGAGCCGTGGGATTTGTCTTTGATCTTTGCATTTAGATTTTACCACCCATTGTATAAGAAGAGGTCAACGGGGCGCAGAGGTGTCCTCAGAAACATTCAAAAGCAGCCTTAACAGCCCTCTCTCACATTTACGGGTTGTAATAAGGTGTGATGGGTGCTGTACTGCATCATACAGAACCAAAATTTCAAATGCAGCTAAGTTAATGGTCTTGTTCACCAAGCGGGGAAAGTGATGAGAGTGTCCCACATGTACATGCATATGTGCCCTCAAGGCCGCTTTTGACTTCATCCACATTTATCCAAATGAATCCACAGTCATCGCCCACTTTTGAAATTGCAGAAGTGTCTGAGAGAGTGTTATTCCTCTTCTCCATACAGCTGTGTGTCAGTTGAATGATAGCTGAGTTCGCTTCATTTCCCCTGTTGCTTATATCTTTAAGCTGGGAACCACAGGTGCCCTTTCAAGTCATCCATTTCCATCCCTTATTTGCATACATGCATAATGCATAACAAAATGGCATCCCTAGGAGAGGGTCCAATGAGAGAGTACTATTTTTAGTATGCACCTGGCATCAACACCGCCCATCTTAATATCTCATGTTAAATTACAAAGGTTTGGTGCAGTAGCAGCAAGGAAAGACTGAGGTGTGCATGTTTGGGGATCGTGTTTAAAACTGGCCCAGACTGTTCCCTCGTTGTCGTCGTCGACGCCCCCCCCCCCCCCCAGAGTTGAAAGAGTTTCCTCACAAAGTAATCAGGAAAATGAAAATATTAGCACGCTTTTGAGCAAAGCATCATTCAGTCCAGGCAGCAATGTTAGAATAAAGGATGCCTTCATCGTTGCTCTGTATCAAAAGAAACGAAATGCAGAAAAAAATATTGCTACTCTCCCACACAACAAAGCAGGGAAGAAAGAAATAAAATACAGATGAAAAGAAATTGTACTATTTTTCTTTCTGACATATCTTCTGTCAGATCTCCGTTCGTGAGATGTCTGTCTGTTCGTCTGTGTTGGCATATTCTCCCTGACATGTTCCATTTCTGTTCAAAATCAAATCCATTCAGTTCAGTGAGCTTTGCAGGGAAGACAAGAATCTATTGTTGTATGCAAAAGTAATCTGTAAACATTAGAACTGCAGGCTGATTCTCAAGCCTTTAATATGTAGATTATTGTAAACTCCGTTTTCAGATAAGTCAACCTTAATAATCCATGCATTTCTCAGTTCTTCTTTATTTTGATCACATTCTGTGTTACTGACATGTAGGAATACTTATTTCAAATTAAAATATGTCTCTCAAACACACACACACACACACACACACACATACACACACGCCCCAAGTAGAAGCCTATTTTATCCCACATTCAGTTTCGGGGACAGGTTGAAGCTGTCCCACTTCCCTCAGAGTGACACTATCTCCAGCACAGTCCTACCTTGGCTGCAGGCCACATTTTTCTCTCCAGATTTGAAGCAGGCTGAAAGAATAGCTTGCTAAAATTGAGATTGAACATATATTGTTTTGTTGCGTCATGCTGTATTCAAAAGCAATCCTGAATTACTTGGTGCATTAATGTGAAGGCGACTGCGGTGTGCGTGCGTGCGTGCGTTTGTGATGATGGTAAGTGTACTGCGGTATGAGGGAACAGACTGCGATCGCTATCTACATGATGGATTGCCAAGTGCAGTTGCTTTAAAATACTATTAGGAC
Organism: Aulostomus chinensis; assembly: GCF_037954235.1. Taxonomy (NCBI): domain Eukaryota; kingdom Metazoa; phylum Chordata; class Actinopteri; order Syngnathiformes; family Aulostomidae; genus Aulostomus; species Aulostomus chinensis. Next base: position 22,382,015 of record NC_141332.1, on the reverse strand, counting down.
ATCTTCTCTGGCTCACTAAAGGGTGTCCGCTAATGTATTACTCCTCTTGGGACTGAGTTTGTGTCTGCTCTAGTTTGAAAGTTTCCAACACTGTAGAAAATAAGACAGGAGGGTCTGTTTGTGTGCATGCAAAAGCAAAGCCCTCTCTTTCTCCTCAAAACGCACACTCACACCTCGTCTGTGAATCCTCCGCTTGCCTTGTTTCGAAACATCTCCACAATTAAAGCTTATAAATTGATAGGAGAGCAAAACAACAGTCCCAGTTTAATGCCTGCCTAATGACATTGCTGCTATGGGGACCCCTGCCTCTAGAGGTGTAGTACAGGAAAAACCTCATTAACTTTTTTTGTGTGTGCGTCCCTCATTATTTTTTTCTTCCCTGAGAATAGCCCAGCCTTATCTAGTGAATGATTAGAAGTGCAATGAGGAAAATTGTTAGAACACATGTAACCCACACAAAGCCCAGCAGGGTTGTTCTCCAGAGAGATGCAAATGATGCTATTTTTCTGCATGTAAGCGGTGAAACAATGACAAAAGAAGACAGGACAATAAATGGAGGTAGCATTTATGTTCGAGTAACAACCGCTCTGTAGTTCCGAAAGAGAGGTGTTTATGGCCATGCATGTTTGTGCATTTTTGTTTTTCCCCATCTTGAGATCAATAACTCAGCCTTGACATGAATGATTTATGCTTTGTATCATCTGAAAATGTTGGTTTCAGCACGGTCCAAGTATCGACCGCTGGCTATTGACTGAAGACCAAGGTGTCAGACTCAACTGGGAAAACACGAGGGCACTGTATTAATGTGGTTTTGTTGTTTTGTTTTTTTTGTTTTTTGTTTTTTGTTTTTTTTGCTCATTAAGCTTACCTCAAAATCTCAGCGGTCCTGATCCTATTATTGTCTGACAGGTAGCATATAAGTGGTTTGACCGTATGTGTTATTTGAAAGTTTGTTTTCAACCACCAGTGACACATTTGAAATCAATCTAAATAAAAAGTCCCATCTGAATGACAGTGAATGCACGGGTTGGTTTTCAAGCAATAGCTTTTGTCAGAGAATAAAAGCGTCATTTTTCATATGATTTAACAGTCTCCGTCACAGACATGTCAGTCTCTTACATGCAATTTAGCTTTTGAAATGTCATTTTATCTTCTAGTGGGTTTTCCTGTTGGCCTGTCGGGTAAAGAAACAATGTCTCTGAGATGTCTTTAATTCCGCTTTCTGCAGGCTCTGAAATTCATTTTTCAAGCTGAGGGGGAATTCACTCCTTCAGGGGGGATTTACTCAGAGCGGTTGGGAGTGGGGGTTACAGGGGTGGGGAATTAACTGGAAATGTGACAAAACCAACATTCAGAACCTTTCACCGACCTGATCTGGCTCATGTAGATTAATGCAATCAATACTTTCCCCTGTGCTGGAACTCATGCATTACCTCTCAATTACTTTTTAAAATAATTGCAAGAAATCCAGTATGTTTCAAGTTTCTTAAGAACGTGATTTTTGATGACAAAAATGAGAGCACTTTAATTTCAAGGCATGTGGAATTTCATTTCCACTCTTTCAGATATAGAATAAATAACATTATATATATATGATAATATTGAATAGTCAATCGTTTGTTAAAAGTGTAGCGAAACAGAACAGACCAAGTCAGAACTGTAACGTATGAAACGGCCATTACTTGTTGTTGTGGTAAAAATGGAAATTGTCAAGATGTTGGTTAGAAGTCATGTTGTTACACTACCATAGAAACACAGGTTTGAAGTAGGGCTGGGCGATATCACGATATATCGTCTGGACGATAGAAAATGTCTAGTGTTTAATGTTAAACTCTATCGTTTATATCGCGGTGTCGCATAACAGGCTTTACGGCAGTATTTTACATCACCGACACGCCTTACGGCAAGCCCAGGCATGCGGCGAAAACATACACAGCCATGGAGGAAGACGGTGGACGCCACACAGATGAACATGTTACCAATTCTCAATCTAAACAACAACAAGATGACGAACAACCAGCGCAAACCGACGAGCTTGTACCTAAAAGAGGGGGAACTTCTGTCATATGGCGGTGGTTTGGATATAAAAAGACCGACAAGGATCAGACTACTGCACTTTGTAAAGTATGCCGCTGCCGGATCCCAACAACAGACTCCAACACAAGTAACTTTTTTAATCACCTGAAAAAGAATACAGAGAGAGTCAACGAGAAAAAGCAGCAAAAGCTGGGCCGAGTGACGTTGACGTTAAGAAGAAACTCCAGACGCAGACATTGCAACAGGCTTTTACCCGCGGCGCAGATGGAAGGAAATAACCATGGCCGTTGCCAAGCACATCTGTAAAGATATGATTCCAATCTACATTGTGGAGAAACGGGGGTTTCTTGAGTTAGTGCAAACACTCGATCCTAGAAATGAAATGCCCAGCCGAAAACACATCAGTAACGTTGTGTTACCTGCTTTTTATGATGAGTGCCGGGCAAAAGTGGAGGAAGAAATAAAAATAAAATAAACTGTTCATTGAATTTACCAAAAATGTGCTATATCGGGATGTATATCAGTATGTATATAAAATTTTGGTCATAATAGTCTGAACTCGTCCTCTTCTCCTGAACTAGCTTGTGTTTTGTTGCTCCGAATGAAGTTTTGAACTAGTTTTTAAAGGCCTATCCCACATTGCAACTGTGCCACACTTCCGTGTCAGCCATCTTTTTCAAGTCTGAGGATGGCATTTGACTGGCGTCTCAAGGTTGGCGTTTTGTAACATTTTGTAACTTTCAGCCATGTTCTGAGCTTGTTTGCCTAAACGCTGTCTTTGGACACCTGCTTTACCTCAGAAGGATCCTGCGGGTTCATGTTATGCTGACATCTCTGGTCACTGCTGTTTGCGCTAGTCCTTCCACTTTCACCTCAGATGATGTACGCTTAGTTTTAACCTGCAGTCAGTGATTGAAAGTTTGTTTCTCTGAAATCTGACAAAGAGAGGCAGCTTGTGAGAGATGCTGCAGCAGCAGATTGAGCTCATAGTTTAGTGGAAAGGGAAAAAAATCTTGCTGCATTTGTTTATGGCAGATGTTTTTCAGCGCTCCACCTAATGTTGACTGAACTCTTACAGGTATCCCTCTCAGTGTAAGAGGGAATCGCCCGTATAGATTTGCAGAAATGCATTAAATTATATGCGACATGTGCAATTATGAACTGAAATTCAATATCGTACCTGCACAGAAATGGCTTCCTTCTCTGTGCATGTTTACCATTTCTATGTATGAATAGATCAACTTCTAAACCAAGCAATGATATTTTTGTCCTTGGCTTACATACTTAATCCACATTTGGGAAGAAAAACGGCTGTAAGCCAAATATTATCCCAATACCTAAATGCCACAGTACAGCCGGCTTCTGAAATAAGCACTTTTTCAGGACAAGCTGGCAATTGCTTAAAATCCACCATCCACAGGGACCAAGGCAGAAACCCACATTGTGTAATTGACTGAATATCGTTCCTATCCAAACACTGCTGCACACATCACCCGCTCGCCTCAGGGCTCACTGTACTACAGCTGACAGATAAAACTGCAAAAGACTTGAATTCAATCAACGATTTTTTTATTTAAAAGCATAAACACCGTTAATATCAGATCCCTGCCAGGGATTTATCAAAGCTGGAAATAAGTGACTTTATCTGGTGGTCTTGTTTTTCGGTTGCTGCAGTGCTCAAATGTATGAATATCCGCGCGTATACCTGTGTGTGTGTGTGTGTGTGTGTGTGTGTGTGTGTGTGTGTGTGTGTGTGTGTGTGTGTGTGTGTGTGTGTGTGTGTGTGTAGGTGAAGCTTTTGAGTATCCTGATTCTATTTTTCATTGACTGAGCTGTTCTAAGAAGACGTGCTTATCGTGAACCCTCAGGGCAGCAGTGTTAATCCCAAGGAAAAGATGACATGAAATAGAAGTACAGCAAGGGATTATGGGGAATGTTGTGGAGCATGATCAACTACCACTGAGAGCGGGGCAGACAGGAAGGAATCCTGAGAGTGAACAAAACCCCCAAAATACTATCAAGTGGAATTTATGTGTGTGTGGGGGGGGGGGGGGCACTGACACACAAGCAGCGTATGAATTAACCATTGCACGACATGGGAAAGCTTCACCATTGCTGAACCAACCACACTATTGCATTAATTTTAATCAGACTAACATGAGCAAGTTAGAGTTGAAAAGTAGATTTCCCACTGCAATCAGTCCCTACAGGCCTTGTCGGTGTCTAAGTCAGTTCTAACTCCAGCACCTCTGTTAAATCCTGCAGAGTGCGAGGTATCATCGTCTTTAGTGCAGTCCCTGTGAAACCCAGTTTTCCTGTTTCACATCAAACTGTTCAGTGTGAACTCAACTTCTCTCTCTCTCTCTCGCTCTCTCTCTCTCTGTTTACAGAAACAAATATTGACAATGTCTGTTCTAACTTCCCCGTTCAGAAGCAAAAAACAAGGTCCATGAATGCGACAGCTACTTCCTGTTTCCTGACTGTGTCAAAATAAAATCATCGAAGTGTCACAACGCAAAGGAGAGAAATGTCTGGAAACGTAAAAAATTGGAGGACCACCAGATGACTCATGAATTAAGATGTGCTGGATGCCTTTATTTGCATTAAAGCTAGTAGAAAAGCAGTTACTGGCCAAATTATTAAGTACACCTAGTTAAAACTATTGCAGTATCATACAGCCTGCAATAAATCCATCTCCCATGAGGATTCAGGTTGTGTGCTACAGAATGAGCTACACCCAGACAATGCAATGTCTGAAGATATTGTGGAGGGATTGCTGGCTGCTTAAAAAACAACAACAAAAAAGATGGATGAAGCTGAGCTTCACTGCTAGGAATGCCGAATACTAATCTGCATTGTTGTCTGAGGAAGTAGACAAGCGAACAAGAGCTGAAATCCTGACATTTTTATCTCTAAAGTCTTAGTTTAGTCATCTGGTATCCTTTTCTTTGTTGGTGTGCTGGAATGCGTCCCTGGCGTCACGCGTGTAGCCACAGCTCTCCTTGACCTTGAAGGCTGAGCTGAGATGATGCTCTCATCGCCTAGCAACCAGGAATGATGTGTTTGACATTCAGGACAATAAAAACTGAACCAGAAATGTTAGTTTTATTCTTCTCAAGGTTCACAAAAGCAAGCAACTGTGCTCAACTGAACACATCAAATAACTACGATGTTTTTAAAATTGAATCGATGACCCTTAGGTTCTTTATGTTGTAAACAATGTAACAAACAATGAATTTATTTCATGGGCAGAAAAATGCACGAAATATGCACCAAAATTACTATGTATTTAAATTAAAAGCAGATCTAATTTCAGTGTTGGTATATTTATTGAAATGCAGTGATATCTGTACTGGATCCCCAGAGTCAGCACTGTTGCTCTGGCAGCTCCGATTGTTCAATTTCAACTGTCAGACCAATATTCATTTTCCAAAAGAGAGATAACTGATTCTTCATGGGTGGAGGGGGGATTGTAGTCTGCTGCTCGTGACCGTTCCAATCAGCATGTCCAGAGTACAAAATATAAACCTCACATTTCTCGAGTTTTTCTGCTTCGGACCAAAGTTTTACTGATAAGAATGTGACACACATCGGTCTTCGAAGAATCTCAGCAGCACCGTTTTCCTGCAGGCCCGTGACATTTTCAAACACGTTCTACATCATTCCTCCAGTCCAGACTCCTTTCAGAACACCAGTAAAGGCTCAGACAGACTCAGGCTCAGCAGAGCGGCCCCCACAAAGAGAGCGGAGGGATCCAGCTGCAGCTTCCTTCCTTCTAGCCAACCTTCCCCCAGCACGGTGAACCTGAGGGTTGGTAAGATTTACACGCACACATTGCTGTGATAAAGTGGCCGCATATCAATAATATAAAAGGTTATGTTCATGCAAATGAATTAATAAAGAAAGACATCTGAAGAACACTGCTAAAATTCTTAAGACGTGCGGCCTTGCTGCTCCTCTGAAGGGGCCTTCAAAAGAAATCGGCCAGTTGCGGCTTCCTGAGGATGCGGCCAATCATTCGAGCCCCACCGAATGTGTTCAAACGTAAAATGGCTTGAATTATAAGCAAGAAGTGACGTTGACAAAAAAGTATTTGTCAGTTTTGCGACTGCTAAGGCAAATCTGCAGCAGAACAAGATCTTCACTCTTTGGGATTAACGCTGACGTCAGCATATAAAATGCTTACAAGGACTCTGCTATGCTGATGCTAGGCAGAGAAGATTTTATTTTAGCATTTTTACATGGAGAATGACTAATTATTACTATAAACAAGTAGGCCTAGAGCCGACGGGGATGAAAGAGTCATTCATTTTGCTGGTTTGTAGTCATGAACCAGTAAATGCAAAAGACAACCTTTTCAATATTCAGCACACAGCAGATTTTCATTTCATTTATTTGGGAGGACAATGCACATTAATCAACATCTCTAAATAAGAAGATTTTACTCCATGTAATAACTTTATCTTGTGGCAAAATATTTTAGTATTATTTACTTTTTATTAAATGTTGTTCAGACTGCATATTGTTCATGCTTTTCGACTGATTATGACTGAAACAGTAAATTAGTCAAGTAAGTCAATGTTTTGAATGGATTAAAACAATAAATTAATTTGAAATAATGCACAATTAAATGGATTATTACAAACGTTAATAATATAGAACGGGCTATGTGTTAAGCGTAAACAAAACAGCTTCACACAACTGTATATAATTAATCACATTTGAACTCTCTCTTTAACCTGAGCTCATCACGGCGTAAACCTGGAAACCATTAATAATCCCTCAATGAAGCTGATCTAATGAGCAGAAGCACTTGAGTTGTTAAATATTTGTCTCATTCTTTTCTCTAATTACACAGTAATGGGCCCATGCTGACTTCATTTGTCGCAGCACGAGCAAGCAGTAAATAATGGCTCTTTAGAGGTAGTTCGCAGGAGGCTGGCCTCGGTTAGAAAGGGTCTCGTCTATTGATCTCACCTTGAGTTATTTGGCTTGTTGTGGGGAAAGAAAAAAAAAAAAAAAAAAACGTTGCACGTCAGCTGGTTGTTTGACTTTCCAGTGAAGGTCTTTATTTATCAATGTTTGTAGTAATCAGGCTAATTCAAGAGCACAGCCACTCCTGGACCTCCACCGAAGGAGCTGGAGAAGGAAACAGGCAATTTAAACTAGGTCATGTATTTTTCAATCTAGTCTACAAGTTTGGGTCAGGAAGAGTTTGCAAGTAAATCTTGCAAAGAAATCAGACAGTTAGATATTCTTACATTGTAATCTATCATGAATCTTTAATCTCACATGTGTTTGTAACTGGTCCGGCTTGATGCTCCACTTCGCTATGAACTCTGCATTGTGTTTGTGGATGATGAGGAGGGAGACAAAGAGATTGCTGCCTTGCCAGCCGAGGGATTTATTCTCTCAAAGGCTGAATAAAACACAATAACACCAATACAGCAACTTCACATGACTGGGTTGCTGGGGTTTCTATGCGCAGCTTGTCTCAGCAGGGCCTGCCGCCCACAGCCATGCTCGCCTATTTGCATTAAAAATGGCTGCAATTGGCCTCAAAATGTTCAGAAACTGCTTTGCTGCCACCATCTGAAGGGAATAATAGAAATCGACAGGAAGTAACATCACCAACCATGTTGAAGGTCACACAACAAACACGTGTTTATCAAGTAAAAGCTCCTCAAAAGAAACAAAAGCAACAGCATGACAGTCAGAAATGGATTATTGGTTATACTTACAGTATGTGTTCAAGTTTTCAGTGCATTGCTATGATTTTGGGTCTCTTTTTTTTTATTTTTATTTTTTACTTCAGCATGGGTCAACAAGAGGACATAACAAGACATAACCAGCGCTGGTGTTTCTCTCTGTGATGCCGCATCACATAGATTTGACCAAATATTCTTTGTCATTTGTAATTTTCTTTAATTTCAGTTTGCTCGGCCGTTAGAAAGAAAAAAAAAAAAACTACAAAGAAACACAAGTTCTCTCAAGCTCAAAGTATTAATTTATCGTGCACTTAAGAGAAAATCTGATAAGAAATGTCCTTTACTCAAGACCTAAACCTGACCCGTCCATTGCATTAAACATGCCAACATAAATTTTAGGAATTATTTACAACGGCTAATCAACTCAGGCCAGATAAAGAACCAGGAGCACATCTCTCTCCTTCTCCCCGAACAAACTAATGACAGAAATAAGTGTAACAATCCTCAAGTGCCCTGGGTTCTTATTACTGTTATGAACACTTGAAGTGTAATGTCCCTCATAAATCATCCCTCATTCCAGTGTCAGGGTGACCCAGTGATTAAGGAGATAATCCTTCAGCCAGAAGGATCGGTCTCAGTCCCCTCTGACACCAACCTGCTGAAGAGTCCTTTTGCAAATAATGTCAAGTGCTGTTGTGACATTACGGTCTCACCCCCCAACGAGAGGACAGATTCGGCTTTGAGGATTAATGATATCACCTTCTTTTTCATTATAGTTTCATCAAAAGTAAGCACAATTACTTCGACTACAATTATGGTGGGAGAATTAATTAATGGTTATTATCATTAGTCGACTTTTAAAATACATTCCATTTCCACTTTTCAAATGAGCATAGCTTTGCTTCTGATGTCCACTTGAGAATAACAAGACATAACTTTGTTTAATGCTGTTACCCAATAACAGTTAATGTGTCTGATTATGGCGTCCTCATGAACTTTATGGTACATTTCCTCATTTACATAATATTAATGTTATGTTTAAGGCTTATTCAGCATTCATAAGCATTAAAGCAATACTTTGCCTTAAAATAGCTTTGACTTGAGCTAAAAAAAAAAAAAAAGAAGATATTTTTCTTTCTTGCATCACTTCCTTGTGACTCCAGAATGCAGACAGAGCGAGCTACATAGATTTAGCTCCAAGCTTAATGGTGACTGATGGCTAAAAACAACAACGGTGATAAAGCGACAACAGAACTCTCCAAAACATCAGTTCACACACTCTTAAGCTAATTTTTGCTGTAATCTACGTCTCCTTTATCAGATGAAGTGCTTGAAAATTTGTGAAGGGACATTTTTAGGCAGTTTTGCTGTTGTTTATCTGTCAGTTGCTATTAGCTTCAAGCTAACTGTGGTTGGCTCCTCACTGTTGTTAGAATGCTTAACACTTTCTGGGTGAAGTATCTTAAACTATATTTATCTGTCAACATGAAGATATTTAGGGAGCTAATAAATGATGCCGGTCAAATGTTACTCGCTCACAGATTTTTTTTTTACGGTTGATAGCTACTGTTGCTACTAGCAACAGTGTTCAACTGAAACTGACAGCTAGTGTCAATATATCATGGGATTTTTCTCATGGGCCTACCAGTATCGTGATAATGGCAGGTAGATTGCATTTATACGAGGCACCGCTAACTTTTATGGCACTAGTTTTGTCTCTAATTCACACTCAGGTTCACACACTGATGCAAGGTCATCAGGAGCAACTTGGGCCCAGCATCTTCCTCAGCACAGAGATCAGTGGCGCAGGGAGTTCAACCACCCACCTAGAAGTCAGTGCAATTCAGTTAATTTCAGCATCATTGTGGACTCGAGATGGCGTCTCTTTCACTGTTTTCCTGTAATATGTTGATGTTCATTGTAAACATGACAAAATGTACCTCGGCGTTCTTTACCAGAGAATTATATTCAAGGAAAGATGGAGCGTACTCTGGTATTTTCCGATTGGGAGTCGATTTTAAGCTCTTGCAGTCTTTCAGTTGAACAGGTGTTCACCATGACCTCACAACCAACTGTTTCTTTTAGTGCATACAAAGTGTAAAAATGTGTCAAACGTGTGTTTACAACAGGAAATCAATAGTTGTTTTCATTCACTCCTCGGACTTTAATAAAAATAGGGATGCAGCGATCTGACTTTTTCAATGTCGTATGCCTGGACCCTGGGTATCAACTGATATATTTTGTTTTACATCAACAACAACAAAAAAGTTAAAAAATGAATATGCAGGCTTACGGGCCCACTTACATACCAATTGTCCGCATGACACAGAATCAATATCCACTCAGCATCGGATACCAGTCAGGTGTCAGATCGGTGCATCACGAATGAAAAGTAATGCATGGTAATTCAAATTTAACTGATGTCATAGTGAGCCAGCAGCTGGAAGTGAGGTGTATATTGCCTATATTTGCCGCTGTTGTTTTAATGCTCTGCTAAGAATAAAAGGAATCACTGGCATTTAGCTGGAGGCTCTTGCTGCTGGGGTTCATGCAGCTGCAGCAATCACTCACAGCCGGACATTCAAATTATGCAATGTTTCATACATACGCCACATATTTTTTTCTACCTGTATTTCTTATACACCTTTTTTCATAGAGGTTATTTGTTATTCAGAGCAATCTTGACTTCTAGTAGAGAAACTGTTGTACATTATGATCTGTTTCAACAATACAGACGCGCCATCATGAGCAGTTTAGTGGAGCTGTTTGTTAAAGAAGATAGAGGAAGGTTACCAAGGTCAAACACAGCGCTCGGCTGCAGCATCACACTAATTATTTTCCTGAATGTTCATTAGCTTTGGAAGAGACTATGGCTGTCCTCTCAACCTACTTTACAGTCTCTCACAGGAACAAGGCTCATCCAAAAACTGCACAGTTGTGGCTTCCGTCCAAGACTACACCACAGTTGGGGAGCGAGGCAGGGCGAGGAGAGAGTGTGGCGGCATTTCCACTGACGCCTGTGAGTTAGAGACGAGTGCTGTCGTGTCACAGTTAATCACCAGCTCCTCTTTCAGTGTTTAGAGGGAAGAAGGGCACTCATCTTGGCCTCATAACGAAACTACCCCACAGGGTCCATCAGATGTCTGCAGAGACAAATCCAGAATCCAACTAATTTCAGAATCCAGGGGAATAGCGTGTTTACCTCACGACGCATGCAGCAGAATGGAGAGCATAAACAAAATGAAAGGAATCAATGAGCGGGGTAGGGTTATCATGTGTGCAGTGACCCTCCTTAATGACACTCTCTGCCTCCCCACCTGCACCTTGCCAGTTTTCATATTCCATCCTATCGGCCAAAGAGGAAGGTGGTTTACAGATACAATTTCTTGTGTTCCTGTAGCTGGATTTTCCTCAGGCACACTTATCTTCCCAATGCAGTCATCCTTCTGTTGGGAGGGGGTGAATTGCCTCAATAAAAGGGACTGCCTTCCTTTTACAGTCCTTCCACTGGTTGTTTGTTCCTGATCTCCCTCCTGGCCTTAGCTCCGGTCTGTCAGAAAACTGGCCCAAGGCTTAACTTGCATTATCAGCCTGGGTGATGCAATCTCTTTCTCCCAGATTGCCCCAAAATGGCTGATGCATGACTTCTGGGACCTGGCAGTGACTCTAGATTTTGAGATTTGTCTGTGAATTACAAGGAAGCAAGGAAAATCCACAACCTTTTAACAGCTGATTTGGTGAAAATAAAGACTTGAAACATGGGGACAAAATTAAGTGAATCACTAACACCACAAGAGATGCTCTACTATTTTGGTATACATAAATATATATTATCCTAACTCACAGGACGAAGCTTTCAAGTTCTGGAGCTACAAGTTATAAATGCCTCATGCCTGTATTTTGCAAAAAACAAAGGTTTTGCCTCTACTTTCATTTGTGATTACCATGCAAGTCATTGTTATATTGCATTTGGAAGATCAAAGTGTCCTTCTGTGTCGAATTTAAAAAATGCTATACTTATAAGACACATTACAATGTCTTTGAAGAGAAATGCATATAAACAACAAACAAAGTGGATTGTGTAATATGTTGTACCTACCTGATGCAAATGTGCAAAAGCAGCAAAGACAGAGACCGAAAAAAAAAAAACCTGAAATGAAAGTTTCTCTGAAATTTGTTCTTAGATGATAATCAGACAAAAAAGTAGCCATTTAGAGTACAAAGACGAAACTTGATGCCTCCGTTCTGTGGTACATTTCCCATCTGCATACAAAGGAAGAAATAATTATGCTATTATATAGTGTAACAGAACAGTGAAACAGCTTGAAATGTTGAAATATCCTATCTGAGACCTCTATTAAAAGCCATTTCCGTTCAAAGAAGTCCAAAGAACCAGTGAGTTACACTTATAAGGCAGAACAAGATCTTCTCCTCTCCAAAACAGACCAGGGAGGTGTGTATGAAGCATTATCTACACGGCCCTTCTGTGGTGTATCTATATCCACGCTGAGAGTTGTTTCTGTTCGCCTGCTTAGAACGAAGGTATTACCACCTTTGTTCTGCAAGCTGCTGCGCACATGACAGTTCATTTTCTGCATCATCTCACAAAAGTCGATACGATCTTGCAAAGACAAATACCAGATAGCACCGGCTAACTGATGAAGTTTTGGAGGAACGCTATTAATCATGTTCTCCTTGGGGGGGTTGTGGGAAGGTGTTGGAAGCGAGATGGAGGTCCATCCAGTAAGTCTTCATGCAATCATCAGATCAACAGATGAGCTATGCATGAATCTGCAGCTTTCAGTGCCTGCGTGATTCTGCTGGGGTTGGAGAGCACGTCTGTGTCAAACGGATAGAAAAGTTATTGGAGGAATCTACCTGCTTAATTAAAATAATATTTGTCTCTGATCTGCCAATAAACAAATAGATGGCATCATCAAAAGGGAAGCCAAAAGATCCTGCGAGTTAGTCGTCATGACTCCCTGCATGTTAGCAGAGTACACAGCAAATACATTTTTCCATCATGCCAATGTTTACTTTAGTTATCCTGATGTTTGATTAATTACTTATTCGATGCTCTAAAACAGGGACTGTGACATCACGGTTGCTGTGTTTACTGACTTGTATTGAACTGTGCAGAAGGAGGTGTAAAAACTAACATTCGCTGTTGTCGTCCATTTTGAACTGTAAAAAAACATAATGATAATCCAATAAAATGAGATGAGCTCGGACAGATCTAGATGGCTCCCGTCCTGCACAGACAGAGGACGTGGAGGCCGGTGTTGGAGTCACTGGTTGGTAATTCGGCGACTTGTGTTACATTCACCAAAGTATTTTTCTAAGACATAAGGACACTTTACAAAGAGGTAGACAGATAGAACAATGAGAGCAAAACCAAATAATTGTATTAACTCTTAGTAGTGGTAATAAAGGGAACTAGAGTTTGGTTTTTAGGTTTGTTTTGGGTTTTAATGCCCAGAGATGGTATGCGTGGTGGATCTCAGCAGGAAGACCGTGCCACAGAGTTGTGGGATGGGGTTTAGGGTTGGGGGAGGTCATAAACTGAGGGGCGACGGCATGGAGGGGTTTAGAGGTGCAGAGGAGAAATTTGCAGGTGGGGTAACCTGCTATATGTCACAGTCTCAGTATGGCTTCACAGCGTGGTCACTGGCTACATCAGCTTATGTTAGCTCTGAACAGGAAGTTACGAGCTGGTGCTTCCTGTCTTCATGAGCCCTGTCTTGGGTCGTCAGGGTTCAATCGGCTTCACAGCAAATCCAGAGAAATCTTTTGTACATTTTATTGCTTTCTATACTCGATGATATAATATTTGGCCTGTTCTCAGATAAACTCAAGGAATGAGGCTCCTTTTTTCTTTCTTTCTTTCTTTCTTTTTTTTTTTTTTGGTGGCACGCTAGCAGAGGGGGGCTGAAACACATTTTATTACATTTAATTTCTGACGGTAATTTTGGGACCTTATGTAGTAGCTGTAATAACATAACAGCAATTCTTTGCTTTTATAATAGTCTTCTCTTTCTCAAGAAATGAAAGTGCATCACCTCCAACAACGCCGGTGGTGGTGCCCACATACATATTGCTTAATATGCTGTCACAACCAGAGCCAGCCAAGCTGCAGCCTGATAAATGTGAATGTGAGTCTGTTAGTTTCCAAACAATAAAAAAGTTCCCTCGCCCTCGCATCCCCTATTGTTTACTTTCAGCAGTTGTTGTTGTGCAAAATGGGATAATTGAAGGCAAACGCAGACTAGCAGCAGCACCAATATGATTATCAAACTGTAGTTTCGCTAGTGAATGGCTGAACAAATGAATCGTGTAATTTCACTGGTAAAAACATACCATTGAGGCCACTAGAAAAGCAGAGAAAACACTCATCTTTGAGCACCTCAGCAATTTTCCACATGGCTTTTAAACGGAAATTTCACACTCTTCTGTCTCATGCCTCTTTGCCCTTTTTTTTTTCCTCTCACTCATCACTGGCAGTAAATAAATAAATAAAAATCCCAGGATAGATCAGAACGTATAACAAGCCAGAATTATGCATTCACACCTTTCTAGCTCCGACATAAGAGAGATTTGAAGACGCAGGCAAGGCGAGTTGCTGCTGGTGTGGGAGGGTTACAAACTCATCCATCAAATGCTTGTAGACGTAATAGCACCTGCGGAGAACAGTTAGTGCAGCGTCCAAAGAACCATCAAACACTCTCTAATCTGTTCAATCTGCAGGACGAGATGATTCATGTGGACCCTCAGCTACAAATCACTGTGTACAAAGAAGGAGCAGGTTCGTGATCAAGGATGCTGTGGTTAAGGTTTGAATAAGGAAAGTAAAACAATATTGAATGAATGAAATCGTTACAATCCTAACAATTGCGGTCGTGTTTGAAGCAGGAAGACAATCAGCAGTCTTTTGATTTATTGCACGGACCCATTCATTTCACATTAAATGTCATATTCCCTGATAATAATGCGGGAAAGCCACTGTTAGCCAGAATAAAGAGAAATCCATTTATGCCTGGATCACTTGTCATGTTAGATTATTTTTGACACATTTCAAGTGCGATACTGAGAAAATGAAATGATGTAATAAATGACTGCTGGTATTTGTGATGTGACTTGAAGAATTCTGTCTGTTCAAAATACTATTTTGAATTTGCCGAGCTTTATTATATTTTTGGAATTGATTGATTGCAGCTTAATGTCTTTGGTTATGTGTAGTATAATAAAACCATTGCGCTAACATTGCCTTCTGGTGATCTAAAATGTTATCAAAGATCTGCTGAGACGCCATTTGCCAAACTGCTGGCTTTGGTTTCGCTGAAGTTACTTCATGTTGCAAATGGATGGGAAATACAAGTAATTGTGAGAGTAAAGATGCGAGAAGTTTCATTCTGCTCCCCTACCAAATTCAAGACACTGCTAGTCACATTAGCCGATGTATAGTAACCCGCTTCATTTTTACTGCCTGATAATAATCGCAGGCAGAATTTTGTCTTTATAAAGACAGCAATAAAATTTAAACCTTCTTCCTGCAGCAAGTTATGATACACAAAACCTCCATTACTGTACTGTATGTGCTGCTTCAGGCTATTGATTAGTTTACATTTCTTGCTTATAGAGGTGGAAAGTTATAGATTGAGCCATCGAGCAGTGTAGTGTATGAGTGCAAATATGAGGCTGAGTTGTTGTGTGTGTACGTCGAGGAGTGTTGGGAGAGAAAACAGACCAGCGAGATTATTTCCCCTGAAGCCGATACTAACACAGAGCCTTTCCTGCCTTTGGAATTTGGTTTCAAAAGACACTTTTCTTGTCGCCACTGCTGCTGTTGACATATTGGCACAAGTGTTTCATGTATCCCACCGCATGCAGTTGAGATCCAAATAAGCACAATCCAAGGCCATCTATTTTCCTCCTCTCACAAAAACTGTTGAGAGTCTCGACATCCTGACACAGTGTCAGAGTCGAATAGCTTCAGTTGTATCTCCACTTATCGCAGAATTGAACATGGTAAATCAGTGTGCAATGGAAACTGAATGAATCTGATTTCACACTAGGAGATAAGCATTATAGAATTAGATGAGAATGAAAGTGGGGATCTTATGAAGAGCTCTCCGATTGTTGGTGATTCATGGCAGAGAGTTATGATATGATATATAATGAAGAGCTGATAAGACTTAAGCTCTCCCTCAAAACTCAGCCAGCCCACACTGATACCAGATAGACACGGGGAGAGAGGGGGAACCAGCACATGCGGCACAATGGCTGCTAAATAGAATGGAGTCAAATGAAAATAAGCATGATGAAATGTATCATTTCACACAACTGCATTTTGGATTTTCTAGCATATATTCATTTGCATTTTCTCAAAGGGGACCTAATTTCCTTTCAAAATACGGTACAGTATCTGATAGAAAGTCTGAAGAAGCTCATATTTGCATGGCGCATAATGTGTCTAAAGTTAGCATCACCAGCTTAGATAAATAATTCATCTGTTAGTAATAAATAAATAAATAAATAAATCAGTAGCTTATGTCGCCTGATTTGTTTCCTTCCACTTAATGATTTTCATTTAAGAATCATCTCCTCTTCATTTGCTTTAAGTAAAATGAAATGTTTGCTGCTGATTCCTGCTTCATTTGATCTAATCCACCGATTTGGGAGCAGCTCATGACTCGGGAGCAACAATTCATCTGAGTGTTCAGCAAACAAGCTGTAGAGCCATCAGCAGGGTTGATAACAATGTCATTAGCACATCGTTAGATCACACAGAACTGCAACGCACAGTGTTTGTTGACACTCAGCAGCGAGTCACTTTCAATATACAACAGCCTTACAAGTGTAGTGAACTTCATTTACTCTCCGGGGCACATTATAGCATCAAAGCAGCAAAGAACCACGATCAAACTGACAAAAATATAGTTTGTCAACATGCGACTGAGTTTTCAATAGTAAAGAATTCATAGTGTCGATGATCGGCTCGTTCAGGTGGTTGCTTCATCAGTTTGTTGAGATGCACATTTCGGTGAGGGCCAAGGACAGTAAAATATGCTGATTTCTACTCCGTATTATTAAGCTGTTCTTCTTTGTTGTTAATTTGACGATCGAGATGTAACATGCAGCGTAATATCAGTTGTCAAAACATGTGGTGTCATCATCGTCTCAACTCTTCAGCAGCTAAATTTAGATCACGCTGCCCCCATAATCTACCACTAATACTCAGCAGTGCTCATGTCACCTAATGATTAGACTTTTATTTCTGATCATTTAAAACAGGAGTGAGCCGTTTTTGTCTCCATCTTCTGACAGTTACTGCAAACATCCGGTGGGTTTTGAACGTCACGCGGCCCCCGTGAAATGACTGGTTACCCTGTCATGAATGTATGTTTTTAAACTCCTGCTCTTGGGACAAAAGATACGAAGTTCCCCCTGCAAAGAAATAAGAAAAAAAATAGAATAGCCTGATGCCCTAAAATACCTCTGTCAGTCATAACTTGCAGAGTGCCTGGTGGTCTTTCGGTGCGTCTCCTATTTGAGATGTAACACGTCGAGTGTCGTATTTGTGATTTTCTAGCAAAGGTGTTTTCAGTGTTTACTGCTTAAATGCAAGCAGTTGAGCTGTGTTGTTGGGGTACCTGTACGGTTTATGCTCATTCTGCCAAAGATAAATTTCTGCCCTTGCAGGCCAATGGAAATCAGTCTATTTTCCATCCATCCATCCATCAATCCATTTTCTTCACTTATCCTGTTAAGGGTCACGGGGGGTGGAGCCTATCTCAGCAGCTTTCGGGCGGGGTTCACCCTGGACGGGTCACCAGTCCATCACAGGGCCAACACATAGAGACAGACAACCATTCACACTCACAGTCACATCTACAGTCAATTTAGAGTATCAATCAGCCTCGTCCCCTCTTGATGTCTTTGGACTGTGGGAGGAAGCTGGAGTACCAGAGAGAACCCACACAGGGACAGGGAGAACATGTAGACTCAACACAGAAAGATCCTGTGCTGGAGCCGGGACTTGAACCTGGAACCTTCTTGCTGTGAGGCGACAGTGCTGATCCAGTCTATTTTCTTTTCTATTCTATCATGTTGAAGTTAGCAGGCTCCATCCACTGAGCATGCTCAGAATGCTTCCTCCAGCCGACGTCACCACATGAACCAACTCACTGTGATGCAGAGAGATTTACCTGCGGTGAAGCGATTAATGATTAGTGTGTGACCTCACTTGAGGGCTTGAAAGTAAAGGATGTCAAGGTGCTGCACTGGAGCTTTAAGTACGTAACATCATGAATACAGGCGAAAAACCGCTGTCATCAATGATTTCATGGTAACGATGATGACAAGGTCTTAGAGGCATAGTCACAAATTCCCATAGCACTCAACTCTGTTGATTTGTGCGTTTCCTCTTCCTGCGTAGCTGTCGCTCTTTTACTGCTCTGACTCTTTCTGACCAGTGTCATGTTTGGGACTGCACAGGCAGGGGAAACAAAGTTCTAAGAAGCCATTGTGCTCAGAACCAAACAGCAGAAAACAGACACAGTGAGTGACAACAGCTGAAGAAAATAGTGGAACTTGAAACAGCTGAAGAGCCAGAAATTTCCCTCAGGAGTTGACAGAGACCAAAAACAGAACTAAAGGAAATCTTCAATGACCAGAATAAAGAATGACTGACATGTCTTTGTAACTGTTTAATGTGTAGATTAGCATCTATTTGCTAACACAACCATTTCCCAAACACTGGGTCAGGACACGCTGGTGCATCTCAAGAGATTTATTTTTTATTTATTTATTTTTTTTCTGGCTATGTAAATTTGCATCCTGCCTGGATTCGTACCTGCAGTACAACTTGAAACCACTTTAAGGGAGCTTGTTGGTTTTCTCCTCTTTCGCACCACACTGGGATGCAACACTAAAAAGTGAGATGCACGCAAACACAAGCTTAGCTGGTCACATATTTTTGCAGCTTTTGTTTTGCAAATCAACAAAATATGTTTTTGATAAGAAAAAAAGTCGGCGTTATCCTGATAGCTGTGCCTCAGTGTGGCACAGTCATATTTGTCTGCACGCGCTGCTTACGTTTACATTCACACAAATATCCTATTATTAATATTCAAAAGATGATGTTTTTCAAAATTTTGATAAGGGGCATAAACACCATATTCTAATTGGATTTTTGGAAATTTTCTGGTAAAGATATGTGGGATGTGCTGATATGTCTTGTTGTTTGGAACATACTTTGGATGTTAATACAGCACATTCAATGAATTACACAATTATGGATTGTATATCATTAAACGTGTCACAATGAAGGCAAATAGCACAATTTATTTTTGTATCCCTTAATTTTCTTTCATAAATGCAGATTAAGAGATTTTTATGTTAGAATGCATCGGAGTATGTAATTCTTTAATCTGTTGTGTGTCACTAAAAGTCCTATTTTATTGTGAGAAAAACAAATTTTTGTACAAGAACATTTAATGAATTTAATATTCTTCAGAGAAATCCAGCGAAGCAATGGGAGTGTATTTCTTGTGAGCTGACGTCGTCTCTGATTTGTTAAGAAATTGTTCTTATTAAGAAGGGGGGGGGGGGCAATTATTATGCCATGTTTTAAGAAATTTCAAAAGACAGCTACCAAAATAGAACTTGTGAAGGTTAAAGATAATGGGAAGGGTCAGAAGATAAAACGGTAACACTATGATCTTCCCGAGTGTTCTCCAATCCCTGGTCTCGTCGCCTACACGCTCGCTTCTTCCATCTTTCTCTGATGAAAATCCCCATGTATAATGAAGACCACATAGATGGTCGTCGCCTGCTGCCAAGATATCACTCTGAAATGAATTAAGATTTAGAATTATTTAAAAATGGCAAGCAGCTGCATAGATGGGGATAATAAAAGAAAAAAAAATGCCCAGGGGAAGATGAAGACCTTAGCATCATCTAGAAGAATAAATGTAGATTTAACAAGAAAAAAAAATAATAATAATCTCACTACGCATTTGCATAAACTTATCCTGAGGCGAGCATGGGCAGCAAGAGGCAGCAGTCCAGACATCCCGGCTCTTATAACTTCTTAAAGCTCTAGCAGCATGTGTGCAACCTGCAGGTTCACGTTGAGCAGCTTTTCATTCTATCTGCTGGACGGTTCAATATTTGGCTTCTGTAAGGCTGATTTCAAGTATGGCTTTTCGTGGAGAGAAATCCCAATTAAGCTGTACATTTTACAGCTCACTTAGCCACACACTCTCCTTTCTTCCCCTTGTCTCCCCCCACCCCTCCCACATTTCCTGTCTTGCCTCTTTTCTCTCTCCAGCTTCCTGTGTTCTCGGAAGAAGGTGATAAGTATAATCAAAAGTGACTGGTTCAGCTGCTGCCTGAGCTGCAGAGACCGATGTATTATCATGATATCCAGGCACAGCTGTAAATGCAAGCGTACAATCTACACATGAGGCGCTCAAACACACACATTCAAATATGCACACGCCCACGCTGCAGCTACTTCATTTAGCATGTCAGTTGTTGTTAAACCACCGTAAACATGAGCATATTTACATCAGGAAGCCGTTCGAGATGGTTTCTGCAGCACTATAGACGTGCTTTTCTGTCTCCAGGGAGACCAGCTCTGCCTAACAACCTACGTATGGTCTTACAGCGCTACTTAGCTTCTTTATTTGCTCTCAGTGAAACATGCCCTCTGTGTATGTGTCTACCTGCTTGCATCTACATGAGAAACTTTAGCTGTGTGTATGTAAAGGCTATGTTTACAAATCCAACAATAATTACCTCTCACGCTGTTGTAATGCATGACTGCCAAACCTCCCACTTCGCCATCAAACATCGTTAGCCGCCAACAACGTGGGACAGAGAGCAAAAGCATGACTTGTTTACAGAATGAAATAGGTGGCTGGATTGAAATTGACTGCAGGTCTAGTAGACCATTACATGGTAGTAACCTATTTCATTTCTCACTGATTCCCACTGAACAGAGAAAGCGATATTTAATTGAGAGTATGGGCAATGATCAGCCAATTGGATTCATTTTTCAGAGAAATTGAATCCCCGAAAAGGCGTTGCAGGTTAGGACGAGATATTGATCAGATGGAAACAACTCCCCGCACGCTGCCAACGTTCAAACGTTCTGCATCTGGTCAGTGTGGCTCCTCAAGATGGATCTCCAAAGGAGTTCCAGCTCCATTCCTCAGCACTGAATGAGACACCAGGGGCAAGATGAAGAGCTCTTTCCCCCAACATGGCACCTGCACTTAGTATCTGTCACTGGCTAGGCCGCATGTCCTCTGGCTCAATAAATCAGAAGCCCAGCTTTGGAGAATTGTACCCTGGCCTGAATTTAAAGGTACACACTGCCGTCTGTGCCAGTTGTAACCCTGGCAAGGGACAAGCGGAACAGGTTGGCCCAACTTGGCAGGGGGGCAAGACGGCGTTAATACAGACTTTGGGAGATGATTTCCTTTGAGGGAGATCCAATCCAGTGTCGCAGCATGGTGCTCAGGAAGTGGTTGAGTCTCCGACTGATGGAGTTTCTAATTCAATCTGTTCCAGATCAGCGGGAGGGTCAGTGCACGTGTTAGGCAGTAACCTTCCATTCTGTTCTCTGGTCACTGAGGAAATGTCAGGCTTACTGGTTAGACACACCAATAGATAATCAATAAAGGCACAAAAGCATTCATTTTTCTCTCTTTCCATTCATTTTTCTCTCTTTCTCTCTCTCTCTTGCTCTGGCTCTCTCTCACCCTCTCTGTTAATCTTCGAACAATACACATCCCATAGGATTTAACGGTTTACCATCCAGTGGAATGTACACACGTGGCCCGACTGATCATGCAGAATTTCAGCCTCATTAGTGCGGACACATCAGGAGTGATCTAGTTAGACCTGTTATGGTACATTGCTGCCATCTAGTGTCTTTAATCAAGTGCACAAGTTGATGGGACATCAATGCTTCAATGTTTACACTCAGAAAAGGAGTCAAGCTTTCAAACTCCTAACCGGCAATCGAAAAATGCCTCCAATCTGCACCACACAATGCAAGGAAATCGTATGGAGTCAACATAGTTATAAATGATTACGTATTTAGGAAATGTGTACATAGATAAATTATATTTTATTTGATGTTAAGTTTTGTTTCTCAGTAGCTTTCATCTCATGTCGCCTTGCAATTACAAATTAATAAATATTCTTACCAGGCTGGACAAATATGATGCAAGTATTTTTTATTATATTTTACCTCCCTCTATATCGGATATGAATATTTTTAACCCAACAGAATCATCTTTTTTTTTTTTACAATAGGTTTCATGTCCACATGTGGACCGGATTTGAGTTAAATTATAAAATTACATTCTGCAGGCTGCGTTGTCTGAAATGAAAGCCAAGCAAATACATGAATAATGATTAAAAAATAGCCAATCGATCATAAATGACCAGAATTATTAGAATTATTCACTAAAACTGTTGTGTGTCTGTTCATAATGAAAGTCTATGAAACCCAATTTTTCGCTGCTAAATAAATATTCATGTTAAACATTCATCCTGCGGCAGCTCAGGTGGCCTTGTGCACATTATGGTTGTACGAGCTTGTTTTCTTCTACAATTTCATTCTATCATGAAATGAAAGGTTTGCTCAGTGCTTTTGTTTGTCCCCGTTTCTTCAGCCTCATCCTCCTGGTTGTGCCCTCTGGCCTCAGAATAAATGATGACAAAGTTCCCATTTACTCCAAAATAGCACAGAACTGATGCTCTTCCTCTCAAGTGGATTTATTATCCTGCAATATGTTCCGCCACATAAAGCTCCATTTGATAAGAGCTGGCAAATGAGAAGCTCCGCTTCGGAGGAGGAAGTAAGTGACAGGAAATAAAAATACTCATTTTACTGTTCGTTTCGGAATAAAAGAACAGGAATTTGGAAGAAAACTCGGGGAAAGAACAATAATTCTCTCAACAGTGTTTCTGAGCCTCACTCCCATTTTCTATCAGGTTGTCAGCAATAAAACGTATTATTCTGTGTGTCTTTGCCGTCTTCTTATAAATCCTGATAAAACTCGTTCCATTTGTCAAACAGACTCTCTCTGCTTTGTGTAAACCTATCAGATCAATCAAGACAAAGTATCCTGGCCCTAATCCTTAAATACACACGAAATGAATGAGGTGGTTTTTGGGGTGCAATGAATCGTCAGAGGAAGTAGATGTTATTCAGAATTCCTGTCCTCAGCTTTATGTGAAAACAGCCATTTGGCGTCTTTATGAAGAAGAATGTGAGGTCATGGTTGTTAAACAGAGCAAAATCATGATTTACAGGGATTTCTATGAACGTATTCATCCTCCTCCGTGTCTGCTTGTTGTCTCCGGCGCTCCTGTCAGTAGGTTTTGATGCACCTCCCCCTCCTCCTCACAGACCTCCCCTAACCTTCCTTTTGATTTGCCTCCTCAGCGTCCCTCTCCTCCACCTGTCTTTCAAAGTGTCTCTTTGTCATCTTTGAAACAGTGACGTGCCAGATCGCCTTCATCAGTCTTTCCCCAGCCTTTCTTTCACAGATTCCCCCTATTTACTCCCTTTCCTGTCTGTACGCCCCCCCCCACCTCGCTCATTTTTCAAAACCTTTCCAGTCTCTCCCCCTCTTGTCCTCCAATTGCTCAGACGCCTCCTTTAGCACTCATTTCAGCTCTGTTTTATTATTCTTTTCATCCCTCTCTCTTTCATCTGCCTCTCTTGCTCACTTGTTCGGTTGCAAAGATTTTTGAAGTGTTGAGGTCATCAAGAAAACTTCTCCAGCTCTTTACTTCTATCCTCCAACCATTCCCGCCTGTCTCTCACACCTCATTCAGAATTCACTGATGGTACTTCTACATTCCCCTCTCTTGAATTTGTCCTCACTTTTCCACAGTTTGGCTTTAACGTTCTCATTTCTTTTTCTTCATCAAGAATGTCTTTGGGCGGTCTCCCTCTTTTCCTGCTATTTTGTTCTCTTCTTTCCTCCCTGCTTTTGGCGTCTCACTTACAATGTAATTTTAGTTCAGAACACTGTTTCCACCGCACTAGTCTGTTCATCGCCTTCAGTAGTTTGTCTTTTGATGGCAGCTTTTTCCTGTCAACTTCTCCTCCTTTTCCAATGATTTGCGTGAATATTGCCTGAAAGCAACAGGATGTTGAGCAGCAGCGCCCTCTGCTGGTGCCAAGTGATGAAACACAGGACATTGCTTTATCCCGGTCCGTCGATTTGTCAGCGACACACGAATGTAACATGGTATGAAGTGACTATGAGAGGAAACCCGCAGCTTGAGCCACAGCTGGTTTAAATGTGTTAGAATTTATTTGCTAGCAGGCGGCGTCACACTGTCGCATGGCGAGCAGCAGGTTAGGGCCCGACTTTTCTCATTTTTCTCTTCGGTTCTTCCTCCCTAAGGGTCTAATCTGCACCTTGTCACTCTACTCCCCCAGTTCCCCTCATCCCCCACCCCCAAACAGGTACCTGAACCAACCGAAGCTGTGCCACAAACATGGCAGCTGTTGTTAGCTTCCTGTACCTGAATGCACCCCCATGAGGACACTGCACTGTCGGCTCACATGACATTCAAGCTGCAGTCAGAGGAGGAGAATGAAAGACAAGTCAGTGTACCGTCATAATGATGCTGAGACCAGATCTAAAATGTTGCATGGTGTTAATTTAAAGGGAAAAAACTTAAACTCACGATGTATGAAATTAAGTGTTGATTGAATAGCAGTTCAATCTGCACTTTGAAATGTGATCAATTAATTCTATTACTTTTAAAACGACAAATATGAAACAGATGGCAATTAACATAAAATCCAAACTTGCCCAGCGCGCGTGTTGCTGTTCTTCTGTCGTGACATAGATGGGAGAATGTGGCGAAGAACGATTTTCAAGGCTTCTCCCCACTGGAGGCCGAGCAGGCACTTTTGATATTAAGTGAAAAGTACTACGTCCCTTTTCTTCGACAATCACGATACCTCTCTGAACTGCTGCCCAATTTTAATGACGGAGATTAACACAAACGTGTTTCCCACTGCAGCTCTGCGCTGGTTTAGTAAGGCTCAAATATGACAGATGTGATACTTTTCCTGCTTCAAGAACTGAAATAATAATAATCTCAAGTTACACCACGAGATAGGATCCTAATGATCCGCTGTTGCAGTGTGATTATCTCTTATCTGCTCCTCTCACTTGATGGCTGTTTGAAAGTTCACTCAAGGATACAAAAACAACTCATACTTGTCCTTGGGCCAGAATTCTGCAGCCTGTGCCGCAAATCATTTAACACATGAAAAAGTTACTAATGCGATAATTACTCAGGGCACATTAGATGACATCGCGACGTCTAATGAAGTTATATGTCTCTCACACTCTGACGTGTTCATTAATTTAACCATCAAAGTGCATCAGAGGAAGATAAATCGAGACAAATGAAGGTATTCGGCATATTAAGTTATATTACACAATTCGGCCCCAGTAATATTCAGTGTATTGTGTAAACAGAGTACCGCTCCTGCAAACTGCATGTCAGAGTTAATGAATATATAGCGTGTATACAGTGTAGCACTTAACTAAGAGTGCTAACCTCAAAGCGCCTTTCTTCTTCTGTTACACAGAAAACAAGCTGACAGGTGTACAATCCTGCGTGTGACTTCTGCTCGCTTGCTCGCTCTTTCCTTTGAGCAGCATCCTGTTTAGACCCACCCTGACAACCTGAAGACAATCGGCATCCGCTGATTGCCACGGTCGATAGGCAGAGTAGACAAGCGAGAACAACAGCAGAGCAGCGGAGACGATTACACCACAAAGATCCCTCGGAAAAGTTCAAAGCTGCCTGTTGAGATGAGGAACATCTTTGTGACAAAACGTACAAAAAAGCAACAATTACGACAGAAAGAGGAGAGGAAAGCGCCGACAAATTTCACCACTCTGCTCTTGTCGAAAATTAAGTGATGAGCTCAAATGAGAAAGTGCTTCTTTAACGGTCCGGATTTCAGATACACTCAACAAACAAATCTGGATGATTGGATTTGTACCTGCAGATTAGTAATACACCATGAATTCTCAACATGAAGTGGCTGAACTATGGCGACTCTAGTTATGGGAGAAAACACGTTCAAAAAAAAGTTCCTTTTACTCAGACTGTACAACACTTACAGCTCACGTCTCAGACAGGAAGTGGAGGAACCTTTTTAATCAAGCTTCTGTGTAAAAGAGACGTCCCACTCTCATGGCATTGCATTTATTTTAGGCATTTAACTGATCACCCAGTAAAATACTCCACTGACTTCTTTACTTGGTTTTTAGGACTCACTCAGTATACGACCACTTTACATGCTTGGACAAAAAAAATCTCCCAGTGGTTTGTGTTAGATTCAGACCTGGATTTGTTTAAGACCTTCCTATGATTAAACAAAAAGCTGCCGGCTGCTCTACAACTTCTGTAAGTCTTACTGGAGAATACTGGACTCGCAGTTTCTTTTCTCCGTGAGATTCCAGGATAAAATGATTTGGCGTGTCTGTAGAACTTGAAATTGGTGTGTTATTTATACGCATTTTGATAGTAGCAGGCTGAAGGGACAACAGTTAAGGTTATACGTGGAACCTCTTGTGTTCAGCTCTGTGTAAACCATCAACAGTCACTTTGTGTAACAGCAACTAAATGTGTATTTTTCAGTTTCGCACTTTTAGTTTTGTGTCATCCTGACAAAACTGTTCAGCTCAGGAGAGCTCCGTCTACAGGGTGACGAGCCCTGTGCGACTCTGCGCCTTACATGCATTTTGTGCGTTTTAATAGCTGTAACTGACCATCCATTTTTGTCAGCGATTGTAAATACTGAAAATGTGAAGTACAAGTTCCAAGAGCCAACAGTGACAGACGTAAATGTGTTGCTTTGTCAGACCAACAATCCTAAACCAAGAGATACTCAGTTTACCATCATCGAGGACCGAAAACCCGGCAAACATTCTAATTTGAGAAGCTTAACGTCATGTGGCAGTTTGATAATTTCAGCTCACTCCTCATCACATCTCTGCTTCTGCAACCGGCTGCAAGTAAAGACTGTCGCTCTTCTGTCTAGAAAGATGACACGAGCTGGCTCTCGATAGAAACCTTCTAAGTGCCAACTAAAATGAAGCCTCTAGTTGTTTGGATAAAAGAAGCACTACCATCGTGTTCGGTTTAATAGCTCCAGTCACATGTATTTAGGAGAAGAGAGATCTAAGAGTTGCTGCGGCCCAGCGAGGGTGAGAGTGGATGTTATTTCCAAGTAGCCATGGCACAGAAAAGGAAAATAACACTCGTACAGTGGTGGCGCCTCCGGTTCATTTCAGCTGTGAACTTTATTTGCCATAACCTCAGACTATTTGATTAATTCTATGAGTTGCCCAAAGGATGGAGAAGAGTATTTGTAACCAGAAGCTTAAATTTGAGCTGAAATGGTAAAATGCCCTTTAACCACTGAGTATGAACATATTTCATAATAACCTTTCAAGAGCTGCTTTAATCTGAAGTCCTCCGTGTCACTTAAAGACGGTCACACCGGCGATAGATTGATGGACCATTTTTTAAAAAATAAATCCTGTACTGTGAGAGCAATAAGCTGTACAGCAGGTGGGATTCATAGAGAACCGTTCAACTCAGCAGGCACAAAATTCAGGTTCTAACACGTTTCAGGGGGACTTAAGTCAGTTTCAGTTTTAAATTTTATTCTTCCATGCTGAGGTGCCTCATATAGGCCCATTTAGACCTGTTTGTGGCAAGCATTTCTTTATCCGCATAACTCTGTTGTTTTAATAATAAAGAAAATAGGATTAATTAAGAAGAGCACTAGTTTGAGGCTTCAGGTTGCATGCGTTGCCTGCAACCTACAGAGGTCACCATTGACATATAAATTATTGATCACAATCTCAACATGTTCAATAAACATTGAAGCAGAGAAAAATCAATTATTGGTCTTTTTTGTAAGATAAAGAAGGAGTAATGATGTGATTTGTCTACAAAAATGGAGTGGTTGTCATCAATCATCGTTTCTTCCCCTGTCTAAAAACAGATAGGAGAGAAGCGATGATAAGTAGTGGACAAAAGATACATTCATGTCTCTTGGTGAAGTATTTCTCCCTCTACTGGGCATATTGGAAAATGAACCAGTTCTGCAGCGTTCTGATATTTTCATCAAAGTGCACATTCACCTGTGAAAATAGAAAGCTGAGTTGATATTTAGATGAGCCAGAGGACACGACGACATCTCAGGTTCCGATTCTTGACAGGGTGCTGCCGTGTTTTCAGACATTTTCTGATGAAATTCAGTCTCAAATGCTTGTTGAATTAAATCAACTCAGCAACAACAACAACAGAACATAATGCACATATCTTAAAGCACATTAAATTTGATTTATAGATTAATGCATGAACAACTTGATCCACAATGTACTGTGTATGTTTTCTTTGTTTTTTTTTATTAATTATAATTTCTTTCTCTCTGACTGACTTTCTGCCAGTGCCAGGGACACGGTGCTAAAGAGGAAATCAACCTCCATGATCAAAACGTCCGTCAAGGCACCAGTCGGTGCACACGTGGCTGCCTGTTGCAGGGAGACATATTTAAACTGAGGAAAGTATGGCTGAATAAACAATGGCTGTTGATTGCCACTTGCCTCTCTGTAGCTGAGGCGACTTTCTGTTATGTTGCACATCCCAAATAGGCAATCTGTTGTTTTTGTATATTTCAGGTCATTTCTTTCTCTCTTTCTATTTTGTGCTGTTGGACCTGAAACTAAATCAATTCTTGTTAAAGACAAAACAGTTTAGTGTTTAACAGCATTTTAGATTTGAACACAAATCTATGTGAGGTCCGCCAACCAGATAAGCGTGCGCGCACACACACACGCACACACACACACACAAAATGACCTGCAGTGCATCAACTACTCAACCTTAAAGTTAAGTTTCAGCTGGAGTGAATCACTCGTTGATCATCAATGATAGAGGTGATTTATTGTCTGTCTTTCTGTGTGTGTGTGTGTGTGTGTGTGTGTGTGTGTGTGTGTGTCTTGAGGAGCATGACAGGCAGTGTGTGAAGGGAACACTTCCCACCACACAACTGGCGATGGTTGCCATGAGAGCCGACTGGGGGCAGATGGTGCCCAAATGGTGCCTGTCCGAAATACACACAAACGCACGTGCGCGTGCACGTACACACACACACACACACACAAATGAAAGCTTGTAGTTCATGGGAAGGACTTGGCAAACGTGACTCATTTTATGTCAGTTTTTTTGTTGTCTCTATTAATTCAGGAGTGGTTAAAAAAAAAAAAAAACATCAAACCTGAGTGAACACGAGTTTGAATTCTAAAGAAAACCATTTGGCCTCTATCCAGTACCTACTTTGGCACCAGCGGTTGAAGGGCATGGTTCCCTAGAGCAACAGGTATACACACACACACACACAAACACAGTATGTTGATTCAGATTGTGCAGCTATATATGGAAGCCTAGAGTCACACTGAGTGAAAAATTTAAGTCCATGAAATGCTATCAGGATCAAATCTGTTCCCGCACTTTGATTAATTCATGGCCATGTTTTACATCCTCACAAGAACCATGTGTGTTCTAACAGTAGAAATTAAGTGGGTGCCAACTCTGGGGGGGCATCTTGGCTGCGGCTGCTATGTGCGCCTTCTGTCAGGATAGATAACCGTTTGGACAGGCACACGAGAGGACACATGAGACACAGACCCTACCCTCAGTGTCTGTGGTGCACAGAATGGAGTCTGAGACACCACCTGACACTTAAAATCTTTTGTGTAAAGCCTGTCCGTCCTCAGCACTCACACGGCAGACACCATCAGGCCCAGCAGCTTGAGATGCACATCATACGTAACCAGATTTCCCATTTCGAAATGTGTGAGATGAGCGATTTAACCAACAGACCGGGAGAGGTCATTGTCTCAGAGTCAACCTCGTCCTTTCCCTGCACGACCGAAACCTGCCGAGACGTCTATGGACGTGACCGGCTTTCTGAGCACGCCAGCAGCAGTCGCTCAGGGACCTTGGCTAGGCAGACTCCAGCTCCTGGTGGGAGGTCTCTGTATACCCTGTCCTGAGGTACACATCTCCACATTTGTGGTAATGAAGGCAGCAGTGTCTTGTGTCAATCCTTTTTCTCACTTTTATGATTCCTATTTTTATTCTCTTATTAACGGTGATAATGGTAAATATGATAGATATTGCTCCGTCAGTGAGATTCTTGTAAGCACACCGCCCCTTCAGGGGGAAAGACTGCTCTATTGCGCTGACTTATACTCTTACATCACAGCCACCAATTATTCAAGGCATGGCCATGAGTTACATGTCACAGCCACCAATTCATCACAACATGGCGGCAGCATTTCGCAGCCTTGACATGTTGTTTTTCTCTGCGTCTCTGGGGCTCCAGATATACGACGTCCTCTCACACAGTGAAGGGAAGTAAGTGAGATCATGGATTTGAATTCTCATCTCCATTCACACGCTTTCGTCCCAGATGAATACAGGCATCATGCATGTATTTGATATAGAAACTGTGTTCAAACGTGTTTTTTGGTGGTCGTCTCCTCACACCTCCCTCATCCCAGAGTTGTTTCGAATTTGAAAATGTCATAAGGCACAGCTCTGTGGCCATCAGCACACAGCGCAACACACTTTGCCTAAGGTTTGTGATTATCTTACAAAAAGAACCCATCATAAGACATTTCACAAATGCTTGTAGATGCAGGAAGATATTTACAGAACCAAAATACTTCCTGCATGGTTTGATCAACCTAACACGGAGAGCTAAGCGTCCTCGTCTGTGCGTACATCCAAATGAGATGCAGAAGGCTCGGTGCAACTGTTGGAACTCGTTTCAGAGTAACTCTGGATCAACTAACTGAACAACTGATGAACAATTTGAGTTCAAGCTGTTTTTGAAGTTTCACTCGCAGGATTAACTTTACCTCCTTCTTTCTTTCTTTCCACTAAACGAAGCGTGTGGATCCGTCTTTATCTATGCACAGCTGACATTTCAAAATTTAAAATGTTTTATCATGAAATATTTATATATGTACTTCTCCACCACTGCCTGTAAGACCATTGCATAATTCTCTGCCTGTGCTTTTGATGTGTGAGAGAGTGCAGAGCCACAGCTGAGCCTTGGGGCTTTGGCTCCAGAAGTGTGGCAATTGATTTGGCCCAGTGTGCAAGGTCAGACTGTGGAATAACAGACTTCCAGAGAGGAGGGGCATCAGAGAGAAAGAGAGACCGAGAAACGAGATGGTGACACAAAGAGAGAAAAAGAGAACCAACGAGAAACAGTTTACAGCAAAGGTGTTCTACAGTTTACAGAGAAAGTGACAAAAAAGTACAAAATTTTGGAATATAGTCACGGGTGCTTTGAGCTGAAGTTATTGTAGTATTCCAGAACATTTTTAAAGAGAGGAGATCTTCTGTTCTCAGAGCTTCCTGTTTCCCAGGGGCAAAACCCTGACAGTCCAGAGAGAACTTCGCAGCTGTTGCCCCAAATATAATGTTAACAGAGGAACAACTACCGTATGTAGGGCACTCAAAGATTGAATGCATGTCTCCACCAAGGTCATGTGACATAATCAGATCTGGATAACTTTGCCTCACACTCAATTCCTGAGACAGAAATGTTCACGCATTTTAGTTTCTAGTTATTGATCAGATTTTATTTCATTTTACTTCTCAGCTCCTCTTCCCCTTCGGTCTTGCGCGGGGCTGCTGAGTACTTTTTCCCCGAGAGGGTCGCCAGCTGAATGATGCCAAGTTCCCCTGATCAGTCAGACAAACAGTACTTCGTTTTGTTTGTTCGTATTTAGTTTAAGAGTGACTTTTGTCAGCTGTGGTCTCGCAGGTCTAGTTGGCTCGATCACTTATTCTTAGCTATTGACAGACTTTGCTATGTGCTATTTGTTTTTCTTCAATCAATCACTGTAGTGAGGGCTTAAGAAACACTGCCATGCATGGATTGATGAGATTTGTCGATGCCCAAATGAGTTTTTTCCTACCTTACGCTCTGATTGACTGGGCTATTGTTTCATGAAACGTTCGATCTTTGTGATATCAGATTGAAAGATGCTGTGGTTAAAAAAATGAAAAGAAAAATAGGAAATCTCAAGGTAACAGTGGAAGTAGATGTAAAGTGTTCAGTGTGAGGTAATGAATAAGACATTCATCGAGGCAAACTTCTGTAGCTGCTTGTGTGTGTGTGTGTGTGTGTGTGTGTGTGTGTGTGTGTGTGCGCTCGCTGAAGCATAGAGGACGGGGAATCATGGGAGAGGCAGAGTTCTTAATTTCAGGCTTTGACGAGTGTGAAGCTGAGTTGCAGCATGAGTTTCATGGTGTGTGTGAGAGTGAGGTCAGGCTGATGAGTGTCAATCACACAAACACACCTGGACAGACACAAATGAATAAACTGCTGTGCAACTGTCTCATATGCACATATTCACCCGTTCACAATTGCAGAGACTTTCTGTGGAGCGCAGGCACGCGCGCACACACACACGCAAACAAATGCACACGCATGCATGCATACGCTCAAACTCAGTGGGCCGCCATCTGTTCTCATCAGTCAAGCTGTCTTGGCAGCCACTCAGGCCTGGGACTCCATCAATGACTTTCTCGCTACCTCTCTCTCTCTCACACTCACACACACACACACTCACACACACTAACATGCACACACACACACACACACTAACATGCACACACACACACTCACGTCCAGGCCCGCAGACTGAGAGGTTGTAATCACTGGCGCTAAACTACCAAACTCAACTCTTCCTTGAGGCAAATGTGTACTTTGATAGGTTGCACACTTTTTCCATCTTAACAAAACTGTGATTGGTAATGAATTCCTGGTTTTACTCCTCTGATGAAATAATTTCTCATGAATTGCATTTTTTTGCACTGGGCTGTCCAGCTTCAAAATAGATCTAATGATTTTTTTACACTATGATTTAACCCAAAAAAATTAATGCATTGTGGTATTAATGAATTGTGACAGAGAATATGCAGAGTGAATTAAGAAAATGCAATGCTGTGATCATTAAAGTCGTATTCTATCTATTTTCCCGTTCCTTCCCACCTGTAAGGCTCTGTCACGTTGGTGAGGGTATGCAGGGACATGATTGGATTCAGCCTCTAGGGTGTGGTAGCGAAGCACGGGGGAGACCTCCAAACTTCCCCAGGGCGATAAAGGGGTTAAACTTTCCTGATACGCTCAGATAAAACATGCCTTTTAAACTCTAGCTCTTCATATTATTCGCTTTTACATGCTAACTGGCACCATCTGGAGTCGATTGTGTATCCCAAGTAATTATGTAATTAAAGTCATTCTTTGGCCGGTGCTCCGGTTTCCTCCCACACTTCAAACACATGCAGGGAAGTAAAATGCATACGTGTTCGCGTTGTGATAGACTGATGACAGAGCTCATCCTTTGTTATTTCACTTTGCAGGCGCCCACTTTCATTTTGTTACTGATAAATGTGTTTTCATGACCGATTTGCCCACAAGCTATTCGGTCTTTCTGGTATCTGAAATCTTTGGAAGAAGTGATCTTCTTCCAAAGTTTTTTTTTTTTTTTTTTTTTTTTTCACCATTAAACTTGTCAAAATGAGACAAATCCCACACGGCAGTGTTTGTTCACAGATTTATAAAGCTTTTTTTTGTTGTTTTTGTTTTTTTAATTTCCCTGAGGGAAATCATGTTTCATTTGATTTGTTAAACTTCACATTCGGCACAAAGCTCTTAGGCACAACCTGTTTACTGCAGGCTTGTGAAGAGGCTGTTGTCAGAGCAAATTAAACAAGATTTGTTTTAAGAGTTTTGAAGTTACTCTTTCTGCAATCAGCTCTTAACGCTGCATTTCATGGTGTGTCTGGGTGTTTTACAGACAACATCACTCATCAGTGCAACAGAGCCGATCACAGGAACAACAAGGGACTTGAGTTTGATTTGAATTACCTTTACCTGCTCCATAGCCCTCTGATAGGCAGGAAAAAAAGTCAAATACCAATAAAGTAGAAGAATAAGTTAGCTAATTAGATGCAGACAATAAAGAGAAAGAGGGTGGTAATGTACCAAGAGCTAAACAAGTTCACAGACTTTAATTTTGTGCTTTTTGACATGAATATAATGCAAACACAAAGGGTTTTGGGAGCTATTCCTCCTTTGCTCAACAAATTAGAGGTTAAACAACGGAGGAAAGCTTTCACACACACACACGCGCGCGCGCACACGCATTTAGTGCCAGCAGCAAACTGATCTTCAATGCTAACAGAGTGTTTTGAAGTGTGTCTTTTGTGTTCATGGAAACATGGAAAGTTAATAATCACAAAAGGGTGTAGTGACACACATGAATGATTAGTTGGGTGGATTCCTGTAGATCAAATACCACCGTCATAAAAACAAAAAAATGTTTAGTCCCTCGGGAAAAAAGAAAAAAGGTTGCTTCTCCGTGGCTTTGATTTTATCTCAATAATTGGGTTGTAATACGTGTTTTGAATTTGCTCCGTGTCATCAACAAGATTGTGAGAAAAGCAGGAGGTGTAAAGCCTGACTGTTGTGAGGAGCTACAGGGACTCTGCATGAGTGGAGCCGCCGCTGCTAAAAACATGGCTGCTTTACTTTGTGTTGTATGAATTTCAGTTCAGCTTCACCAAATGTTAGTTGCAGAACTTGAAACTTAAAAGAAAACGACTTCTTGCCTCTGTCGGTCCTCACCTGTTCTAGGGAGCAGTGTTTAGGCCCAGACCTGAATTCATCTTGGAGATGATGTCATAACCAGAGGTGGAAAGAGCTCTGAAAAGGTGTTCTTGCATTCCTGAAATATTACTTTGAGTTAAACTGCTGATGTTGGAAAAAATAAAAAAA
This sequence comes from Aulostomus chinensis, assembly GCF_037954235.1. Lineage (NCBI taxonomy): Eukaryota > Metazoa > Chordata > Actinopteri > Syngnathiformes > Aulostomidae > Aulostomus > Aulostomus chinensis. The sequence goes on along the minus strand of NC_141332.1, from coordinate 22,347,326 downwards.
ATACTTCAGTAGAAGTTCAAAGTGTTCCTCTGTCACAAACCTTTTTAAACCTGCTTAGAACATGTGTATTTATTATGAAGCACCCAATTCCTTGAGGACAATAAGCTGGTGCGGTGCCACGGGTTTGTCCTCCATCTCATCCTTTCATCATTTTTCAGTCACTTCGGAACTTGGAATTTTAAATGCGTCATTTGAAGTTCGATGGCCAAATCACGCGTATGAATCACTTACAGGAGTAATATGCATTTCCCCTAAATAGTAATAATCATGTGACCTGTGTATTTTAGGGCAACATCACACGCCGGAGTGAAACCCTGCATTTGAGCCTGAGTTGGAAGGTTCCACTTATGACCGTACCCTTCATGCAGTCTTTAAACCTCTTTTTCCTTTACGTCTCTCTTAATTCAGCCACCATTGTAACCAGCAGAATAATGACTCCAGTTATCTACACTAAATCCTCTGTGCCCTTCATGTCATTGTCCCTTCCCTCTTTCTATCTTCTACCCGTGATGACTGTTCCTCTCCACCTCTCATCGTCCTCATTCTCTTCTCTTTTCACCATTACGTATTTTATCCTCTTCCTCTGTTTCCCCCCCTTTCTCTATCATTTCAGTTGGGTAGCCATCCCTTTGCCTTTCTTCCGCTCTGTATCCCTTTCAACTGTGCTCTTTGTTGTTTTCTATAATCCTCTTTTTGTGGTCCTTTAATCCCCGCTTTCAAGAGGCTAGTTGCCTGAGGCCTTTTGATGGCCTTCAGATAATTCTGTGTTGCTTTATATAAATGTTTGTTTTTCGGGTGTATGAGTTCAGTATTGAGAGATGCACAGTTTTTATTACTTTTTCATCTCATAGGTCAGTTTCGCCTCTGATGAGAAATCAAAACTACAATCCTGACATGTTAGTGTCACGGTCAGGGTCGTGTGTCTTGGCTTGACCTTGTTTGTTGCCTCGTTCTATTCTTGTTTCCTTCCGTCCCTGGTTTTATTGTGTCCCTGCCCTTTTGGTTCTCGGTCAAAGCCAATTTATATCTCAGAGGTCATAAAACAATCAGCGTTCATTTCCCGGTCCGATGTCTTCCAGGTATATGTTGTGGCTTGGACTCCAGTCAGCAAAAGGGCATTCCTGACTCCTGCATTCCAAAAAAGCCGCAGATCAGATCATTAATCACAAGGTATGTATCGACTACTTTCACCCATAAATATTGATCAGTTCTTGTAAAAAAAGGTCAGACAGTGGAGCCTGAACCGACCTGAGGGTACGAGAAATAGCTGCACTCCACGGCTGCTTCCAAATGCTGCATTCCTGATTGGACCAAACCCGCTACAAGATTATCTGACTGCAGTTTGATTCCATGCAGTAACAATCCTACTGCTTTCTTGCAGGAGGGGTTGGGGGGGGGGGGTGGGGGGGGAGTCTTTCCTCCTCAAAATACCTTAAATTGTGTGGTGCAATCACTCTGAACCTCCTCCAAAGATGCCATCTGGGAACAGACTGTGAGTGTAGAATCATGTAAATCAGTTCAGAACACAGGCTGCACATCTCTGGGAGTTTAACAGGGATCTCTGTCATTCAAACCCAAGAACGTCTTCCACAGACGTGATTTCTGGAGGTTGAAATGTACTCTCTTAAGCGTTTCACATAGTCTGAAGGAACGTGACTGAAATTTGTCTTTCACACGTCCAGGAAAATGTTGCTAATCGTTACATGCAGAACTGATGAGGGGCTTCGGCCTCCAGTGTCTTCATGGATGTTCCCAGACTGTGTCTTTGTCTCCTGACAGCCTGCAACAACATCAGTGCTTGATGGCATGAACGAGCAGTTAAGACCCCTGAAGACTTCTGTCCATTTTTCCTGCTGACTTCTTCTTCTACTCTTTCTTTTGGCCATGTGTAACTTTACCTATACTGCCATCTTCTGTCACAAATGTACATTGCACAGCCTCATTTTTTGGGGGTCAGAAACCATTTGATAGAAATGTTCCTTTTTCTTTTTTCTTTTTTCTTTTTTTTTTTTTTTACCACATTTCCACAGGGAGTGTATAGTGGTGAGAGCATTTTTGTTGTCCTGCTGCTGAAAGTGACACGATCATTGAACGTGTTTCAAGCCCTTCTTCAACAATCTTTCCAGAACTCTCAGAAGATCTACAATGTCAAATGTAAGAAATATCTTTGATGGCCATTACCAGCCACTTACACAAGAAACTATATTTTAATGAGCCCTGCACACCAGTGTACAGGCCTCTCATCTCAGACTGGAATGAGACAGAAAAAAGTTGCTCTTCGACAGGTTTTGTGTTTGTTTTATGAGCATCTGCCTCTGACAAGGCTGACTTCTTGCTGGACCTCATTACTCTCTCTCTCAGTCTCTCTCACACACACACACACACACACACACACACACACACACACACACACACACACACACACACACACACAGACACACACATCAGAGTCCAGGCTGAATTTCTGGACCTCGTTAGTTTTCCAATTAGCTGTTGTCAACTGCCAACTGTCCTCTTGGTTACTTGGGGCAACCGTGACACATCAGCAGCCATGACGCCAGCTCTCTGCCCTGATTCGTCTCACTGGGAACAGGTGCACTTCCTGTTTTATTTCCAGGAGATGGTCTGGATGATTCCTCGCCGTCAAAGTGAGACCCTCTCACTGCTCGCAGACTGAAAGTGTCACATTGAAGCTTTTGTAGCAAATACACATCATGTATTTACCTTGAGGGATCCTTCTTGGCACACACCTGAGGATTGACGGGTTAGTTTTATCAAGTCACATTTTTATCTCAGCCACTCAAAATGCTCCAATGGAAATGATGGACATATTTTCGCGCACAGGAAGAAAACACTTGTCAGCCTCCACCATTAGTGTTTGCGTTTGCGTGTGTGTGTGTGTGTGTGCGTGTGCGTGTGTGAATGAAACAACATTGGAAGGAGCTTTGAGTACCACTGAGGTGGTGTTATATATACAATATGCAGGCCATTTACCCTCCAGTAGACGTGGTTATTCATTGGCTCTAGTTTTGATTGGCATTGAACTTAAAATCGGGAGTTCAGTCGTTTGCGGCCCACTTCCAGCACACAGTCTGATGATCAGCCGCGTATCCTGTCACCTTGGCCGGTAACTTCTTTGACCTTTTGTATTCACATTTAAGGGATCCATCCTTAACCCAGAGGAGTAATCAAGGCATTTACTTTTGCTTCAATTTGATGGGGTGGCATGGCTGGGTGCAACATGGCGTGGATTGGCCGTCTAGTAACCAAAGGGTCACTGGTTCAATCCTCATGTCCCCTATTGACCGTGTGGGATGAGTCTTAGATCCTTAACCCTTACTTGCTCCCACCCCCGCCACAGGGAATCCAGCCTTAGATAAGGAAGGTTAATGCTTGTGCCAAATGTAATACATGGATCACTAATCACTGAAGCCGGACTTTTAGAAAAACGCATCTCTTCTGGTACTGACGAAAGAAAGCAAGAGGGAAAAGGAAGAAAAACACAAATGAAATACAGAACACAAACAGCAAATGAGACATTCCCTTAAGAACTGCTTCAATACAATATAATAGTATAATGTCATATAATTTAATGTAAGGTTCCCGATTGGCACATGCTACAACCAACAATACAGCCTGCAAAGTTAAATGCTCTATGTGACTCATACATGATGAAATCTTTCTAGCTGTGACTGAAGCTGACTGATCAGAAGCTTTCTCACCCTTGCTTGGGAAAGCTTCTCTTCTCCATATTGAAATAAAAAAAAGATTAAATTCTTTGTGCTCATTTGCGTTGTATCAGTTACACAATAACTGCTGGGAATCTGTAGGGGAGATGATCTGAAGAGCGATAACAGAAGTTAGCAGCATGACATGAAATGACAGCTCTTGTTCTCTCTCTCCCTTTCTCTCTTTCTGTCCTGTCTCCCCAGGGCTCTGCCATCTGGGCCTGGAACACACACACACACACACACACACACACACACACATGCACGCATGCACACACACACATGCATGCACACTCACACTGAATATGTATATATGACCTTCGTGCAATCATGTGGCTGGAAAAAAAATTATGTACTTATTGCCAGAGCTTAGATTTATTATCAGAGAGGAGTGTAGGTTTACCTGTTTTACATAACCAAACTCTTTGTTTCCCTGGCTGCTCTCTCTCTCTCTCTCACACACACACACATACACACACACATGAATACAACATACACAGATGCATGATCAGACACAGTGACTGCAGACTTTAATGCTCTGTTTTCTCAGTTTTTCTTGTGTTATGTAGTATTCTGTTTTTTTCTATAGGCTCTGTCTTCAGTCACATAAGTGTGTGTGTGTGTGTGTGTGTGTGTGTGTGTGTGTGTGTGTATCACATTACTGTTTCTCTATCAGCACAAAACAGACCTAATTATGGTGCCGCGGTGACCACAGCTCAGACCAGAGCCTTTGTGTTGTGTACGTGTGTTTGTGCGTAGATCTGATTTGTGGAAGCGGAGTACATTACTTGAGGGTGTGCCAGCAGCCTCAAAGCATGGAAGCCCTGCTGTATTCCTGTCGGTGATGGAGGACCATGGTGTATCAGGTACTCCCCATGTTGTGGGATCATAAATCCGGTTACACAATCACATTGTGGCGACTTTGGATGCCTTGTGGGGACAAAAAGTCATGCTGAGAATTCAAGGAGCAGAATAAAACTAATAAAGAAGTCAGAAGATTTAGTAACCTCACGTCGCGCTGAGTTGACGTTAGCACATGAAGCTTGGAAAGCTGCTGTGGCCGTCCACGACACAAATGACATCATAACATCAGCCGCACTGGTGCCAACAGAAAGAGAGATGTCAGGTTGATATTCTGTCTGATATCTTCATTTTTGTCTGAAAGGTGTTTTTGTCCCTTGTTGTTGACAAGAACCAGTGTTCAAGTTTTGATGATTTTCTTTTAAAGTAGAAAATATTTAGTACACCAACTTTCTAGAAAATTTGCTCTTGAGTAGGAGGGAAGATGAAGAAGGCAGGAGAAAAAACATAGTGATCCCCTATGTGGCAGGGGTTTCTGAGAAATTAAGGAGAATCTATAATAAGCACCGCATCCCTGTGTCTTTTAAACCAGACAACACTCTGAGACAAAGACTGGTTCACCCCAAAGATCCCACCCCTCACAGCCAGAAAAGCAATCTGGTATATGCTGTCAGATGCAGTGAGGCCTGCACGGATCTCTACATAGGGGAAACCAAACAGCCCCTCAACAAGCGCATGGCCCAACATAGAAGAGCCAACTCTGGAGGACAGGACTCAGCGGTTTTCCTCCACCTCAAGGAGGAAAGCCACTCCTTCCAGGACGACCATGTCCAAATTCTCGACAGAGAGGACAGATGGTTTGAAAGAGGAGTTAAAGAAGCCATCCACGTCAGGATAGAGAAACCATCTTTGAACAGAGGAGGTGGACTGCGACAGTTCCTTTCACCTATTTACAACCAAGTCCTTTCAAAACTTCCCCAAAGAGTTCAGCTGAAAGACCCATGTGGAACTGCTGATGCCAGCACAGCCCATTAGCATCTGAGTGGTCGGTGAAACTCCCTAACGACCACCCCTGAAACTCCCTGACACCTCACAACGACTGTCGTTTGGAGAGGCCAGGTGAGTCTCGGGAGGGTCGTTTCCACCACAATAGCACTGACCACTCCCACATAGGTTTATAAGCTGGAGTTTCCACACTCTTCACTAGAACTGAAGAAGCCTCTCGGATGAGAGGTGAAACGTCTTCAAGATAAACTTACGTCCAGTTGACCAGATTTTACTTCGCTTCGATTTGCTCTTGAGTATTTTGTCGAGACTAGAATCCTTAATGTCAATAATGACAACAGTTTTCTCCCAAACTATAAGATCTTTAAATATGTCGCTTCACCAGGAACATTTTAATGGGATATAACACATGGACAAGAATCACTAAAGCTAGCAGCCCACCATGACTGAGAACTGAAATACATTCTCTAATAAACAGTTTATCATGGTTGAAACTAGTTGATGGATAAGCACCCCCCACACACACACACACACACACACACACACTCAACAAGGTCATGATACCCTGCCACGTTGGTAAAACCTCGTGGGAGCCGCAGTGTTTAGAGAGATAACAACATATTAAAATCACGTCAAGTTAAAATTCTACCAGCCAGCAGTTTTCCGTCAGGGCTCGGTCGGCTCTGTTGCACCCTCTTGTTCTTGCCAGTGTTCCTTTCCTTCTTCTCCTTCATCACTTACTTCAAGAAAAACCTTTCATCCCAAAACTTTGCACATGGTGACAAAACTTCCTCAACTGGAAGCACAGGCTTACAGTCCTGATGTGGGTGCTACATCCACCTTCTGTAGTTTCAAACTTTTAAAATTCATTAAAAAAAAAAAAGAAAAGCAGTAAAAAAAAAAACATGACAAAAACAATAGGGCCTAGGTCCCTCTGGCTCAGGCCCTAAAAATAATCAAACATGCTAGGACTTCAAAATGTACGCCCACAGGTGTGGAAAACTTCAGCTTTATCTCTAAACTGTAATTGGTGAGAACATGGTTCAAATCACTGTGCAATCACGGAAAAATTACATCAGCTGACTTTGACGGCGTGTGATAATTCAGTTTTGCTGGGTTGGCAATCATTGGCCTGGGCTGAGCCGTAGACAGAAGCTGCTTTTTGACCTGGGTTACTAAATAGTGTCTTGACTTTGATAACCGAGGTTAAGAGTTCAGGACTCAGGTGATGCAAAATGAAGCTGCAGCTCACTCATCGAGCGCTGATGAGTGCGTAAGGAAGACGTGACATCAAAGACGTTCTCATTCGTCATTTCATTTTTCATCTTCTTGAGACTCACCACTGCACTGCATTTATAATTTGTCTAGCATGTGGATCATAAACCCCAGGAACACTTCCTACTTTCACAAAGCCAGATGAAAGACGACTCCCCCCCCCCACACACACACACACACACACACACACACAAACACAAACACACACACACATACACTTCAAGTTAGAGATTGTATTGAATTACAGATGCCGGTGGAACAGCTCAGAGCTTCAGGTCTGTAATCCAGTATAAATTATGCACCTATTTGCTGCCATGCACATGGAAGCCATAATAAAAAAGTTTGCTCTGTAAGGATTTGAAGGGCCACAACAGTTCCAGGGAGGCTCTGATTTTCTTCCCCCCCCCCCCCCCAAAGGTTTTCTCTGACATCAGAAGAAGGTTAGTCTTGTAACATTTAATCGGCAGGAGAGAGGGTTAGCGTCACATCAAACCAGCCTTTGAAGTTAGATGATGAATTATGTAACTCCTGCATCAGCTCTTATAAGTAGTTTTATTCCATTAACAGACAGGCTGTTGTCACTATCTGGAGAGGGATTTAAGGCCAAATGATGACACAAATCCCTGTGTTTAATGGCACTGCTTATTACAGTGTTGCTACGTGATTTTTGGTTCTCATCTGACTGCTTTTATCTTTTGTCTCTCGAGTGTTCTCGCGTCTTGTCAAGAGTGACCCCGAATCCCACCAGGATTTACAGATGGAAAGACTGGAGAAAACCAAGACGTGCAAAAGTGACACTGAGCTCCCTTGGTGGCCTCAGTCGCAACGTTGTCTTCCTTCGCTGTGGGAAAATGCTTCTCCTGCAGCTCCTGCGCAGCGGAGGAGAAGGTAAGCACGGGGGGGGGGGTGACGAAGGACCACCTTTGAAGTCGGCTGACCGATTACAGAACGGCAGTCAAGTTGTTCCTGAGAATGTTCCCCTGATTGGAAAGCTCAGGGATACACTGCAGTTTGGAGGGTGTTTTGGTGTCATATTGAACATGCGGGATATTTACATGTTTTCAGTTCAAGCTCACTCTGTGACTCCAAGTCTGCAAGAGGCAAATAAAATGCTGAAATGCAGAATGTCAGTTTAATCCCCTGGTTGATTAAATCGCTATCTGGGAAGAAGAAAGTTTACATGAAAGTGCCACTGCCTTTAATAAAGAATGATGAATTTCAGATATTCTCTCTGGCCCCTGTCTTGCTAATCAGATCATCTTTCAGTTTTATAAAAACAGATGTGAAACAGGAAAATTCTCAGACTACTTTTTCTTCATGTTTTCTTTTTTTTTTTTTTTTTTTTTTTTTTCCAAACCAGGAGACACATCTCAACACTGATTACTGGAATCATGACCAAGGAGGCTTGAGCCCAACATCCTCCAAAAGTTTAAAGAATTCACTTTTAATCTGACAGGAATGCGAGATAAGACGTCCTCATGTCTGGACAAATGTTGATGATTCCAGCCTGTTTGCCTGCCTGCATGTGATCATATAGGCTGCCGTTATTCTGCGCCTTTTCAAGCTGGGACTGGCCAACTCGACTGGTAATAACTGGGAGCAACATGAGAGCGATCCTTTAAATTACAGTATACAACAAAAACCGATTTTACATTTAGGTATTTGATAATAACTGAGCCAGCTCCTTTCACTCATAAATACCATAGAAAGTGGTTGACATCTCTACAATAACTCATGACTTAATTATATCAACACAATATAAAATCTCGATTAACATTTATGTACAAAACAGTGCTTTACATCTTGTATACCAACAATGAGTGAGAACAGCCTGAATCTGGATACTGGCAGCACACTGGTGGCATCCGAATCATAAAACAAAAGATAGCTACACATTAATTCTCGGTCTCTCTGTCTCCCCTGTAGCACTTGTCCACACTTGTCCCTGTGTGTTTATGCGTGTTACATCCGTCTCTATCACACCATGGAGCAGCTGGATTCTCACGAGAACACCAAGAATCCGACTTACGAGGCTTGAAATGTTTTTTTTGTGACCCATTAGCATTTAGTTTAGGTGAGACAGTGCGAGCTAGCTGCTTTCCCTGACGCTTCTGTGTAACAAACCATCTGGCATATGACATTTACAGTTATGGCAAACGCTAAAATGGTTCCCGAAGCACTTGACATGACTGTCGGGTTCTGTTTTGCTTTCACAATGTGTTGCATAACAAGTTTCGCAATATCTCCCCATGGCTTTGTCTTTCTTCTTTTTCTCTGCATTTGCCTGTGTATCTCTTTAACAATGCATCTGTTTTTAACTCTTATACCTAAACCACAAGATGATTAACTGAATGTTTTACTTTCCGGGCAGCACGGTGGTGCAGTGGTCAGCGCTGTCACCTCGCAGCAAGAAGGTTACGGGTTCGGGCACGGGATCTTTCTGTGTGAGTCTCCATGTTCTCCCTGTTCCTGCGTGGGTTCTCTCTGGTACTCCAGCTTCCTCCCACAGTCCAAAGACATCAAGAGGGGACGAGGCTGATTGATACTCTAAATTGACCGTAGGTGTGACTGTGAGTGTGAATGGTTGTCTGTCTCTATGTATGGACTGGGGACCCGTCCAGGGTGAAACCCGCCTCTCGCCCGAAGGCTGCTGGGATAGGCTCCACCCCCCCGCGACCCTGAACAGGATGGATGGATGGATGGATTTACTTTCCTATCCAGTTGCTTGCAGTAAATACAAATTAAGAACTCTTTATGTAACACAGCTGCTTTGTGCCATTAAGGTCCAAATGCTTTCCAGCAGGACCCTCAAACCGAAGTGACTGCTCAGTGATTTCTGATTCAGATATCAACTTATCCACAATAAATGAAAACAGTGCTCCTGTTATTCTTCTAAATTGGACATGACAGCCTGAGACAGAAATGTAATTGGTGCTCTGAGTTCTCTTTGAATTAATTCCCTTTCTCCAAAACAAATAATCAGCACATCAAAGAAAAACCTTGACTTGTGTTCAAGGTAGTTTGTTCACTCAGCAGACATCAAACTCTCGCCTTCATCAACTTGAAACAGTCGTCCGAAGAAATCCAGTTCTGTGACGGAGGAGGAGGAGGGATACTTGAAAGGAACCAGCACGTGTTTGTGCCTTGCAGGTGTTGTACTGCTAAAAAGATTTGTTCTTGTCGTGAGTTCATCAACTCTCATGTTTTGCAGAATCCTTTGCTGACATAAGAGCAACAGCTTCAAAGAAAGCATGCAGGACTCCCTGCGGTCTCGCTCCTGCTCTCCGCATGCTGACCCTTGTCATTTTTCTTCTTTTACTTGAATTGTAACAAACGCTAACAAACTGGTTTTAGTCAAGAAGCAGCTGAACTCCTCTGCTGTTACCTGGAATTCATGCTGGTGAAAAACATGACAGGAGGCTGACTGGACTTCAACTGACTACGATGTTAACGTCTCCTGCAAAGCCCCATTTAACCGTTGTAATTTAAATACAACAACTTCCCCTCAAATTTCTGTCAACTAATAAAGAAAAAATCCCAGAAAAAAAATATCAGTGTTTGTGTAAAGTTAAAGTTAAAGTACCTGTTATTAAATCGGAGCATTATCAGAGTTATACTTTCATGTGCTGGTGGTGCAAGTCGTTGAAAACTACTACTCACTGAAACTTGGCATCGACCTGTCCGTTTTATCGTCTTCTCCCTGAGTTTGCTAAAACCAAAACCACACAAATGGAGCAAAGCGTTCGTTCAGGCAGGCCACACCGTCAAGCTCTGCTGGCGTCGCTTTTAAATCAGTCGACGCTCAGCTGATCCAAGACAATTAGCTCCTTTATTCACTTTACTGTCAAATGACATCCAAGGTGCCTTATTGAAGCTATGTCAGTGTTTCCGTCTCCATCTGACGTAATGCCTCTTCTGTTGTCACTGCTGCTGCTCTCCCTGCCTTTGGCTTCCCGTGTATGCTCACAGAGGGACATGGAGGTCCCACAACAGAGCCAAATCACCTGATTAAACTTGCTACTATGGCAATTAAGTTTTCTTTTTTATGAAAGTGGTCCTGACTGAAATGGACATTTTTATCTGATGGACAAACAACTGTTTGTAAAACAGCCTTCCAGGTCATATAAATCACATGATTAAAAGGCCATCGGTGGGCACTTTGGTGGGCTTTCCCACTTTTGGTTTGTTGCTTCTGTTAGATTTGAGGACAGAAAGTCATAAAAAGGGAGTTGCAGGAAAGCAAAGAGGACATGAATTTCTGAACAGGCTAAAAAAGGGCAGAAAACAACAGAATAAAAAAAATTATATCAGTGTGAAACAAAAGAGGAATACTGCTGTGAGATTCCCTGAGGGAGATGGAGGGGATATGGGGAGCAGGAAAGGACAGGCTCCACGGAGTGCACGTGAGATCGCATGGGTTGAGCTTAGAGATGATGAACGTGTTTGCTGGCATTAATCTATTAACTGTGTGTGCAAGCGGGGAAGAGGAACGCATGAGCATGTGAGCTCAAAGCCGAGCTCTCCTGAGAGACGCCGATGAATGCGGTAGCACGTGGGCCTACTTTGTGTGTGAAAGAGTCACAGAAGAGGGAGGGATGGACAAAGTGGAGGAGTTCTGCAGAATGGAAGTAGGAAATAGAAGATTCCTGAACTTTATTGATGTTATGCATACGGACAGAAACCTGCTTCATTTATGAAAGTTCATTCCTTCATAAAGTAGCTTTTAATTAAATGAATAACTCCAAATTCATAATGATTTACAAAAGTATCATCTTTATTTGGCTCAACATGTATATGATGTGGGGCACCATGGCTCAGAGGTAGCGTGGCCGTCGAGCAACTGAAGGGCCGCTGGTTCGCTGGTTCGATCCTCACGTCCCCCAGTGACCATGTCCAAGTATCCTTGAGCAAGATACTGAGCCCCTAATTGCCCCTGATGTCCCTGTGATGGACAGGCGACCCGTCCAGGGTGAACCCTGCCTCTCACCCAATGTCAGCTGGGATAGGCTCCAGCCCCCCCCTGCCACCCTTAACGGATAAGCAGTTTGGAAAATGGATGAATGGATGAATGTATATGTTGTTCACTGTTTTCAAATTAAGACTCTCTTCTCTGAGACTTTACAGTATCTGAACTTAATATAATGTTTTTGGACTTTGACTCTGTGTAAAGGTGAACTGAAAGTGAGTTAAACACACACGCGCGCACACGCACACACGCCTGCTCACGCATGCTCTCAGAAACACCTGTGGTTAATATGATGAGCAACTTCTGGCATCTTTATAGAGCTTTAATAATATGTCTCAGTACAGACTATGACCATCAACTGTGTGTTCAAACTCTTCGCTGTCCCTTCAGTATGTTCTTATATGTACCTTCTGACATTAAATCCTGTCGTTCACTGTCGCTGACGCCATAATGTCATGGTTTCTCAAAGGCGTCCCTATTTTCCATTGTAAAACAAGAACCTCGGCTGCTCTTTGCAGAGGTGACGTCATGCAAATAGAGTTTACACAAATAGAGTTTTTACTTTTTGCAAAGTGTGTCGCTCTCTCTCTCTCTGTGTCTTCCCCGGGCCAGACTCAGCCTCCCAGCAGCAGGTTCCCATATTTGCCCCTCCTGTATCTTCATATAAATACGTCCTTTAATCAAGATGAGAATATTGTGACATGAATGTCTGCATTAACTGTGCACTCAACGACTCTGGCTACATTCGCCTCGTTCTCTGAAACACTGATCAGCTCTTGGTTAAACTACGGCCACACGATGATGAGCATCAGTGTGGATTTAACTGTAAACAGAGTCGTCTTTTTGTCATGTGTTGGATTGTATGGCCCTGCAATGAAAATGCCCCATAAACTGAACAAGTATAGAAAATAACCAGATATCATATGAAGTTGTTAAATACCAAAGCTGTAGAAAGAACAGTGCTTCAGACAGCCAGCTCAGCCCATCAGATATAAACCATGTGTGATGTTGAACCTCGTGCTTTTTCCTGATTCAGGAAATGAAGCCTCAGATCATCATCACTAAGCGGATTACTTGGGAGAAGGCTCTGATATCTGCAAATCACTTTTGGGAAATGCTCCTAAAATCCTGTCATTCATCCCTAAGGGCACAAGATGACTTCAAGTTGTGAATTTTCACCAGTTTGGTCTACAAACGCTGAAATGAAATGGTGTGTGGTAGATTAATGCATGAATATTGTGACTTTATCGACGGAGCACCAGCGACTCAAATATCAAAGGGCCCTGTAACGACTTCATGCATCTCTCTTAAAAAGATCTAACAGCTCAAGAATCCACATGCAAATGTTTTTTAACCTTTTGTTGTTTTTTTTTAACTGACATAAAAAAAAAAAAAAAAAACAGCCATTCATTTCACATAAAACTGAGGTAAGAACGCCTACACCAACCAGCCCGGTTGCTGTTTATGAACGTTTGTGTACTGTGTGTGCCGCAGACTTTCAGGGGATTCAGTTTGGCGTTACTGAGATCACACCATTCCAACAGCTTACATCTGGGAGAAGGCTCCAAACTCTCATCGGCCAGGAAAAAAAGTCTGTCACCTTCTGTTGTGGCCATCTTACTACAGTAGGTCATAATGAAACAGCCAAAACCTCAACTACTAGAGGAAATGAACTTGATGCACGTTGCGCTTTTTACCATTTCTGCTGCTCTTTTTTTGTCTGGTTTTCTTGAATATTTACCAGAGTGCCTGAGGCAAATTGCCATTTCATGCAAATATAATGGACAAAAATGTTTTTTCATGACTTTACCGTGGCCATGAAATCACTTTTTTAATCATTATGATGTCACATGAAATTAGACCTTTACTGTTTTGGATATAAAATGTCATTGCTTCATCTTTTCTTGGTATTAGATATTTGTATGAAATTTTGTCTTAATGTGTAGTCACAGGGACCTTGACCTTTGTCCTTTTAACCACCATAATCCAATCACTTCGACCTTTAGGGAACATTTGTACCATGTTGGAAGACATTCTCTCAAGGCATTCCTGAGGTTATGAGGTCCATGTGAGTCGACAGTGACCTTGACCTTTGATCGCAGAAATCTTTTCAGTCCCTGAAAGCCTTCCCGAGATTTAGCGCTAGCGAGAATGGGGTGGAGGGAGGGAGGATATACGATTTCACCCTCAGAAAAGTAGTCCTCTTCTCATCACAGAATCTGTCCATGCCGCATCTCCCTGGGGCATCTCAGCAAAGCACATCAGGTCCCGTCTGGCTCCAGCAGCCACCCATGGTGCCCTTCTACGGGACAGCAGCCCTGGATGGATGGAGTTTTTCTCTCCTAACTACCTGCCGTCTCCATTCACCTTGTTTTGTCCCCCCCTGAGGCAGTTGTGATGTCAGTGAAATTAGGTAGTAATGCATCTTGCGGGGCGTCTGTTTGGACTCGCTGCTGCTGTTATGTAGGTGGCCAAAGTGTGAATGTTTCGAGGGAGATTGATGATGTTCTAATCAAGTGACAGTGAGAGCAGGAATGTGATGTACGACTCTATACAACAAATTCTCATACTTACTTTAAATCTTATTTAGTCTCCTACAATGTCGATAATTCATTTTGTTGCACTAGTAGAGACAAATTTACCTGCTCTGACTTTCACAATTATAAAAAAAACCAAACCTTCAACTAGCAAGTACTCACCTCTGTCAAGGCAAACTTTTGTCCCCAGGCACTTTGCAGCTTGGGCCCTAATTGAAGCTGCAAACGTTCAATCCTGATATTTTGATCTTGTATGAGGAAGCAGACTTAAGGCCCATTTATGCTCAACGTACGTATGAAAATGTTGCGTTCATTTCAAACGATGTAATCGTCACTGCTCACATACTTCCATGCGTCCTGTACGTTGGCATGGATGTTAACCAACACATCCACTGGGGGCAGCCCACAGCTAAAAGTTTATCACAACAACAAACTCATAAACAAACATGGGGACTGTGGGGGAGGTATTGGTAATGTATATCTTGCATAAAAATCATAAACGAGACAATACTAAGACATAAACTCACACAGTCTCTCCTTAAAAGTTGCACCATTGCGATTACTTCTTTGTGTCTCACTAGAGCTACGCATCGGGCAGTGGCAGCAACACTGCCCCCACGATCTCCAGTGGCACTGCTCCGTTTGGTCTGTATCCCTAAGCTTCATGGGAACGGTATGGACCTGGACCGTCCGTATCTGTATGCATATTTAATGTTGGGCATAAATGGGCTTTAACACATGCACAATGGTGCAAATAATAAGTCCTGCATCCACTAGATGGCGCCACAGAACCCATTTTTAGGTTGCATTACATCACGAGACAATACAGAATAATATAGCATGATACAGTATCAAGTTTAGAAAAGATTTGCTCTTTAGATCAGTTCTATACCAAAATTGGCCTCCTTGCCACTGATTAATGGAAACTCAAAGCCTGAATGGTAACCCTTCACCAAGGTCTCATGGCGTTTCCAAAAAAGTTGGAGATGAAGCCGGTCGACCCATCCAGAGGAGCACATCAAAGTGCAAAGTTCAATGAGTTCTTCCTTGTCCCCAAATTTGCCTTTCCATCAAGTTTGGTCAAAATTGGCCTCCTGGTTTTTTGCGTAATACTGCTGACAAACTCACAGATGGACTGGCAAACAAACACTGACAAAAACATGACCTCTTCGGCGGATGTGATAAAGAGGGATGAGAGAAATAGAAGAAGTGAGTTGTTTATCACAACAGTAAGGATTTTAAGAAACTGTTCCATTCTGGTGTCCAGGACTTCCACCCTGATCTCATCTGGGCTGAATCTGGTGTTCTACATCCCACCCTGCAAATAAAATTGTCATATGCAAGAATTTTCAGCAGGGTTTTGTATTGAATAATTATAACCACATGCTCATGTGGGTTGATTGACTTCTTCAACTTCCCTCCTTGAATGAATTCTGTGACTGTCTGCATGCAAATATGTCATGGAGATGTGACGAGGATAAGACGGTGAATGGTCGTATTGCTACGAAACCCACTCAGACTCGGCGAGCGGCTAAAAGTGTGTCATGAAAAACTATGCATCCCGAGGAGGCGACAACTGAAGTGCGTCAATCGTTTTACACAGCCGGAAAGAAAAGCAAGCTTTGTTCAACATCAAATTGTTTCCCCGTCCAGCCCAACAGAAAAATGAAAAGAATAACCAGACGCCAGATGAAAGCACCCGAGTGAGTCTGATTCAATAGATTCCCATTCAGCCGTCCTAGCCATCCTGCAGAATAAATAACAGAACACTGACTCAACATGGCAAACTGAATCTTTTGTGCTTCCTTTCCATTCTTCAGACCTTTTCTGCATTCTTCTTTGCCCTCTCATGACTCACGAACAAACATGATTACAAACGTCAGCAGTGGCCAAAACTGTGGGACTCTTTATTGACGCCCTTGAGCATCTAATGTGCAACGCTGCGGCTCATTCGCTTCCTGCCTACATTCTTCTATATTCTGTATGACTCACTGATATAAGCGGCTCAATGGAGTTCAACAAAGGAGCAGCAACCTCAGACAACATGTCCCATGTTATCTCATCTATGGAGCCATGTGATGGGAAAATAGGATTAAAAGGACAGTCAGTGATTTAAATAATGCTGTATTCTTATTATCCAAGTGCATTTTGTCTCCCTTTTTGTTTTTCTCGGGAATCCTCTTCGTTCATGAAGAGGGTGATAAGCACATAAACATCAAACATTTCAACTTGCACGGATGTCTTCCTCTGTTTACGCTCCGTGTCTGTTCATGTTGCTTCGTGCCTGTTTTTGTGCAATTGCTTTGCGTCTTGATTTATGTTTCATGTAAGGCACGCACGCACCGAACACAAAGCTAATTTTAGAAGCAGCATATGAAGTCCCTGCAAAGATACAAAGGACACAGAAACAGACATGTATTGGCTTTGGGGGGGAGCAAATGACATGCTACTGCTTTATTATTCCACTTCATTTACAATGGAGATAAGAACATATATGGGGTGGGGGGGGTGGATTTCTTCTTATGTTTGGAGATCAGACAGAAGCTTAAAGTGATACTTCATCCAAAAATTATCATTTTTTTATCTGTTTGATTTCCTGAATTCATTAAGAAGTTTCACTCTGCAGGACATCGGGGTGAATACAGAAAATGCAAACCAATTTGTTGCTGGAAGCGACTGGCGACGGAAGATAAACATCAGCTACTCTCCAAAGCATCCACTGTCAAATGCATCATCCATTATAATCCAATTCTTTTCATCCAGTTATTTGTAAACTGTTTTAGTGAGGGAGTTTTTAGCTCAAATGAAAGGTTTTATTTGTGCAATACTCAGCACAAGACTGGTTAGAGATGATGGGGATCATACCGGACAGTGCATTTTAGAGCGAACACACTGTTTACTTTCGCTGTGGTTCCAGCTACACCCCCCCCCCCCCAAAAAGTGTTTTTGTGATGCTAAATTCAAACAAAAATGCAAGGTGGACATTTGCAGCCTCGCAGAGTCCCTCTGCCATATGTGATTGGTGCTTCACTCCTTTGTGTAGACGGTCCAACCATAAGTTTGTTCTCCTCATTTTCCTCTTGCAGACAAACCAGAGTGAACTGCAAAACTTCACCTCCTGTGAACCAGAGGGTACGTGCAATTCCCAGGAAAAACTTACCTGACATCTGGTTATCAGGAGAAATGTTCAGTTTACAGGGTCTGCAGGAGAGATGGACATCCACGACTGCAGGTCCTTGTGGTTACTGTCCGTAGTACCAGGCGACTGGACATCTGCCTGGCCCGTGTTTGCAATCCCAAGTAGCCTGAGCCTAACAGCTCCATAATGAAGGTACAAAGCAGCTGGTCTCTGTATGTGTTGATGTGTGAGTGTGCCCTCGCCTTAAAATGTGGACACAAAGCAGTCATTAGGTGTGTTTGTATGTGTGTGTTTAGCAGATAGTCAGGAGGACACAAAGCAGCCTTTATCAACAGAAGCAAATTGTCCCCTTCCCCACTGCGAGGGCTGTGTGAGGACAAAGGTTTCTGTGTGTGTGCCCACACGCAAATGTACACTTAAAGCATAAGGTCGACACTAACCAGTCATTTGAATGCTGTGTGTGTTTGAACTGAACATGCAGCCGTGTGTGTGTGTGTGTGTGTGTGTGTGTGTGTGTGTTTGTGTGTGTGTGTGTGTGTGTGTGTGTGTGTGTGTGTGTGTGTGTGTGTGTGTGTGTGTGTGTGTTCTAGGATTCAGTATCTCATTCACAAATAGTTTCCTCCTCAGGTCGATAGCAGTTGCTCAGGGGCCAGTGGAGTTTGTCTGCCCAGCAGGACACACACAGTGGAAGAGGTATTCTCAGCACTGCGAGTGTATTAGGCCAAGACAGAGGTCAGTTATATGCACGTGCATTCATGTCTGTAAATATTTCTGTAACCTGTAAAAGCAGGAGTTTGAGTTTTGTTTTTTTGTTTTAGGTTTCAAGGTTGAAAAGCATATTTGAAGGAACGCATTGACCTGATGGTCTATCGTCAGATTTTGGTCAAACATCAAACGGAGTCAAGAGGAGGGCTCGGCACTGGCAGACCACAGGCAGCTTTGGGATTTCATACCTGATGCAACGTCATTTCAACTTCATTTGCACGGATACACTTGAATTGAAAAAAAAACCCAAAACATTTCCACAAAAATACATTTGTGAACTTTAAAATACAATATTTTTCACCAAGTTGCCAGAAATGCATCACCTGACTAAGGTACACATGGTACCTCCAGTCTTGTTCCCTGTCAGGCTTTTCTTGACAGTGTGTGCACCCACAGTGTGTGCACCCACAGTGTGTGCACCCATTCTATCACGCTCCTGTGTATTTGTGTCACTGGAGGAGGTGAGTGACCGTCTGCTCGTGACCAGGTGAAACAGACACCGTAGCTGCGTGTAGCTCAGGTGACGCCAGCTCATTGATTTCCCCAGGAAAGTTTTGAGTAGTTGTATTACCAAGGTTCATCAATTGTTGCCGAGAGAGTTGAGACGGAGTGTGTCGGTCTGTGGCCTATATTAACAACAGGAAGTCTCAGGTGTCGGGGTGTGTGCGTGCCTACCTGAATGTTTTGTCTTGTGTGTATAAGGTGTGTCTTTTACATTCCCCAAATGACATCATTCTGGTGTGTCATATACCTAAAGGTCACAGTGGTCAGTTGCCATCGTGAGTTCACGTGGACAAACGAGTGAATTATATATTAACCTCAATGTTCATAATATCTTCTGAAGGCTATGCAAAGTTGCTGGATGTCTTCAGGACAAAGACCTAAAGAATCTAGAGCAGGCAAATCCAAATCTTCTTCAATGGCACTCTCCCAGCATCTCAATTTTTAAACCGTGCTCTGTAGTAACAGTTTAGTACGTACAGACAAGTGTCCTGACAGTAGAGTGATCAAATTAAATCCCAGGTATGACTAGAATTATGCCAGAGTGGTGCATCAGGTACACAGGGAGAACAAGTATGCAAACAAACAACTGTCAGACTGGCGCTCATGGATAATACACCTGTTTGCTGTGAGGAAGAAAACAAACATTTTGAGGCTGTAAGGCAGGGCTCCCCAATAGGCGGCCTGTGGGCCATTTGCAGCCCGCGAGAGGACGCAGACTGGCCCACACTAACTTGTGAGCAAAAAGGATTTTTTCAATTGTAAATCTGGCAACTTTCCAAGCAGACTGCAATAAGCAAATATTTATTTTGAGTAAGTGGTTGGTTCTCAACTTTTGTTTCCAGAGTGCAATTTGTCTTTGTGTGACCCTCACAAACAGTATTCCTGAATCCCAGGGCACAACTAATAATAATGTTATAATACACTATAAGTGCAGATTCAACGTTGGTATCTGCACTGTCACTGGAATGGGGGTGCGGTGGCGCCCCCCTCCCTGCCGCCGCGTGCCCCACGGGTGCTGTGGCCCTCGGCTTGGTGCCCAGGTCAGAATTTGGCCCTTGGTGAAATCTAATTGGGGAACCCTGCTGTAAGGAATCATCCGAATCAAATTATTCTAAAGTGCGATTACGTGTGGATGACTTGTTGAGATTTGTGAGTCCTGATCCAAGACAAAAAGTCCAGGACTCTTAAAATGCAAGTGATATCAGCAATATTTCACGTCCCATGGCGAGTACTGTATGCCAGCAAGTACAATAAGAAGAAATACAAGAAAACCAGACTGGGCCATGTTGCAGGCAAACCTCTTTGGTCCGGGTGCAGGCGGCTGTCCTACTTTCAAGGTGGGGGTCCTCTTCAATTCTGGTTTGTTCTTTTTGGGTTCAAACACAACCTTATGGTTGTGTGAAGCTCCTTAGTTCACATCTGAACCGTGATCAGCTCACCCACGTGCATACCAGAGCAGAACAGGACCAGTTTCTGTGAATCCAAGCATAAGCGATGACAATTAGACAACCTCTTAATGATACCATCACGTGTTTGCAAAATAGTCCAAACATGTGGACCAGCAACACACTGGGGAACCCTCTCTATTTCTTCAGTTTCTATAGCTTCTTCTGCACCAGCATCGCAATGTATATGTACTAAGGTGTGAGCGAGTGGCCTTTCTGTGTATAAGATCCCTGCTATCCCTTTACATGACGTGAATAATTCAGGAGTCTGGTCACGTTTCTGTGCATGTTATCTCGTGCCAGTATTAGCTTTGTGACCTATATAGCAGTCTTAGCCCTTTATGTTTTCATCTACAGCCGAGTATCTCCCGGTATTTGTTGTAGCACTTACAAGAAAAAATTCCTCATAACCACATAAGCTACAATATCTTTCAAAGGCCTTGTGAATTTAATTACACAGGCCAGTCTTGCTTTGTAAAAGGTCCCTGGCGTCTTTAGGCTAGAAAAGCATTGCAATCACAACTTTTAATGGATCATTGTGGAACAACCGAGGCACGGATTTCAGAGAATGAGAGTCACCAAATGGAGTGTATTTGAGCATAAAAAGCCCTGAGTATCGTCGACATCGAGATGAAACACCTCAGCTAAAAACTAATTATTATACATTTTTGGTTTGATGCTGCAGTGGATGAGTGTGACCAGCTGGAGCATTCAGGTGAACACCCAGATATTAGCTCGCAGATAAGAAGGTTTCTGTTGGAATGCATGGTAAGTTTGAAAAGTTCGTCAAAAGTTCTTTATAGTTTACTAAACCATGTTGTCTCGGCGATAGCGTCATTTGAAATAAGATCAATTCAAGGACATTTTTGAGTTCTGCAGAATCTGGCTAAAATTCATTGAAGTTATGAGATTCGTGGCATCTGCTCCATGCCGTTAGATAATCTGAGTTTGTTCATCTTCTTTGTGGAGACCCAGGGAAGCAAATCGTGCGTCAGTTCCTCTGCAGTGCCTTTCCCCTCCAACTGTCCAGTATTCAAACTGTCTTTCATCAGCAGCCCAACCAGCCATGCTCCGTGTTCCCACTTCTTTTGCCTTTCACACTCTTGAAAGCTACAAAATCAGACTTGCTTATGTTCCTGAGAGCAAACCACACGGGTGTTAGAGGGATGAACTCCCTAATGGTAGCTCAGAACAACTGCTTCTTTTTATAACATGCATATCAAAGCAGAAATGTTCCCAGAAGTGTCATTTTAACTGCCATGTCTGTAAACTTTAAATGTACGCAGCGACTCTTTTGATGGTTTTGTTCGACATGCAAACATGAGCCAAACCGTTGGGAGAAAACAGAACTTGCTTCCTGTTGATATTTAGAATATCACGAAGCCACTTTGCGTCATATAAACTACTTATAAACTCCATTCCCTTATATTTTTTGAAGATCGCAGGTCAAATGTCATGTATTGACAAAAAAGAAAAAAACAAGGGTCAGGGGAGTCAAGATGCTGCAAGAAGTATTGAATTACCAATGCAAGTCCAGATGTGATGTCATGACTTCGGCTCTCCGTGCAGCGTTTCAGAATTAGCTGTTTTATTCATGTATGTTTTGAAAGCGAGTGAGCCCTGGTGGAGGTTTATTCTTGTACAACTGTCAGCACATCTGTCGGGAGCCAAACGTCCTTTTTTGATGTGATGACACAACTGCTGTTTTGACAGATCATGATGGATTTGTCCTGGATGTTATTAATCAGTGACTCACCGTGACAATGTCAAATAATAAAATTTGATTTGATGGAATTACATCCATTAGAATATGTTCTAATCATTAATAATCACTATGTTTTCATGAATCAGAGATTTCATCACGTTTGAGCTCATAATGAGACATGTGGATGTTATTGAGGGGAACAACAATTGATGCAGTTTGATGGTTAGATAAGTGGGACTGACATCTTGCCAGAACGTCATCATTATTGACTTATACCAAGTCAATTTTTGCTTGAAATTATTGAACTGTCTCTCTGTGGCAATGATAAATACATTCTTTCATCCGATACTTTATCATTCATGCGACGTGTGTTTCTCTTTCCTCAATCAGCATGAAGTCAGTGTCTTGGCATTTAAGCAGAGAGGACGCTCGCCGCAAGTACATTCTGTGATGGACCAGAACTCCTGACAGCTACTTGGTGAGGCTACAAAGGTTAATTTTAACCACACACACGGAGCCACAGTGCCTTGCTGTGTAATTCATTTCGGTGGATCATTAACAGCCACAATGTTTCCTGACGTAACAAACTAGTAAGACTAAATACAAGGAACTGGAAGCAGTTCGAAAGCTCCTCCAGATCACAATAAAACATGTTTCAGTCCTTTCATTTGCAAAAAAGGTTTCTCAGTGTTTAGATTCAGTCAAAGATAAAAGTAGCTTACAGTCTCATTAGCATCACCTGCTCATCTCTAAATGTGCTGTTGCACTTTCACCCTTTTTGCATTCTTGTCCCTACCCATTTGCCTGTTTTTGACTCTTTTTAATTATGTCTACAACTGTATGCAGTTTTACATCTACAAGTAGTAACACTATATAAACACAAGCCAAAAAAAAGAAATTTCAGGGTTTGTTTGAAGTTGTCTAACCAATCAGATGCTTTGACTGAGGGCCAGTGAAACAGCATGCAGCATCTTCTTGGTTCTGCTCCAAGACCAGAGCCAGAATATTGTTGATAGAACAGAATATTGGGGGACGTATCTGATCAGCACATCAGATAAATAATCAGGAACTGGTCCATGAAGAGATTTAAAAACTAAAAAGGAAATCAATTCAACAATAGACTGGGAGCCAATGATGATAAAGCCAGAGAAATGTGTTTTCTCCCATTTGCATCATGGAAATACATGAGATGACCACGACCTCCTCATCAGGGCATGATTTTGATGATGACGGTGACATTTGTTAAAGCAGTGAAACGTTGCCAATAGCAAATCAACTCATCAAGAAAGCTGGCAGCAGCTTTTCAAAAGAAAATGAGTCAAAATGTTTAAGGTCTGGTTAGTCACAAAAACACAATCAAAAAGCACGTTCTAGTGTTTTAACAGCACTTAAATTAACTAAATTAACTAATTTTCAGAGAGAGCCCCTGCTCTGTCAGGCTGTCTGTCTTACATCGTGCTGGTGCTATTCTTCAAAGCAAAACTCTCCTTTTATCCTCCTAAATATGTCTTTTATTCTCCAGTCTCACAGCAGCGAACAAATGTTTCACAGTCCGACACTCAGTTCAGAAATACCTTTATTGACTTCTTTTCACAGTCAGATGAGACGATTCAATCCTGCTCCTGCATCAAGTAAGAATGCGGAGCCAAACTTTGCACTATGAGGAGATGAAAACTGCATATTTCATTCAAAAGTTTAAGAGATATGATTAACCTGCAAAATATAGACAGAAACTTACAATCAAAAATGACAGGAAAAAAATCCACAAGAATTTCAGATGGAAATGTTTTTTTTTTTTATTATTATTATTGTTATGGATTTTGTTTTTTTGAGTCATGATAACGATTGTTCATTGTTTTATAGTTTGGTAACAGAAACACAGTATATAAAGCGGCATTCCCTTTCAAATATCTCCCTTTTAAGACTTCCTATGTAACTCGTCTTGCTTACCAGCTCATGACACAGCACATTTCATCTTTCAACATGCAGTTTCTTGTCCGTGTGTTTTGGCGAGTGTCTCAGTGCATGTAAGGACAGTTCAGTTTTTGTACTGAGATTTTTACTGCACAGGAAACTAATGGATAACATGTCTCCGGCATCTGTTCACTTAAGCTTTCCATCTGTCTTGGCAAAAGACAGATTGGACAAATTGATTCAGACCAGATTTCAATAACAGTGTTCTGAATGTGCTTAGACGTGCTGACTGCAGATTTCTGTCTACTTTAGCATGCGTGCCTCCAACTTCCCTTTGTGGATTTGAGAATTTAAAGGTGATGAGGATATCGATGAGCCATATATGATAAAAGCAAGCTTTTATGCATGGTTTGATCAGCTGAGCTACCAGGGCAGACAAAGCTGAAGCAATCGCAATCAAGGCAAGTAAATAGTGAAGCCATGTTATGGTCATTGCATCCTGACAGAATACGGATTCATGATTTAGTCGGTGCAGAACTCATAAAAACATCTAGTTTAAGTTTAGATTATTTTATTTGTGATGGACTTAATTGGCTGCAACATTACGTGCTGTCACCAGACGCTCCGAACCTCTAACAGTTGTCCAGCTGTGTAGGATCAAACCAAAACAGGTTCTTTAGCTGCCATCATCTAAATGCAAACTTCAGGGTGAGTCATTTCACTTCTTGTGGGCTGCACTTTCTCACGAACACAGAT
The DNA here is from genome assembly GCF_037954235.1 of Aulostomus chinensis. Lineage (NCBI taxonomy): Eukaryota > Metazoa > Chordata > Actinopteri > Syngnathiformes > Aulostomidae > Aulostomus > Aulostomus chinensis. Next base: position 22,322,786 of record NC_141332.1, on the reverse strand, counting down.
TTTATTTCCATCTTTGGCTGCAATCCATATGAACTTGTTTACCTCGTCCATGACAGGGAGCTGCCCTCGCTCCCTCTGCAGTCAGGTGCAAAGCTCCTTTATTTACCAGTTTAGTTGTGTGTCCCCTAAACCAGGGCTTCCCAGAGTGGGGGTCGATGGATACAGCTGATACAAAAGAAGAACCCAGGAGTTCACTTTAAAATGAATTTTGATTTAGATGTGTTTGTCTCGATCTATTTGTGCTTCAACCAGCTCCCTTCCCTCTGAACAGGCCCCCAAATCAACCAGAGGGGGCGCTAGTGCAGCAACCAGGACACATGCACACATCTGGTTTCCCACCTGCAGGGATGCACATTTGTGTCTGCAGGGATGCCAAACCAACATGGGTGCAATATGAGGAAGTGAACCAGCAGCCCCCCCCCTGTTGGTGGGCAACAGAATACACAACTTTATATTCAGGTTATTTTATACTCTAATGCCTCAGAGGAAGGACTTGTGTTATGAGCATTCAGTACTTTTGATTCTGTCTTCGTTTAACTTTCTTAGCTTTAATGTTTTTTTTTTTATTCATCTTGATCAATAGAAATTCACAGAGATATAAATGAATGCCCTGTCTCACAACTAATGAAAAGCAAAAACAAATCCAGGATCAATAATTTAATCCGGATCAAAATCCTCCATTTCTTTTAATGACAACCGGCCTGCTAGTTTTTGCATAATCCTGCAGAAAAATGACTTGAGAAAGAGCTTTTAAAACATAGTTTCCTATTTGACAGTCATCCCTTTTATCTTCTTTGTCTTCTCATTGTTCTGCACGATTTTCGTCTCATCTGAACTCTCTTTTATTTCATAATTTTTAGCTTTGTTGCACCACCTGCAGACGACTTTGTCGACATTGTGTGCACACACGTCCTTCTGTACAGAAATGTAAGTCAGATCAGATCAACACTGAGTTTATCTGCACAGCACTAATGGCTTCTCTGTTTATGTGTTGAATGACATGGATATAAAGGGATTACAGGAAGCACACACATGCTCTCACTCTCCGTAAAACTATTTACAGACAGCTAAATGTATGAAAGGATTTTTTCCCTCTTCTTGAAGCTGTGCAAATCCAAACAAGCTAAAAGCGATGGCATGTTTGTCCTGTCTGTTCTTTTCACGTCTCCGATGCCAGACAGTACAAGAAGGGATTGCTGCTTTGAGGAAGGGCTTTGAGTGAGTTTTTACACTGACAACTTAAGGTTTTGCATTAAGGTGCGACAGGATGATTGAAAAGAAAACTGGAGAAATGAGGAGTTAAGTTTACTTGCACAACATGTAAATCGTCGAGGCAAACTTACAGCAACGTGAAGCTGTATAAAATGACATTTACAAAGAATTTGAGATTTAACCATAAAGAAAAAAAAGCTAACCTCGACTAAAACAAAAAGAGAAGTCGCATTGTTGTGCAGGATTTGATCAAAAGCCTCAAATTTGATTGTAACGGTTGGCAGCAGCAAACAGAGAAGTCTTTGGTCAAGATTCAAAAGAACCAAGAGTTTCAGCGGATGTGCAGTTCTCTGGCGTTTGTACCAATTATGTAGTGCATAAAAACTGAGAGCTGCTTACTGCTTGTTTAGTTTGGACTCTGAGGACAGAAAGCAGACCTGGGCCTGATGTTCTGAGAGGTCTAAGTGGTTTACAATGTCTTAAATTATTTTGTACTTCATAAAAGAACAGCAACATCTTAAAAGATCTCAAAATTGGCGTGATAGGATCCACTTTTCTTGTCTTTGTGAAGACTCAAGGAGCAGGGTTCTGAGACAGTTTGAGTTTTAATGAGAATGACCTGTAAAGACGCCATTGCAGTAAACAAGTAAATGCGTGGGTGGGCTCTTCTAGAATCCACCTCCTGTAATCCGTGATAAATTCTTCAGGTTCCAAAGTTAATTTTTTGCCTCTTTAAATGCAGAAAATTCATGCACATCCAATTAAATCCCTTAAGTTTTTATTACTAACATTTCTTATGTGATTTCTCACTCTCAAATTAAATCTGAGACATGATAAATTGCAAACAACGTGACCTCAAAGGTTGTTTGTGAGGAAAACGTAGGTTTGGACGAACAACAACCTCCAGTCATCTTCTCATTACACCCTCTAGCTGCCACCGGTATGTAACCTCCCAGCTGGAAACTCTGGTAAACAGCCTGACTTAAACAAGACAGTTTAAACAATTACCACTCAGCCCAGGGGCAGTTAGCCTCACGCTCCACCCCGCCTCAGTCACCTGAGGGGAATTATCCTCTCGCACCTGCTTGCTGGTGCACACCTTTTTGCATACTCCTGTCTGTTTGCCTGTTGGTCAAACTCAGACTGTCACGGAGCTTCAGATTTACTTTTCATGTGCGCTGGTGTTAAGATTCTTGTGCAGGAGATTACTGAGCATCCCAGTAATCCGAATGTTTTGCCAAACACAGAAAAATCTCGATATTTCCTTCATTTATCTTCTTTGCCCATCTGTCTGCGGTGCGGTGGTTTTCTCTTTCATTGTTTATGTACAGCTGGATGTCTCAAATTCATGTTCACCTGGTCAAATATTGTCTGTAACAGTTTTATTAATGGTATTATATTAGCTGGCCGGATCTACTGTTGACACTGATGTTAACTTTATTGTAACGTTTACCCCCCAAAGAACCATGTGTCACTGTCTGTTTGAGGACTTGCTGCAATTGCATCCCCAAACCTCTAATCTTGAAACCAAGCTACTCCCAAAATTGAGGATTATCTCAAATTAACTGACTTCAAAAGTCCAGTGGAAACACCTTGTCTGATTGATTTTAACGAATCAGCTGTTTCTGGTGTCCGCGTCTTCACCGATTGACCAACCACACGTGGAAACATGGCTAATAGCTGACAAAAAAATGAAGAATACCTTGTTTCATTTTTGGTTAAAATTAATTTTTCATAGACGACCAAGTTGCCTATTTATCGCCAGCAGATATTAGCTTCAAGTGAAGCTCACAAGCCTCTGCCGGTGATCGCTGTCAGTGCTTCACGCGGTCCGTATCTACGTCACCACCTTCTGAAAAAAGAAGCCACCACTTTGCCTCTGGCTAAAATATTGCAACACAATCACACAGCAAGAGCAATAATAAATACCTTCGATTTCAGATTTGCGGAGTTCCGTTTTTTTTAAATATTTTTAGTGCATTTTTTTTTCATCTTATATCAAAATAAAAGTTTGAATTTTACAGAGTGAGCATGATTTTATGGGATCTGCTGAATTGTTTATTGGCACGAAACAGGAAGCAAGTGCTGCAGGAGCAAACGTTTGCAAGTTTCTGTCAGTAACAGCTAGAGTAGAGGAGTTCAGCGTGACCACCTCTGAGATGTTTATCTCTGATCGCATTATCTTTGACAAGGTCTTAATTTGGAGCTTTTTATGGAGCTGTATTTGTCAGCAGTGGCGTTTTATGAACTGAAGGAAATAAATCAAAAGCTTACATGTGTTCTCAAACGTTGAGCTCGCGGAATTCCACAGTAGTGCACTTAATACGCCCTCTGTGACACCAGGGTAGCTGCACAATGTTCCACAGGAATTAGGTCTGTATTTGGGTCCAAGCCAAGTTTTCTAAAAGCTCGGAGACCCATTGCAGGTTAGCTCCAAGACAGATGGAGTATTTGATCGAGGAAGCATTCCACATTAGTGTAACTGGACATCTTCCCTCTCCGTTTGATGAATTCAGTCAGGTTGAGAGAGTTTGATGAGATCAGGGAGCCTGTCGGAGACGCTCCTCTCACACAAAACAGCTGCCCTTGATTTCCAACCAGGCATATGTTGAGCGTGTGACAAAAAAAACCCCGGTGTAGCTCAGCAAATCTGAAAGTAATAGATTCAATTATCCCCCCCCCCCCCAAAAAAAAGAGCTCACAGAAGGGAAAAGAAATGTCCAGGGTTACAATTGGTGGAGTTCTGATCTGTAAGAGAACACAACAACCAATAAACTATTACAACATCTGCAGTTTCCCACAGTTCTGAGTCATTTATAACACTAACAAATCAAGAGTGTTTGGAACTACTTAGGAAGCAGCCAGAGAAGTTGAATTGCTAAGTTATGGATGAAGGCTTGAGGCCTCCAGTTTCTTTGCCTCAAAGTACAAATGCAAAATTGACAATAAAAAAAAAAACAAATCTACTGGGGAAATACAAGAGCCACTATTCACAGTTTAGCACAATGTAGCATCTAAAGCCTATTATTTGGTCAACTCCCAAGTTACCATGGTTATGCTGCAGTCATTCTGCAAGTTTAATTTTCAACATTTCGACCAATATTGACTCACTTCTGCCTCCAGTCAAGTCATGAGTCAGATCACGAGTCCCCTAACGCTTCCCAAACGGAGGGCGAGTCCCACTCCTACCTGACATGAAGACCCACTCAGCTGCACCGAAGCCATCGATTTGAGCGGCCGTAGCTCACATAATGTATATCCTTCTCAGAGTTTAGACTGCACACAAACAGTAGAAGAATTTCAAAGAGAAATAAAGATGCTTTGCATTTTTTTAAGGAGTTTTCCTCTTCTGTCTGCCATACATCTGTCACAACCACTCCGGGCAACACAAACATTATTAATTAGTTGTAAATGTATAAAAGTTATCATTATTCTTTATGAGGTTGTTCGGGGGAAAATAACCTCCGCTCTCCGAGCGCCAAGCCTTCCCACAGTAACCTTTTAAATGAATTAAGACAGACGAATTGTCCAATCGTGTCCTGGAAGATTCCTTTTTGTTGACGTCGTCTTTATTTGATCGCTCCCATTTCTGCCTTCGATTTTTGCTTCTGATTTGATATTCAGTGAAGCTGAAGTGATCTAATGAATCAAGACATCAGACGTCCAATTGATTATCAGTCAATTCACCTGAGGACTGACATGAATCTCTAACCAGTCTTTCTCTCTCTCTCTCTCTCTCTCTCGCTCTCTCTGATCAAAAGGGCTTGAGATGGATTCACACGCCATCAATGTCCTGCAGGGGTCAGGTTCGTCCAAACCTGTCACCGTTTGCTAAAGATGATAGTTGGCGTCAAACCCTGAAGTTGTTCAAAACCACAGGACCGAAGGTGCGTGATGTAACTCACATTTCAGGCGTTTGTTATGTTGAGGCAGTCGTAAGATTAATGGAGTCCTGAGGTGGATTTAATGTCCGCACGTGTCTTTTATCTGAAGACATGTTACAATGCATCATCAGGTAGATTCCTGATTTCAGTCAAAAGGGAAAAAAGAAAATTCCTTTTTCAGGAGAGGACTGTGACAGTAATATTTATTAACCATGTGAGTTTATGAATTCGAAAGAGCACAGTGTTCAAAAATTGTCAGACATGGACTTCTTTGGTTTAGTCTCAACAATTTAGTTCACTGTCACCGAGTTCAACATCAGCAAGTGACAGTTTTCCTGTGATAGATTTAGAGCCTTGTTTTTTGTCTCCTTTTTGAGGCTTCCGTATGTCCATCCATCCATTGTCTTCTGCTTATTCCTACATTAAGGGTCGCGGGGGGGGGGGGGGGGGGCTGGAGCCTATCCCAGCATCTACAGGTGAGAGGTGGGGTTCACCCTGGACAGGTCGCCAGTCCATCACAGGGCCAACATACAGAGACGAACAACCATTCACACTCTCATTCACATTCACGGTCAGTTTAGAGTATCAATCAGCCTCGTCCCCAATTGCATGTCTTTGGACTGTGGGAGGAAGCTGGAGTACCAGAGAGAACCCACTCAGGAACAGGGAGAACATGGAGACTCCATACAGAAAGATCCTGTGCCCGAGCCAGGACTCGAACCCAGAACCTTCTTGCTGTGAGACCACAGTGCTGACCACTGCACCACCGTGCAGCCGCTTCGATATGTTTGACTTCCAAAATTAGCACTCTATTATTACACAGGAACTAAAATTTTCCAGTGTTCTCAAAGAGAAATGGCCTTTAAATACTGTTGCCTTCTTAAAATTACCGCCAAAGTCATTTTTTTTCTTACGTTTTTCAGGAAACATAAAAAACTGATTTCATCAAAAGTAATTGTCCAAAAAAATGACTTATTTTAATTATCAATTATTTTAAGAAAGTGACGACGTGTTTCCAAGACTTACTTAGCAGTGTGAGCATGCTAATTGTTTCTTTGCATTTATGTTAATTGAAATTATCATTTGCTTGTGTCACAAAGTTACGGTGATCATCAACCAGGCTGATGTTTTGCACTGGAGAGACGAGAGGGAGAGAAAATGCATCTTTTTTCTGGAAAATGAGCCTGCCGAGAATCAGTGCTGGGAACGTTTGTGAAATGTGTGTTCACGTCTGCCTCAGCTGGTCACATCCCTGTCCGTGTCTAACTTTAAGACATTTTGAAGCATCTGACTAAGTGCTCCCTCCTGATTATCAAAACCAACACCGGCTGCCAATGCAGAAATCACTGCACACTAATTTTGGGTTTTTTTTTTTTGTTTTTTTTGGTGGGCAATATGAGTAATTCCTCCCTCCGTGCCCCCTCCTCCTCCTCCTCCTCCTCCCAGTCCATGTTCTCCACTTCGCTCTCCCAGACTACAAGTGTTTTGATTCGCTGTCTGGCTGTGCATATTAATGAGGAGGGGACAGCGGGCAGCTTTTTAAAAGAGCTGCTGCCCGCCTCTCTCCAGCAAGCGAGAGGGAGAGAGACCCAATCGAGTGGCTGGAGGTTCACCAAGCGCTCGGGACGCACAAACGGAGTTGCACAATCAGCGCTCCAAAGAGACTCCAAGAAAGCTGCAAAGCACCAGCGCTCCTCCACTTCCCCCTCCCAGTACTGCAACTGGATATTATATTTGTACCTCGAAGGACTTTTTGCTAGTTTCCTTGTGAGTGTAGACCGTTTGAAGAGCTCGGATTTTTGAGGAGTGTAGCCCACTAACTTTTTTTTTTAGGTTTTTTTTGTGTGTTTTTTTTTCATTTTTGAAGACATGCATCGGTGCACGGCAGTGCTACTTTTGTTAGTGGTGGCCTTATACTTCCTGAGTGCAGAAGGTAAACTTTAAAAGTATTCACTGGTCGGTTTTATGCGGAAGTTTTCATATTGATACTGTGTTTTGGAGTTTTTGGTGATGTAACTGTTGAGTGCTTCTTTCTGGAAAAGATTAATGCGAGATTTTGCAAGAGTTTGCCAATGATGTCAAATCTCAGGCGACAATGTAAGGTCACAAATCTATGGTATAGGAATATATTGCTTATGTAATACTTCTCAAGTGCCCCGCGCTTGTGCCAGCACCCCCTTCCAAACTCCATGTAACCAGTAACTGAACTTCCAACAGTCCTGAGAACTTCTCAGATGCACATTGCAAAGATGAATTTATCTGGAACATTAAATTTGCATCCTGAACACCACTCTGAGCCTCTGTGCGCCCTGCGTGTCTGGCAAGAAAAGCAAAGCTCGCCATATGTGGCTGAAACATTTTAAAGCCAATATTCATGGGGTGGAGGGGGGTGATGGGGGGGGGGGTGCTGAGGGGCTGGTGAAGAGGAAATGAAATGCAATGAGATTTATACAGGAAGGAATATTCTATTTGGGCAAAAAAACATCTGTCTTAAAATTATTCTGAAAATATGAACTGAAGTAGAAGACATCTTGTGCTGCTCTGGATATCTGGGGCATTATTATTTTTGTCAGCTATTTCAGAGAGCGATTATGTCATAAGAGGGGGAATGTAATTTATATTCATTCCTTTGACAGACTCTGTTTCTTTTCTGTTTTGCACGGTTGTATTCAAAGTTTTATTAGAGTAAAGCAGGGAGGATGAGTAAATAGAAATATAGAGTGAGGGTATTTCTTCTTCCATGTATGGGGGGCTGGAGACAGTTACCCCCACCCGACCTCTCATTACATGCTCCTGACATAAACGCATATATAAACCTGTGTGGCCCCCACTTTTATTGGTCTTTGTGGTGTCTGTGCTATGTGTGCTGTGAGTGGCAGATTTAGTAGTGAGGCAGGTGATGGATGAAGAAATCCTTGGACTCACATCACATCCCAGCACAAACGTGAACATACACACTCGCCGCAGCTGCGCCTGGGGGAGACGTTGAGTTGCATCCTTACAAGTGTGACCGCATAAAATGTCACAGACACATCAGTCTTTCTACGAAAGACTTTTTTAGAATCTCAAGGAGGCAAATGCATGACAAACAGGTTCACCTACCTACCGTTGCTGCCGTTTCCCTGAACTCCAATCACTGTCATTTGAATTGCAAATACGTGTATCTGCACCATTTGGAACAGCAAATCACTTAATCTTGCTGATGTGCAGCAGCTTAAGGCTTCTGCAGCACGAATGTTTGACTCTAAAAGTTGATATTTGCGTTTGTGTTTAGGGCATTAGCTAAGTTGAAATTGGAATATATGACATAGCATTTTATATAGCTTTTGTCTCTAAATTGATGTTTTTACACACACACACACACACACACACACACACACACACACACACACACACACACACACATATATATATGACTTAATCTTCCCTTCAGAGGAATCAAGAAACAACTGAAATCCCCTTTATGGACTAAAGTTTCAACAATGATCAGACTTGAGTATTGACTCAAGTTCTACTTCATACTAGTGTGTAATTAAATATATCCCAGGGATTTTATCGTGATGACAGTCACTCTTATTTTGATCTTTTCCGTCTCTCTAAAATATTTTCTCACACAATTTTCTATTGTACCTTTGAAACTCCCTGTATAAGGTGAATTCCTGCAATTATAACTGGAGGGGTATGGGGACACTATGTTCGGCATAACAATGAATGGATTCTCCCATCGCAATCCTCTGAACCTCCACTAAATTTGATTAAAATCAGCCAGGTAGTTTTTTACATAATTCTGGTGTGATCCCTGCCCATGCTAAATTAGAGGGGAAAAAATGCTCTTTTTCACAGTGTAAAATAGACCCAGACCCAAAATATAACTGGTTATTCCTCATTTCAACGACACCCCTCCATTGAGTTTGGTGAAAGTCGGCCTGCTAGTTTTGGTGTAGTCCTGTGAAAAACCTACGAAAATCACAACCTCTCTGGCAGAGGTAACAACTAATTACACGTCTACTGGACTTGTCAACAGCCTACAAGTGTCGGTGCACCAGGAAAGGACCAAAGATCAGATACAAGGATGTACAGAAGTTGGAGATCAAACCCAAACACCCCTACTGCCAAGAAAAAATGATATTGTGAGTCACACTTTTATGTATTCTGTCTTTCTTCTTCTGTCATGATATCCCACCCACTATTTCTTTTTCTTCTGCTTCTAACTTTCTTTTTCCCACTAGTCTTCTACTACTTCTTTTCTCTCTTCATCATCTCATCCTGCATATTTTCTTCATCTTTCCTACACATCCTTCTCATCCTATTTTTCCCTCGGTCATTTGACCTCTTTCACCTCCGTTCTCTTCTCTCAATTCATCATGCATTTCTGCTCCTTCCTCTGCATCCTTCAACATCCTCACATGTTTCTCCATGCACTACAGCCCATGCAGTATTTGTACCTGCTTTTTATAAAGCTACTGCCTGACTGTGACTGTAATTTAAAGTACTGTAAAAAGTATTTGGCAGCTCAGCTTTATAAGTATTATCCTGCCACGTGCAGATTAAAGTCTGAGGAATTTTCTATGTGGCGTCGATCCGATGATTTCATTGGACTTCATATTCAGGAGCGAGGGATGATTTATTATTGCTAAATGGGAGACACAGAACATTTTTCTGACTTGACAATTTAATAAATTATTACGCTTACTTTCCAAACTGTGTTTAAAATAATTCTGAGATAAATACTTCATTGACTACATTCAAAGTCTGCATTTCACAGTTGTCTCCAAACAATATTTATTTAAATGATATGTATGCATTTGACAAGCTCATTTCTATCAACTTTTTTGAGTGGTTGCTGCAGGACAGCCTACAGCCTCACATGACTTGAATCTTGCATCTTCTCTTAGTCAGACGCAAAGCTAATATACTGTATACTGTTGGTTTTCGATATTGTCTATGAAACCCGAGGCAAAAGCTCAAACACTGCAACATTAGATAAATAAACGTATTCACCCTCTTAGGTCTACTTGCGCAATCCAGTGTAATCCTATTCAACATCTCAGCCACAACTTCCTCCCTTAAAATAGGTCGTTGTTCTGGTAACATTTTCCGAGATGTAGTCATTAAACCACATGCTATTACTGAGATGAATGAAGAAGAATGGTGTTTGTAATATTTTGTTTACCCTTATTAAACACATTAAACGAGAGGGGCAGAATATTCGAGCCCCCTTTCAAAATAAGTTAACAACTAACAACACCGTCGTCTGCTATGACCTTCATTGACGTAAACTAGAATCAGTACTTTTCTGGCTGTTTCAATTTTTTTTTATTTTTTTTAAATGATCATCTCCTTAACAGTCATGCCAGAGCCCTAACCTACTGGAAGGGTCAGTGAATGGAGGGGTCAGTGAATATGTGTCCAGGTTGTGGGCCTTTTTTTTTTCTGGCCAGTGTTTTAGTCCACGTGCTCAACTTTTGGATTTGTGTGATGAATTTATTTGAAGTTTTCATGTCAAGCCTACAATGAAGGGACAATGGATGAGGATGTTATATCAGCCTTAGTTTTGTGTAGGGGAGAAACTCTGCTGCCACCTTCTGGCCAAAATCAGAAGATGATACTGTGAATCTAGTCTGGGTAACGGCAGAAACTGTCTGGGGACACAGATTCAGCTGTTGTGATGAATTTCCTGTAATGAAAATTATAGAATTTTTAGGGTTTACATTTGTTCACCTTTTAGTCTCAGTGGACGTTTGTGCCCTCGTGCTTTCTGAAATACCACAGCCGCCAGTCAAAGATCATAATGCTTCTGTCCCAGCGCAGAGGCATAAAAACCAAACCCATTTTTTGCTATTTTTCAGTATTTTAAATATTTTATTACCATAGTAACAATATATTATTTCACACAACCAATCGCAGGTTAATTGTTCATGGAAATGATTACGAGGTGTGGCTCTGGTGCTCTCAACAAAAAAAATCATTTAGGTATTATAAAAGAAAGGATTCCTTTTTCAAAGTAGCAAGCTTGTCGAGTGAAAATAGTTTACATGAAATTTCTTATACGAGCAGAAATCAGACACACAAAAGTCAGAATAAAGAGGAAGACGATGTATCTGTTTTCAACCGAAGTGCTTTCAAGACATTGACTTGAGGAAATCAAATGTGTGTGTTTACGAATGCACCCTAGAATACGAGAGTAAAGCTGCACGATCTCACGGGTCTGTGCCTTTTGGTTTTGTGTGTTCCACCATGCCAGACCGTCATTCCAGGCTGGTCTATTAGCATGAGATGGGGGTCTCCGCACACAGATACAAACATGGAAACCTCTGTGTCCCCCAGTTTTATTGGCCTTTATCAACCAGCGTGTCTGTGTTTGGTGCTTGCAACACTAGTGACAGATTTAATGCCCAGTATGTGATGGATGAAAAAAACCTTGGAGGTGGTCACATCCCATCACAAACAGAGACATTAAAACCCACCAAAACAAATTTCCCATGTTTATTCTGCCACAGCTTGTAAACTGCACCCGCAGAAGAAGCTGAATTTAAAGTAAAAGATGCTTTAAGAGTGAGATTGCATCATGTACACATCATTCCCACTGCTTTTCCTGCAACACTTCCGAACAGACCTTCTCATCAAGGGAAAAGCATCACAAACAGGGTTTCTAGTTTTGCTGCAGCATAGCAGAAACCACAGCAGAAAAAGTTTCCTTGTTTTTGTTTGATTGTGCCGCCACACTGCCATTATTAACGGCTGGTCAATTAGCATGAGATGGGGACCACCACCCACTGGTGCCCAGTGAAAAATGAGCCTCAGCAGGCTCCGGAAAGCCAGAGAAAGGGAGAAAATGGAAGAGAAGTGAGAGAGAGAGTGAGCCCCCTCTGGTTTTTGTTGTGGTCATTTGGCTTGCCGCGTTCAGTTTGGCATTCTGGGCTGCCACTACTAACCACACACACACACACACACACACATAAGCCAAGGTGGTTTGAAACATCCCCGTTTTATCCTTATTCATTTCCCAGCTGAGCAGTCATGGGTAAACATCGAGGACACAAATATTCCAGCCTCAGAGATATTAGGCAAATGCCATGAACAATACAAAAGCACTCTCACTTCCTCTCAGTCAGACACACAAATCGCGTATTCAGCTAATTAACCAAATAGCCTAACAAAGGGACAAGTGAAGGGGCAGGAAAATCGATGCAAAACTTTGTAATCTAATGCTTCTAACGACCTCATGCACTTTTTTATTGAGATTCAAGTCTTTTCTCTTCAAGTCAACTCATTTAACATTCATGGTTTGGGGAGTCTTTGAGCGGCTGGTGAGGCCCCATGGCATGGTGGGTGTTTTTCCCACATCTCTCTCGTCTGTCCTGAATATGCCACATGCAGGTCTTCTGTCTCTGCTGTTGCCTTAAGCAGAGGGTTGCAGACAAGCCAATTTATTCAGTGAGCTTAGATGTCAATTTTAGTGGCAGCTGCATAATATTGCTCGGCGGCCAAGAAACTGGCAACGAGAGGGCATTTTGCAGTCAAATGTTTGTGAGGGCAGGGTAGAATAACAGATTTGTGGCGAAAACATCAGCTCACATTGGCCTCCACACAGTGTCAGCTGGTGCGGCTCTAAATCAGAATTTCTAGTCTTTTCAGGTTAACCAAAAGCTCACTTGATACAAAAGACTCAATGAAAACTGGCTCTTGTTTATGCCAACATTGACTCAAAGTAGTGAAGTTAACCTGGCTGTGTGTTTCCCTCCTAATTATGCAGCCTTGTGAAACTTTGTCGCCAAATTATTGTGCTTTAGAAAGTCAGATGCATGTCGCAGCGTCACTCACGGCCACTATGCCGTCCGGCTTTGAATGCCTTCGCTGGACGATATTTGGGTTGTTCATCTGTCTGTTCGTCTGTCCGTCCTTGATGCCTTGAGATCATTTGTTTAAAATTGGCACAGACCTTCACACGGACTTAAGGATGACCTGAAGGTCAAGGTCACTGTGACCCCCACATGAACACAATATCAGTGGGACACCATTTCTTAAAACCATTTGGTAACACACACTGCAACGTACTTTGAGGACCACTAAGATGGAGACGACAGTAACATTTCTCTACTGCTTGTCCTTCCTCAGTGTGACCATGGAGAATGTTTCCCGCTTCAAGGGGCAGGAGTACTGTCTTCACCCCAAACTTCAGAGCACCAAGAATCTGGTCAAATGGTTCCGCATCTGGAAGGACAAGCACAGGTAATAACTGAAGAACCCCTCCCCAAAATCAGCAGAGAGGCTATTTTAAAGCATGTATGGGATTTCCTGCATGTATGCATGTGTATAATATTGTTACAATTTTCTGAAATATTTTTAAAGCATTGCCTGATCACACAAGAAAACCTTTACAACTGCGGAATAATCTAAAGCATCGCGTCACACTCTAGACCAACGAAAACAAATGCTGCACCGTGTGTTTCTTTAACATACATTAGTGTATTCTTGTAATGTACAGACAGCACACACATAGCTTAGCTCTCTGTTAAGTTTGTAAATAAATACCGCAGATTGTTGTCTGTCCCCTCGTGATCCAACCTCTCTTATCACTGAGTCACTGAGTCCATGTCCAGCGGCTTTTCTGTAATGCTTTATTGATCGGTTGTGTTGAAATTCCTGCTATCACCTGCCCTCCACTCTGGGAAGGTTGGAGGTGGGGGTCAGCAACAGAAACAACCCAATGGGGAGGGTAGATATCAGTATTTTGCCAGAGTGCATTTCCACGGGGACTCACAGAGGGTCTTGACTTACCCCACCTTACATCCACATGTAATATCAGGTACTTTCATCTCTATTTATCAGAAACTAAAAAAGAACACTGGTCGAGGAGGCACATGTAATTCTTCAATGCAGCCAAATAGTGAAACCTTTGAACAGAAGTGTTTGATAAATGATCTCTATTTGCTCTTCTCTCCTCAGGGTGTATGAGGCCTAAAACCTTGGCTTACCCATCAAGATGTGACAAAAAAAACAACATGACAACAAAACCACCAGGACTTTTTTTTGTGTGTGTGTGAAGCACAAGACGTAATCTGCAGTCAAATTGTACTTCTTCCTCTCTCTACCTGAGCTCTGTCAAGCACATTAAGAGATATCCACTGTATAGTTCCTATCTAAACTGGTGGGCTTGTTCTAGTCGCCCATCAGCCTAGTCACTCATCACTCCTTTACAACTCTAGTTACACTGTCACATAGTGGACGAGACACCGTCTGTGTTCAAGCAGTTGTAGGTTTGTCAGATATATATATATATATATATATATATATATATATATATATATATATATATATATATATATATATATATATATATATATACACTCTATGTGGATATATATATATATACTCTATGTGGATATATATATATATATATATATATATATATATACTCTATGTGGATATATATATATATATATATACTCTATGTGGATATATTTTGCCTTTTCAGCTTTGGAGAATGCGTGAGAGTGTATAGAGTTGGAGAAAAACATTAAAAATACAGTTTAAGAATTTTAATATTTTCAAAGTATTCTGGTCATTTGTGCTCAAGGGGTTGTGGAAAAGCAAAGGATCTAATTGATTTACTTCTCTTCTCTGTTTGTCAAGAGGAGTCTGTGTGTGTGCCTGTGTGTGTGTGCGCGTGCGTGCGTGTGTGTGTGTGTGTGTGTGTGCGTGCGTGCGTGTGGTGAGATTTAATAGAGAAAGTTGGTCTTTGGTATTGTTCGGGCAAGATGGAGATCTTCCGCTGTGTGCGTTTACCATCTCCGATCATGCATGATCATCAGCTAATATTTCATTAAACAGCACAACCAGACGAGTTTCATTCTATCACATAATACAGAGAACTACCGTTCATCAGTGCACAGCGCAGCAAACCTCCTGCAGAAACATGATCATAAAATTCACTAACAAAGCTAAGTACGTCATACATTTTCACTGGTTGAACAATTTCAGTTTGGAAATAAGGCAACAAAAAAAACCAACAACAACAACAACAACAAAAAAGCACAATCAAAAAACAAAACAAAACAAACAGCGGAGTAATCTGTCAACACTCCCTACCTTCCCTACACTGGCTGTGGGAAGCAGAAACCAATTAGGTTTCCCCTTTAAAACATGCTAGTAACACTCATGTTCTAGGAGGTTGGACATTTCCTCGTCCAGCTGAAGGTATAAGTAAATATTACCGAAACGGTGGGGGGACGATATCTGGGGACTATTTTAAGCAGCAGATTAGTATCTATGTAGGGCTCTAGAGGGGAGTTGCAGCAGTAAGATGGCAGATAAGCAGACTTCAAAATAAACTACATTTACACACCAGCCAGTACAACAGTTACTGACTGTGTGTTGTTTATCGTTTCTAACCCCCCCTTTTTTTTTTTGTACAGCAGTGGATCTATGACACATAAGGTCATGATGGATTTTTCTTCTTTTTTTTGTTACGGGAAATGCATAATATCACCAGACATCATGTGCCTATGGGCTGTGTTAACATGTTGTTGTGAAAATGAACACCATCAGTGGTTATTTGGCTGAAAAGCCAACTGTTCTTTTGTTCCCGTACAACGACATTCTTCCATTTGTGTAACTAACAATGATTTCACTGTCCCCAACAGTCTGTTGGTGATGATACTTATATTTTCTTGATTTCATGTCGCCCACAGGACATCTCCTGAACAATACTGTCAACTGTTATATTATTTTTTTAATGCCATGGATACACTTTGGTTCAATGACGGTTGGGTGTTGTTTTGTTGCTGCCGCATAGAATTCATATTTCTGCAAGTATACAAAACATTCCTTTTACCTTTTGAAGAATGTGCATTACTCTTGTTTTATATCTTATATATAAATATATATAAAGAGCATTTTGTAAATGGACCATTATAGCCTATAGTGACAATGATTTCACCTGGGGACTTTATAATGTCAAGTATATTGCATTACTGCATTATAGCTGTTTTTTTGCTATTTAAATCTTGGTTTGCTATCATATATTTGGAGGATGGGTGTTTTGAGTGGCTCACCAAACACACGGTTGAACATTCCATTGGGTGTAAAACAATGAATACAGCAATAAAGTGTCTATAGAGCAGCTTGTGTTTTCACTTTTATTTAACCCAAAAAATGTTATTAACTTTGGACTGTAACAAAGAAGAGGTCATGCTTACATGTGTATAACAGTAATATGAAGCTTTTCCCAATTCTAAACCACATTGTAATTCCTCACAGGATTCGTGAGTTCATTCTGAGGTGTGTGTGTGTGTGTGTGTGTGTGTGTGTGTGTGTGTGTGTGTGTGTGTGTGTGTGTGTGTGTGTGTGTGTGTGTGTGTGTGTGTGTGTGTGTGTGTGTGTGTGTTTGGGGGGGAGGCGGAATACATAAATGAAAAGTTTTGGAATGAAGACAAAACAGCATTTGAATTCCTCATGTGCTCTTAATGTACTGTACCACAGCGCAAGAGCTGCTCTCAGCTGCAATAAATTAGAATGAATTGTGGCTTCTGACAGTCCTCAAAAGGCAAAAAAAATAAAAACCAAGTTGTTTTAGCTGAGTTTCTAATGACAGGGAGACTGACATCTGAAAGGGTCCAAAGATAATTCAGTACACGATTGTGTTGACTTCTTGAGTACTAAATATAACCAAGTATTCTGTATAGAATTTGCATTCATTATCGAATTGGGACATGTCATCCAGCTACCGACTAGTTAAACCACTAGGTGTCAGCATAGACCTATTGACTTTCAAATGCAGGGACCAGTCGGCGACGTCAACCAATAATGTACGCGTTGTAACCACCACAACAAATTGTTTTCATGCATTCACCGTGCATGTTCACACTGCTCCGCTGGGGGATCACACTTAAGAAATACACGAGTGTCTAAAAATCCTGTTAAGTTGGAATAAAAGACATGGGGGACCGAGTAAACATGACTTATTTCAACATAACCTGAACAATACTGCACTTCCTTCATCGACTTTCCGTGGTTTATCATGACAGTTGAGTGGCTTGAATAGACGTTCGAATAGAAAGCCAGCAATTATATTAAATTAAGGTTATTTTATTTTGATAGCAATTAAAAAATCGACTCTTATTTTGATTGGTTTAATTCGTTGTATGCTTAGATGTACAATGACAATAAAGTCTATTCTATTGAGCTGTCACGAACACGTTTGAGTGATTACGGCTGCATAATGGTGTGTGTGTGTGGGGGGGGGGGGGGGGATAAGTTCCACGATATTCTATACTATTTTGCAAGTACAGTAAGAAAAAGAAAGCTGCAATATTTTTAGTAGTTGCTCTTATAAAATAGGAAAAACAATAAAAAAGCAGATGAATGCGTTTGACTCTCCTGAAACATCGATGGCACACTTGTGTGTAACTCACATAGGCAACATAATTTATGGAAAAGCTGGTTAATCCTAGTTATAAATACATAAAATATAATAATAATTAAAAAAAATCAATCTCATAGATTTCGGGTGTGCCTGTGTGCAGTCAGCAAGGCGAGTCCAGGATTTGGCAGTTGTCCCCCCCGCTGTGTTGTGCGAGAGAGAGGCGGGGTCAGTGTTTGGCAGGTTCGTCCCTCGAGGGTGTGTGTGTGTGTGTATGTGTGAGTGAGTGAGAGAGAGAGGAAGACTCGCTAAGCAACGACCTGCAAATGGGCATCCGAGCAACAGACAGACACCACATTAATTTAGAGTATCTCCTGCGATGATCCCGACGTTTTTTCTCCTCTGTCTGTTTTGATCCCATCGACTTAGCCATTCTCCAGACCATCGGCGACTGAAACCAAGAAAGAAATTAATGCTCCTTGCTCTGCGTTCCTGTTTGTTTTGACCTGGTAAGGGTACCTCCGAGCGGCTGATTAGCTTCCCTTTGCTAACAGCTCTTCTTCTGGTTCACTCAGCATCTTAGAGGCTAATGCTAACCAGCTAAGCTAACTGTATCTGTCGCTTTGTGTCATTTGCTTAATTATGTTTGACATACGGGGTAGTGTGTGAATGCGTCTACTACTGTTGAATTTTAACTTGGAGGCTCAAATTTAAATATAAAGTGGGCGTTGAGCCGCCAGTGGTCTCATTTGTGCTTCTTGCGAGCTAAAGGCTAACGGCTAGCAACCGAGAAAGGTTAGTTCCATCTCATCTGTGGCTCCTTCGCTCATACAACAGGCTAAAACTGATGCAGAACACTTATATTTAAATATTTTTTTTAAAGAGAAATATATATTGAGATTTTTTTAATGCTACATGTACAGACTTCCATCATTCATTATTTTGGATTCGTCTGTATTATAGTTATAAGCCCCAAAAGCTTGCTTGTCTGTATTTGCTGCCTTAACAACGTGAGATGAAACGGGTAATTCAGAATCACTTGGTTTTCACGGTTGTTGAGCACACCTCCGCCTCGGTCGTCTGGTTCATCTGAGTGGTAGAGGTACAGGCAGTAGTTTCGTTTTCATCCCGCTCGCTGCTGGAAATGTTCATCAAGAGCGCGGATGCTTTTGCTCGCTCCTTATTTTAATCTGCATGTACTGGAATGTTCTGGTGCGTTGTAGCACAGGGCTTGCCATTAAATCATCAGTCAGCCTGTCTGTTCCTGTTTAACAGATGCTGTATGAACACTAATTGATTCAGGAATTCAGTTTTTTTTTAAGTTTTGTTTTTTTTAGGATATGATAAGCTTATTTTCATTTCTGGGCTCTCCGACAGACCTTTTGCATATTGCATAATCGCATCCGGCCATTGCCCTGAATTAGTAAGGATTTGTCTCCATATGGCATGAGGCGTAAGTACGAGTCCTCGTGTAATGCAACAAAGCTCTACATTTTGCTGTGCACACAAACATTGCTTACTCCCGTAAACAAATACATTTTCAGTCCCTGAAATGTGATTTTACAAGTGTATTCATGTCAGTATTTTAAGCCAATATTGCAGTATCATATAGCAGCAATGCATAGTTACCACTGTCGGACAATAATTGATAGCTATTTTGTTAATTGCTACCTAAGAAAAACCAACCTGTAGTCGGTTAGCTTCCAGCTTTTCAGCCCAGGAGTTTTTCTGCTTCCCTGATTCGTCAATAGTCAGGGGGATTTTTGGACCGTTGCATGGAAACAACTCTTTGAAAGCATTAGGGCTGCACAGTTAATCAAAATTCAATCCAAATTATATAAGTGCTGTAAATTTTGATTTGCAGAAATGTGCCATATTTACTAAAGGCTCACTGTTTGCCAAAATACAATTTTTAAATTGAGAGCTGTTTAGACATCGTACTTGCCTTGTTCAGCCTTCTTGAGCTCTTCGCGTATTGTGTTAAAGTCTGTGGATACACACATGTGGTGTATTCCCACAAAACATTTATATCCCTTTCAATTCAATTTTATTGAATATTCTTTTCCTGGTGTTATTTTTTTCCTGATTGCTGCAGTTGCCTCCTCATTTGTTTCTTTGTAAAGCACTTTGATTTGCCTGGGGGATGAAATGTGCTGTACAACAAGGATGCCACCCTGCATACTGATGTTTTGACACGCATTCAGTATGTGTAGAGCTTTCCACTTATTTGATGGCTTCACGTCTGAGTTAGCATGCTAATGTTCACCCCTCTCAGACAGGATGTGTTCTCACAAACTCTATGAATACACTCAGGGGCAGTGGCCCACTTATGTAATTAGTGTGCGGTTTGCACCTGTTGATTGTGCACAGTGCCACCGCAAGTCTTCTGAACAAGTGGAATTGCCTTGCTTTACCCGTTACAGAAATATAACCAGTTAATGTATTAATAAGATTCAAAGGTAAAAGTACTTCCAGTCATCGTGTTCTTTTTGCTCCTTTATCTTATTAATTTCAGTACCTCAACAACAAAAATAACATGGATTTTTTGTTGTTGTTGTTGCTAA
This sequence comes from Aulostomus chinensis, assembly GCF_037954235.1. NCBI lineage: Eukaryota > Metazoa > Chordata > Actinopteri > Syngnathiformes > Aulostomidae > Aulostomus > Aulostomus chinensis. The sequence goes on along the minus strand of NC_141332.1, from coordinate 22,302,762 downwards.
ATATGGGGTAATTCTTTCCTATAGGTCAGGAAAGTTGAATCAGTTTGCAGAACAGTGGAATTATTGTGTAAGAAGAGGCATATATGTCGGTTTACAGCTGAGAGTAAAGGTCATCATATCAGTGGTGCTGATGCTGTAAAATTTTTTACAGTAACATTTTTGGAGTCAGTTGCCATTGCAGTTTTGTTTGAATGTCATTAACACTTTAACTAATGTATTTTATACAGATATTCCACACTACTGCCATTCAGAAGACTCATCATGATCTCACTTTACTTGTTTACCCTGAAACAAAGACAGCTGCTGTTATGCTGTCCCAGTTTGTCATTTTAGATGGAATGCCAGTGTTCTTGAATCAGAGGCCGGGTGAGAAAGTGTCACAGCACTGGCGTCTAGTGTAACCCTGTGCTGGTTGGTGTGTCTGTTCACGATTTTGCTGTTCTGTGGCTACCGCCTCTGCCAACGTTACACTAGCCTCATTCTGTCGGTGCTCTTTTTATCCAGAACAGTGAGGCGTAATAACAACACAAGATTCCAGCACTACCGCATTCCTAGTTTGTTTGTGACTTTTGAGTTGTTTGTGGGCATTTGAATTACATTTATAACTATTAAATGAGAGGTACTACGAATCAGCATCTAATCCAGCAACCCTGAAGTAAAACTGTTTATCTATTTGCATATGTCTACTAATCTGGTGGTATATATTGTATATTGAAAACAATGCTATTTACATGCCAGGTCAGAGACACATGAGGCAATGCCATAGTTAGATTTCACGGCCATTAAGTGTACCTGAGTTGAACCTGTCGTCCTTTATGTGCAGGATCTCACGTATGCACATACCAATAATGTCCCAACTCTCTAACCTCCTGCAGTGTGAGATAAGGCTGTTTACGTAAGACGACCCTTCATTTTTATATGGAAAGAAAACACACACACGCACAAACCCAGCAGTCATAGCAGTCTCATAACTGTCCAGCTGCCTACAGTGTGGGATAGCTGTTGCCAGGCCAGTGAGTGGTTGTGTTAGACTATGTGGACCAGTGCCAAGCTAAACTGAATGTGGTCCATATCACTTTTAAACCAGACTCACTTTTAAATGTAACAGATTTAGTCCCAGTCTGTTCTGGTTCACACCTGTGTGATAATTGTATCCTAACCTCAGGTTAATTGGTTGAAGCATCACTGTGATTTTACATTTATAACTAATTTGCTCTTTTGCAGTGCCAGATAGAAAGCCAAAAACAAAAATGATATTCACATATTGAAATTAGGAATAGAGTGAGGCAGATTACAAAGGAAAAGACATTGATATTCAATGAGATGCTTCAGTATATCTTCTGGTGTGTGTCAGGCCAAACTGTACTGAAGGCATGGTGTGGATGGCCTGTGAGAAAGTGTATGCGTGTGTGTGTGTAGTTTTTACATAAATGCTTCTCCCTCTGATGCTGAATGTTTCAACTCAGCAACCATAAATGTGATACACTTCAGTAGCTTGACTGGCTTTTGATAGCCAGATAGACCAGGACCCGGTTCTGTGTTTGTGCTGCGTCCTTTTGCCTAGTAAGAAGGTGGTTTATTAACATAAACCTAATAAAAGCAGGAGAATTATGCTCTCTGAAACTGCATTAATTAAGGAAATAGTTTGCGGTGCTGTTATCACCAGAATATTCACCTTGAAGCACAAAGAGTACACTGTTAACTTGGCCCCTAGTTCTGTAAATATACTTCCTTATGGTGTAGGTGTGCCCTTTTTTATCAGTGGGAATTTAGAGACATGTCCTCAAGTTTTATGAGCTATAGAATGAGAGGATATAATCTTCATTGAGCCTTTATGTTGCTGCATTGACAATTCAGAGGCTCAGAAAAACCATCGCGCTAAAGAAGATAGACGCAGACATGTGGCACCATTTTTTTTTACAGGATGGTAGATCATGATTTACCATTGTAAGTTGTATAGTGTTATTTTTCTTTCAAAACATAAAAGTGAAGAAATGTCGATAAGGAAGCTTGAATCGGTTACTTCCTGTTCCACACCAAGGGGAGGGAATTGATAAGTTTTTATCAATATTGATGCCATCGGCGATTCTGCCTATCAATCCAATTACTTATTAATTCTCTTATCGATTCCTGAGTAGTTCATTGAGTGGCAAAAAAGGATTTCTACACAGTTTTCTGCACCAAAAGTAACACTTTAATTTTTTCTCTAGCATGCTAATGCAGGATATTTCATGTGAACGTTACGGTCGTCAACGGAGGAGCTTGTTTGGCCAGCAACATTAGCACCCGTCCGTAGGCGGTCAAACACAAGCCATTCTTGTAATTTAACACCATGCCTAGTGGACAAATGCTTCTGCATGTTACTGGTATTCCCACCTTTGCACGATATCACAGCATAGCACTGATTAGATATGGCAGCATTTTGGTCACGTTTTGTGAAATGGAGCCAGATTTTAGACCCCTTCCTCCTCTTCATGATTCTACTAAAGATGGTGTATGCGGACGTGATGCTGCTGCCTCGTCTAGTCTGATTTGTCGCAGAGTGTACCCTGACACAAAATTTCTGGAAAATCAGAAAATGGAATGCAGGGAAATGAGAGAATCGTTAAGAAGAATTGATGATGTTGGAAGTGTACAATTCCAATGGAATTGGTTAGTTGGAACCGGCTCTGACTCAGTACCGGTTATGGAATCCCATCCCTAATCACAGCACAAGCCGTTTTGCATCTTGACTGTTTTTATGCTCTCCTCTGCTCACTTGTCAGCTTAACATCTTGCGTTCATCTATTGTTTACACAGACGTACCGTACATACAGATGAAAATGACAAGACTTGTGCTGAGAAAGTTATTTGCTTCGTGTTAATTGAAGCAAAAATGGTATTTAGCCACAGGCCAGGGATCTCTTCAATGATTTATTGTATTCATGCTTACTTTGCTCTCTAGAAAGTGTGGTAATGCAGCTGATCTAAGAGAGGTAGTTCAAACAGACGAGTGCACAATAAAGTTTATTCAGGGTTTTCCATTAATCTATGATTCACCAGACCTGTATTTCTTCAGGCCAGTTGCACACTGGAGGATAATCTGGCTGATTTTATGTCACTGTTAATATCTATAATGTTAATTCTGGGTAATCGAACACAGCTGTCAATTGTTAAAGAACTTGTCCTACATAAGTGTGAGATTTGACATGGACTAAATGAGGAAATGATTGTGTGTCTGGCTCTGGAAAAGGAAGAAGACACATTTTTTTGAAGAACTTGCAACCACCTAGTCAGTAACTAGGCCAGAGTTTAATTGATTTCTCTTTAAGGAACTTAAAACCCAGAGTTTACTGGATCTCAGGTTTAACAAACAGAGTTTTCACTAAACCTGCTTTCTGGAATACTCCTCAGGCATACTCAGAACTATAACAACATTAGAAGCGTAGATCTTTTTAGTGTCGCAAAGGCAGAGGCATACTTGTTGGTGTTTTTATGTGCAGCAGTCTGGAAATTTCCATCAGTATGAGAGAGTGAGAGAGAGACAGACAGAGAGAGAGAGGTGATATAGATCGATACTAAATCAATTATGCTCAATGTCTCAAGTGGGGTTGGCCGGGCAAAGAGACTCTAGCAGGTTCTGCAGAGGTTTGAATAACATTCAAACCATGCTGTGTTCATATTGTTGTGAATTTTTGTACTGTTTTGCAAATAAATATTTTTAAAAATTGTACAATAGGAAGAAAAAAGATTTATTATATTCTCTCTGTTACAGTTAAACTTTTAACTTGGTTTAGTTTTGCTATTTATACCTTGCACTTGCAATGACTTATATTTTTCAGTGGCAAATAGCACCAGAAGCTGAGCTTCTAATTGGCATGATTTTGGTGGGAGGTTGTATGTATATCAGCGGTTGTGAACAAATGCTGCATTTTTCTGGAATTTAGAAAGAGTCAATAAACAGATGAACCCACACAAGAAGCAAGAGAACTTCTTAGAAAATGCCCCAAACAAAATGCTGCTTATTTGCCTCGTCTCTTCTCCCACAGTTGCCAACAGAGCAGCATTTGTGTTTCCACTGTAACTATTTGCGATGTCACAGTGTCTCAGGTCAGCCACAGAAGTCTCTCGTTTTAACTGTCTCCTCTAAAGAGCTCTTGAACGGCATATTAACCCCTCAATCTGCCACAGCTGAGACAGTGACATGAAATTTTAGAGCACTTTGTTATAACTTGGGTTATTATGATATAGAGTTCTGCCTGGCAGGTTACCAGTTGAGAGAAACACTCCTGTTTCACCACTTGTGTTTAGCAGGGCACTTATTCCTGCCAGTGTAGCGGGGCAATTCAGTGTTAGCTGCATAAGACTGTGGCTGTACAGGAGAGCAAAAATGTATGTGTAATTTCGCCCATCAGGACCAAGGCACTTATTGTGGATTAAGATTTGAGATGAGTGACAAAGTCTACAAATTGTAATCATGGGTATTTAAATGTTAAAACAAGATACATTCACGTAGAACCAACAAAAAAAGAATAGTTCACGTCGATGTAGGCTGCCTGCTTTTCAACAAAATAATATGCTAAATAAGCTACAGAGAGGTCAAAGTGTCGGTGCCACATATACACCAGTATCCAATGTGGTGCACTGATAAACAAAGTTATTGACCTCCTGACATTAAAGGCGGTACACAATCACCTTTTGGTAGTATCAATACTTGATGGATGACAGTGTTTTGCTGTATAAATTTGCACAGTGTGGCAACATAATGTCAGCATTGTGTGGTCGTGACAAAACAAGCAAAGCATCAAAATCTGTGTGACACTTTTGCAAAATGTTTGTGCACAAGTTGCTACAGATGTGGGAGTGACATGTCATTTACAAAATAACCACCATATTTGCCAAAGTGAACATCCTGCTGCACTGAAGAAGACCTACTATGAATGAATGAGAAGATTAACTAAGGTATTGAATGAAATGAGAAAGAGGTTTATAATCGGTGGCTTCCACACAGTCAGACTTGTTTGTTGCCCTCTGTTGGCAAGAACCACATGTTTAAGGTGTGTCTGCTTTGGCTGAACTTGTCGGACTTGGAAGCTCTTTCCATTCATTTTGTAAAGGCTGCAGTTATTTTATTCTTTTACATTCTGTTTTTGTTGGTTTTATATTGTATGGTATGAAAAATGTCTTTTGTTTTTGTTCAGTGCTCGCTTCATTTTATAAAATGATGATAAGAGTTTCTGTGAAAGAGAAGGATAACAAAATATGAAAAAGCCCACATCCCCCTAAGACATGTGCTTATTAATTTATCACTGACAGGGCTAGCCTGGGAGGAGCAGCTAAACTAGGCTAGGACAGTGAGCGGATGCCAGTGATTCAAGGGCAAAGACGCCTTTTTTCCCTGCTGCCTTTTCTCTTGCAATCTTCCTCTGCCTTTCTCTTTCTGAAATTCTCCTGATACTTTTCAAAGATCTCCTTCATTCTTCCTTTATCTGTGTCTCTGCCTCCTATTCTGATTTCACCTGCAGATATCTGCCTATAGGATACAAAACCATAGTGTCTCAGCTGAAAGTAAAACTTGATTCTCTAGAACAAGATAGAGAATGGAAGGTTTCGTATGATTTACTTGTGGCACATGTTGTATTACCTGTGGTCTCCCTGAAACCCAGTAAATGATGTCAAACTTGTGAATATGCTGCTGAAATCTTGCAAGGGTCAAAAAATTTTCATGAAGCAGGTTGTGGGTAGATGTGTTTTTATTTCCATATGTATATATATATATTTTTTAATATATATATATATACACTGTATATATATATGTATATATATTTATATAGATATATATATATATATACACTGTATATATAGATGTATATATATAGATGTGTATATATACACTGTATATATATGTATATATACACTGTATATATATGTATATACACTGTATATATATACACTGTATATATATACACTGTATATATATGTATATATATACACTGTATATATACACTGTATATATGTATATATATACACTGTATATATATACACTGTATATATATACACTGTATATATGTATATATATACACTGTATATATATGTATATATATATACACTGTATATATATGTGTATATATATACACTGTATATATATGTATCTATATATATACAGTGTATCTATATATATATATATATATATATATAAATACAGTGTATCTATATATATACAGTGTATATATATATTTATATGCAGTGTATATATATATATATATATATGCAGTGTGTATATATATATATTTATATGCAGTGTATATATATATATATATTTATATGCAGTGTATATATATATTTATATGCAGTGTGTATATATATTTATATACAGTGTGTATATATATATATACACACACATATATATATACATATATATACATATATACACATATATATATGTGTGTGTGTGTGTGTATACATTTTTTGATTAAAAATAAGGCTTCAACAGGAGGTTAAACAATGTGTTTTTATAAAAACCAGGACTTTCAGTGACTGAACAAGTAGGTAAAGTGAAGCATTGCTGGAAGATTAAGTGATCTGTGTTTCTCATAGTTGAGAAAGACAAGTGGCTACCACAGTGCTGAAGGCACAATTATTCTTCATTTATGCAAAAGAGCTTTGGAATATAATAAATCCTCTAATTGACTAATAAACTCTAATTATAAACTCTACAATGACTCGCTTTGATTGTCTGGTAAGGGAGAAGTGATGACACAAAGTCAACCCAGTGGTGTTCAAAATCTATTTTTATTTGTTTGAAAGGGACCATGTACAATAAAAACAAAACTGTTGCCACTTCATACATTGGACCAGATTTGGCTTAAGCTCCTTCTCATCTGCAGTCCCCTGGCACGTTACAGTCAATACACTGAGATACAATAATGGTGCATTTACACAGATACACAAAATGACACAATATATAATAATGGTACATTTACACAGATACACAAAATGACACAATATATAATAATGGTACATTTACACAGATACACAAAATGACACAATATACTATAAACAATGAATCCTATGTACACACTGTTACTTATCATGGAGTCAGGAAGGCCATTAGTTCTCACCTCTGGCTAACTGTCATAAGTCAGACAGGAGAATATTGGTGTAATGGTAGTCTGCAAAATGCTCAAGGAGGTTTTCAACTGATGGTATGATCATGGTATTTGTTGGTGCTCCATCACACATCCGTCATTGTTTCTGTCAACGGTAAACTGATACAACTGTAAATGTGCTGCTAACAGTGCACTAGCCAATCAAATCAACGTAAGACAGTAGCTCCGTATTTCTCAGGCTGGCGACAGACTTCCTGTAATACATCTTGTTGCAGAGTAGTTCAACATCCTGCAGGGCTGTTACAACTGTTCTAAATTTAGTTTTAAATCATTCTTGAGATGACAGGATTATTACTTTTATGTATGAGTCAGCTCGCAGGTTTAAAGTCAAACACGGACAGGAGGGCAGTGCAACATTCCATCACAGTGCTGTAATGTATTTGTCTCACACAGTCTTTTAGGACAATATTTGTTGGATGTGTCACCCAGTGAGCCAAAACAATTGTGACCCCTGACAGAGCAGTAATCTCCACAGAGTCTGATGGTCACTTAGGCTCTAGCATGAAGTCATTAGACTTTGGTGGTTAACTGGTAAAAGCCTAAGTCAATGTAACTGCACATAGCGCCTTCTAGTGTTTTTAATGCAATATCTGAGATATGCCTTCAAGGAAATCCTTCAAACTTGGCACAAAAGTTCTCTTGGAGTTCTCTTAAGGGATAAACTGATCAGATTTAGATGTTCTACGGTCCCTGTCACGGTGCTATGACTCTAGAAGTCACATGCCAACTTTCAGAACATTTCACTCAAAAGTGTGATTTAATGTTTTTGTAATGTTACTTCACCATAGGTCCAAAGTCAGGTTCAATTTGACATCATGATCAGCTGATGTTTTATTGAATTCCTTTGATGTCTGGATTGTAAAGCTGGACAAACATGGACGTCAACTGCAACTGGATTAGTCCGCAGAGGCATGCTGTTCTCAATTGTGATGGATACAATGGGCCAAATTTAGAATCTGAAAAAAGATCGAAAAAAGAAAGGGAAACCATGTCTTGCAAAAAGGGTACTCATTCTGTCTGAGGCCAGAAAGACAGGTGCTCACCACCCAGGCTCCATCTGTCCATCCTGAAAAGCCCCGACGGGAACTGTGGTGTGAGCAGTTGTGATTGTGCAACTTGTCATTGGATTCCAGCTATGACAATGCAGAAGTGTCTCAGTCACATGATGTGTGATTGATGGGATGGATTGTTATCTGTCTGCATCTCTCCTGTTTTTCATTCCGTGCTTGTTTAGATCAGTACCGTGAAGTTGTGTGTTGTGTCAGGTTTATAGGGAAAATGTGTGCTGAACTCCTCTCAGTGGACATCTGCAGAAATACCAGGTAGTCGTTCTCTCCCTGATTGTTTTATGGAGATTTTGTCTCTGTCTATGTTTGCTCAGGGATGTTTCTTTCCTCTTTTATTGTGACGTTTCAAGTAAACAGCCTCATTTGGACTCAACAGACCGAATGTCTGCTTTTTTCCCTCTTTGTTGTTCTTATGTAACTGTTAGAAATGCAATTAAGTTTGATCCTTTTTAAAGTCTGTATCCCCACCGGGAGCCCTCAGCTTTGATTGATTTTGACTTCTGAAGAGGATTCCTACTGTCTGACCTTTCTCTCTGTCACTTCTTACTTCTCTGATGCTGGTTGACCGTGACAGTTGGGCCTCTGATGATAGGCTAAGCAGAGTTCAACTGCTTTGATCGCATTTTTTAATGGAGGGCTATTTTGTGGACTTCATGACATGAAGTTAGTGGAAAATTAGTGATTTATGTATAACCTCATGAATATTTAATCATCTTTTCGGTAATGCACTTTGTTTTGAAGGAAGTGGGTGTAGGTATGGGTATGATCAGGGATGAATTTGGGAATTATGATTAATTCTTGAACTATTTTTTTATCATATGTGATTAATATAATTCTGAAATATTTATCATACCTCTTTCAGGTGTTCTCTGCACTGTATCTAGTGTTGTTGCTAGCACACTTCACAAGGACAAACGGCTATGGCCGGTTTTGAACCTGTGACCTTTCCTTTGAAGGACGTTTCCATTCAGTGCTGCCTCCCTGCCCCCCCGTTCCAAAGACTCTTTGTGCTGTGATTGAAATCTCAGTATAAATAAAGGAAAAATGACTGAGAAAGAATTGAAATTGTCGACACCATACATTGTTCCGTTTCCTAAAACACTCTCCCTTAAATCTGAAGTTCACATTAAAATATAAACTTATTCTTCAGTCTCTAAGAGGGTGGAGCAATATACTGAACTTTATTTTAGGCTGGAATTTTGGCACCCAGTGGATATAAAAACACAAAAATAAAGAGATAAAAGAATATTGTGTTGCATTCATTTCGCTTTTATGTTCCCACTGTGTCAACACCCTGGCAACTTTGGACCTGTTCAGACCTGGTTCTACCATACATCCTGAGTAACTGGATCCCACCGGGAAAGCTTTCGAGTTTGCGCGTTTACTCCTGAGTGACCACTTTTGATCAAATCTCAGGTCCCAAATAGACACCTTCGTTATTTCTGTTTGCAAAGACAGAACCTGTTAATTTTGACAACCGACACTTCCAGATGTGTTATGAATGATCCGATCCCAGTGTGTCTTGTACTCGGATCTTTCTCCTCGTGAATGGATCACCCACGAATCACCCAGGACATATTACAGTACTACCAGGTCTGAGCAGGGCTAGGAGCTATGGCGTATGTTCTCTGTATGTTTCACTTTACTTCCCCCTTACCCCCTTACTCTCTTTCTCATTTTCTTTTTAGTACCCCCCCCACACACACACACACACACACACAAACACACTTTCTCTGTTTCCTTTCATTGTCTGTCATTGTTGAACAGGGGTTTTTTATGAACGATATCTGGGATTAAGACACAAAGGCTGACGGATAGAAAGACTGACAGTGCCCTTCTAGACTGTTCCATTACCTTCTAAGTCCTCACTACAGAGGCCTTTTCGGGTCAGTTTTCATGGTAGACAGGGATGTGGTTTGAGAACATTGAGTTCCTTTAATCCCTCTTGCCTGCCCGTCATTGTCCTCTTCTGTCTGGTAAAGCTGAAATGTGCTGAAGCTGGCCGTAACTGGACCCTTCCTCGTTAATTCCGAGGTGTATACATTGAGTAAATGTTTGTCAAACGGTTACATCAGTGGAAGAAGTTTTACAGTAGTAGGAAAGGTACAGGTGATTTAGATGGGTCACAGTATTATAAAATGTAGGTTTGTAGGTGTGCTCCCTCTATCCTGTGTTTCCTGTAGACCGCTGGTGACTGACTTGGTTTGTGGTTCGCTCTGGCATGGTACTATGAGTAATCAATCACTGTTGTTAGTAATTCTGGTCAACTAGTTTGTTTGTTTTTTGCATCAAACTGAACATTATGACCTTAGTTCTCTCAAAGTTGGATTCAAGACTGGCGAAATGGAATTACCTTTTCTCTTTATTCCCGTTCAATTTAAAAAAAAAAAACCCTACCTGCTAAGATCATCACAATAATTAAATTCTGCCTGTGTGTAATATAAAATTCTAGGAGCCATGGCTCCTTTTTTGTTTTCAGTTACAAGGATCCTGGCCCAGTTCTGCAATTTCAGCTCCATTAGTGGGATTTTCTCTAGCTTTTAAAGAGGCTTAGACACTAGTAATGCCAGTTCAGTTGGTTTTGGAAAGCGAGCACTGAAGAAAGCCTGTAGGACTCAGCAATATTCATAAACAAGAATAGACTTCTTAATAGCCTTAATATCCCCATTTAACAACTTAAAGGAGGAAAGAAAAAGGGTTACGGGTTCTTTTACTCTCACTAAAGCAAATCTTCAAATGAGGTACCAGTTATTTGACAAAGATTATACTGACAATTTTGGATTCCATTTCATTTCATTTTTATTCCAGTATAGAATTTAAAATTTCACATTGGATTTTATTGCATTTCAAGTTGAGGCGAATGAAAGTTCAATGATTTTTTTTTCTTCGTAGCTAAATTAGCTGAAATTGCCCTTTTCCTGTATCCGAGTTCAAAACATGGAAAATGATTTTATTTCCTCATGTTCGTTGCCTTGGTCCTTTTAGCTGTTGTAGTTGCCTGATGTTGGCTGATGAAACAAAGTTTGAGGAGCTTGTAGAAATGCTAGGATGCAGTAAAGTGGTGATCTTTCTCTTTGTTGCAGAGATGGGTGTTTCTGAGAGGTTAGAAAGAAACCTAGAAAATAGAAGGAAGCAAACCATTTATCATTTGAAAGCTTTAACTTGGTTTTTCTGAGACACCAGCAGCAGATTACAAAAGACAGATAGAGGAAGTCAAGGAACTGATGTTCTTCTCAATATCTCCTTCCACGGTAATCATATTTCTACTTGTGTCTTCTCCACTGCTCTTTTTGACGTAGAGGTGATGCAGACTGCCTAAATAGGTCAGATGGCTTATGTAACCTGCGATGTAAGGATGAATGAAAGAAAAGATGTGAGACGAGGGTAAAAGAATAAAGAAGGAAGACAGAGGAGTGATGGAATAGCGCAGAGGGAGTTGTTCTCACAGCACAAAGCCCATCCAGACCTGATCAGGTTTTCAGCTCACTACACAATTTCTCTGTTTAAGATGGTTAACATTTCTTGAAATATTTCTTAAATCTTGATCAAATTGATTTTGATGTACATATCTTTTGTGATCTAAACAGTAAGTGATGCAAACAAGTTCAAAAGCTCAAACTACTTTAATATTCTAGATTTGTAAATCCTTTTTTCAGACAAATGACCTCCCCCTTCTTCCTCACCCCCTCTCATTTTCTCCAGCTCCATCTCTTATATTTTTTATTGCCTCTCTGGCTCCATAACACTCTTAAAAATAGAACTGTGTTGTTAATATTTTACCACCTGGCTAAATTCTTATACAGACCATCTAAGTTTCTAACAGCAGGGATGGGCTCAAAGGATAGCGTCTATCTTCATGCACACTTGAACATACACACCAAAAACACACATTCACCCTTTCATCTTGCCGATTTAATGTTACACCCATGTTGATTTAGGTACACACACTAGATAGTAAAACTCAAGACACAAGATTGTGTGCTTCATCTATAGAATATATCTACAATTTTCCATTCCTTTGGCATGCAGCCATCTCGGATGATTGATTTTGAGAAATCTGAAATCCCTCTGACATGCATTTTTCTTGCCATTTTGTTCTTCAGGGTTTGTTTTACTGTTCAATATAAAAAGAAATCTGTCATCTGATTTGATAATAATCAGAAGCATTTCTGCTAATTCTGTGGCTAGAAACAAAATCTTTTCCTGGTTTCTGTTTTATAACCTAACACTCTTTATATGTTCCTTTTCCTTCTTTCTCTCCTCTTCTAGTGTAGCTAGAAGGGAATCCTGCAAGAGGGATTAGCGGTCTGTCAATGAGGAACTACCGGCTCATCTTCTGCCACAACCTGAAGCAGCCATAGATGGTTCAGTGGTTCACTGGTCGGGAGAGGAGAGGATAGGATACACTTTCACTGCTACACGGTGAGTACAAACTCTCTCACACACACTCAGCCACAGATTTCTGTATCAAAGGATGATTATATCTGACACCTGCACACACACTCTCACACCTTGGGTTAACACATAAACATGAACTGTTTTACTGCAGTGAAATATCATGCACACACTTGTGTGTTAAGTCATCTGCCAGAAGTGCTGGGCTGAGTCATGCAGATGAATACTTTTACGCTCCGATATTCACTTTTCATGACTTAACTAATCAGGATTTGTGTGTTTTCTTTCATTGACCAAAATGAAAAGAAAATAACAAACAGTGAATTGCACCGCATCAGCCCCATTACAAGAAGAAAAGAAAAGTCTCTTTCCTTTGCAATAACAGCATTATGCAGCTTCCAGACTAAAGACGCACATTCCTCACTTTGTGTTTGAAAGCACATAGTTCCTTAGAACAAACAAAATCGCTGCAGATAATCCTGGAGTCTTACTTCAGAGCTTTTAAAACTTTGGCTAAAATCTGCTCAGAATCTGCCAGTTAATGATCTTTGGCACTCGATAGTTAGCCACCAACTTTAAAGGGATTTAACATAATCAGGTAGTACCTAGAGAGAGGCTCCCTGCTCCACTGGCCTGTCTAAATGGTAGAAATATCACGCACAACAGGCCGACAATAAATACAACAACAAACTGGTTTAAAAGTGGTTGTCAGTTAAGCAGAGGAGCAAGCAGTTGACCAGTACAAGAAAGGCTTTACAAAAGTATCTTGTCTGACTGGCGACTGCTTTGTATGCTTGTGACAGGGGAGGAATGATGATGCTTCCAAAGAGAGAATGAGTGAAGAGGTATGTGCCGGTTTTAGAGCAATAGCTGCACCTGGAACTTTTTGAAATGTCACAGTTCTCTCTTGAAGCTTACTAAGAGAACTAACTTGTGATTAGTTGGTTTGTACTTGTGTCATGACTGGTGGTTGGTGTTATTCGTATTTTGTGATCCAGTCGACGATACCTACCTCTTTAAAATTCCAGTGTCATCAGAGAAGTCGACTTGATCTGAACAAAAGAAAAAAACAACTAACAAAATCAACATTAATTTTGCTGGTGAACATTTGGCATGTTCCTCTTCCAGTAGAATATTTGTACTGAATGTTCTACTGTTTTCATTCACATAACTCAACATCATGAAAGTCATACTTTGAACAGAAAATACTCTCGCCAACTCTTCTTGGCTTTGCATTGATTTCCATTGCATTGTCAGCTGGGGATTTCACGTAGGATGCAAATACACAAGATGTTTTAAGCAACTAAGACTTATTGTTACAGGAAGAAAGCCTGATATGCTAATTTAGCAGCTTTTCGAGGTGATTTCAATGGCATGACAACCCAAATTCATATAAGTGGGACAGACAGAATATTTGGAACACTTCTCAGTGCAATCAAGTTCCGATAAAAATTGCAGACACCAAAAGTATTATTTAAAATGAGTCAACATATCTCTCTGAAACAGACTTAAGGAAGCTGAGCATTGTAATCCTCATGAAGGGAAGACAAACTGCCAGGCTGTTGTATAATACTGCATGTAAACGAGTCACTCCTATTTGTTTGTGGGTGGTGCCCTCATTTTGTTTGTGATGAGAATTCCATTGGATTCAATGCAGCGATTTAAACTTACAATAACTGCTTATTACATCCACAAGAAAGCAACGAGAATATTTTTTTTTTGCTCGAGTTTGAAAGTGGTTCATGATAAAGTGAACTAGAATATTACTAACTAGCAGTATGTGAGCAAGTTTTTGTTTTTTTTACTTGTAATGATTACTCCGAACCAATTTCTGCCTGACCTGCTTTCTGGCTGAACTTTCACTTCGGTCTCTTGGAGGTCATGTGTTAGAAACTGAGCTACAAGCTGTAATTAGGCAAACACCATTCACTTGTGTTTCCCTCACACCTGTATCTCACTCGCTGCTGTGTCATTTAATGTCAGACAATCTTAAGTCCCTCCATCTTATCTTTTCTCTTTATTTTATTTCTGCAGACGTGAGGTCTTGGCGGGTTTGTGGTGAGGAGGAGGTGGAGGCCATGAGGAAGAGCGTGTCTCCGTTGCCAGGCAACGAGGGTGGGGGCTCAGCTGGCACCACACGGGTTTTTGGGGTCCCTTTGGAGGAGGTGACACGCACCCACACTATCAGTGGCCATGAGGTTCCTGCTCTGGTGAAACACATCGTTGACTACATTGAGGAACATGGTAAGTGAGACACGCAGCACATAAAAGTAGACCTGCATTCACCTTCTAGTGGGTGTCCAGGGTCGCAGCTGATGAGTAGTTTTTTCACGTCAATCTAATACATAATATGTTAATTTAATTCTTTGTAATCTTTGTAAATCTTTCAAATATTGGATTAATCAAACCGCTATTTTATTGATTAAAGTTAACATAACATTCCTCAATAAACTGCAGTAAAATATCTCATAAAAGTATTATATTCTTTCTATTTATACAATCATCTTCCCTTTAAAACCAACCAGAAACAAGAAATACTGCAATGCACTGCAAGGCCTTTTTTTGAAGGAGAAATTTCCCAGTCTTAACAAGTAATCTTGATTTTTACAGTTGGGTATAAAAGCTATTTCAAGTTCAAAATTGTCAAGTGAACAGCAGCAGCTTGCAACCTTAATTTTGCATTGCCACAATACAATGCACAACAATCTATTCTCAATAACACGAGAAACGACCATAAACATGATCTTTGGCCATATTGACTTTAACCACCAACACTACAGCTTTGATATCTGTTGGACGTATATAGTCTCCGTTTTAAAAACGTCAAGTGAAGGTCAGTATTTTCCCATTGTTCTGCCTTCCTTGCTTCCTCTCTCTTGTGAGATAGTAAACAAACCCAAGAGACTATTCTCTGGTTGCAACACTCCACTTTTAGGGCTGCAATTTCTAACAAAAAAAGAGTAGAAATGTCATATCTTGATGCTGTCAGCGGAAAACTCAGCATAAAACAATGACTGTCAACACCACTGCATTAGCAACGCTGTCTGTGAGAGCAGCACATGCATGTATCTGCAGCATGTCAGCGAGGTAGCTGTCACACACAGCAGGGCTGGAAGTGTGGCCAGGTGTCAGTCATGGCTGACAAAAACCAAGGCTGACATCGGACTGCAGCTCCTTGCCATCAAAGACATTTGTATTCTATGCTGCTTTCTGCTACGTTTAAGAGAATCTGGTCATATTTTCACCAAGTGATGATAACTCATTTCACCACCTGCTTCCTTTTCACTATTAATTGCAATGTTACAAATACTTGTTCATTTTTATTTTTTCTGTTGCCCAGCCCTATTAAACATAGAATGCAACACAGTCATTATGTGTTTTGTAGTTGCAGCCTGGCAGTTTATACACACAGCAACAACTGATAGAGGACTTCTCTCCACCATATGCTGAATGAAACACCACCAGGCTCAGGTGGCTTATTTGTTCACAAAATGCATAGATGAAGCACCTGTTTTCACAAAAATCTTCCATCTTCTTTTTTAACCTGGTGAAAATAGATAACATAGCGGTTAATTTCAGCATGCAAAATACCAGGAAACCATACTTTCTAGCCTGCTAATATTAGCACTTTTGAATATTATAGCTTATTTGTCATCTGTGTTTGCTTTGATAGCTTTTGAACTCTACTACTAGTTTCCACTTCAAACACTTATAAATATTTGAAGAAAGAAACTGTTCACTCCACTTCACTCCAATAAAAGTGCCGTTTATTGTTATACTGTTTCATAATGTATTTTCAGTAGAGTAGTCTAGGACTTAGTACCAAAACAGAGGCTTTAAATTCAGAAATGACATCTCTCAAGAGTTCGTATAAATCCACCAACTGCACTGAACTCTAGACATTTATATTTGGAATCCCACTTTCTTGGACTCGTTCGTCACTTTGATGTAGAGATTTGAGTTCTCAGTTCAATCTGATTGCATTTTGTAACACTCCTCCAAACACAGCCTGTGGCTGACAACCTGCTGAGACTGCTCACACAATTTAATGAAGCAAAAATATGTAGTTAGAGGAGATCTAGTTTTTGTGATAAGATGAACTCTGATGGTGCTAGCAGACAGTTCCATTGCCCACTTCCTCATTCATTACATAAGAGTCTGGTTCAATGCAGCTTAACCGAGGAGAGAGGAGCAGACTGACGTGCAGGACCTGGGCCTTTTCCATAAACCCCCTTGAACATTTTAACTCTTGTCTGATAGCAGAATTGGTTTCACATCAAGGGGCGGCGGTTAATCAACCATCTGCATATTTGCGGTGAACCCCGCCTCTCACCCAATGTCAGCTGGGATGCCCCCCCCCCCCCATGACCCTTAACAGATAAGCAGTATGGAAAATGGATGGATGGTTTCACATCATCACATAATATTTTTGGTTTTTCAAAGTAATTGTTCACAGAGTTCATCTTCAGTTGTTTCCATTTGATGGATTCACAGAATACCATCAAAAAGGCTCTGTAGTGTTAAAAATTGCAGTAACAGATTAAACTAACTAATGACTCAATCTTCTATATATTGAGGTGCCCTCAGCATGTTGTGTGGAATCTGGATTGATGGATTTTCTTGTTTCCCCAAATCCCATTATCACTGGTGTGTGTGAAATTAGTTCTTCTATTAGATATAATTGCACAATATGTACACAGTGTTCACTTGTAGAATTGATTTACTTTGTCTGATAGCAGAAGGAATTGACTTGCCCTAAAACTCATTCTAGTCGTGAACCAACCAATCAGTTCATCCAGTACTGCAAATTGTGCAATGGTGCACCTCTCAGGTAAAGCAGTAGAAAAGGCTTCCCAGTTTTGTATTTTGCACTCACAAAATAGATTTTCTTGTAAAACCTGTCTAGTCGGTGAAGACTTTTTTTCTCAGCTGTTGGAATGAAGCTTCCCCTCAATTGCCCAGTGAAGCAGGTTGGCCATTCGTGTGACCCGGGGGCTGCTTGACCATATGAGGTTATGTAATAAGTCTTTAATCCTCCTGGACCTCTAGTGCATTAATTAGGTTGGTGCTGCCAGTCCAGAAGTTATTCAGCCAGTGTAAAGGACTTAATCTCTCATTTAATTTGTGTATGATGCCTGAGGTATCAGCAGCAGCAGGGTTTACTAAAGATGTGGAAACAAGGTCATTTGAAGTTTCAAAGAGATTAGAAAGAAAAAAGAACTTGAAGGTTTGTTGCTCATCCATTCCTGAACTAGCAACTGCACCAACACGTGACAGCACTAAACAATATGACACTTCAGGACGCACTGCTTGCCAACAAATTTTCTAACTTCATGAATGCGAACAAACATGTCACATGCAACAACTGAGAGATGAGACGTACAGTTCACGCAAAGTTCAAATTAGTTCAGCCCACATTATGAGAAATAAGATACATTCAAAGATATAAAGAGTAGCACTGTTACCAGTAAATACTGTATATTTTTTGTTTGTTTTCCAGAAAACTAAACAGGTCTCCTTTACCTATGATTCAAGCTATGGCTGGTAATAGGATTTACAATTATCCATTTGAAAAAGTTAGAGTAATAGAATTATTTGACTCTGCACATAAAATTTTTATTGAATCAACCAGTGGTTAATGTACGTACCAGGCAGGCATTAGCAGTTGCAGCTTTGGCTTTTGTCGAGACAGTCACATCAGATCAGATTCATGTGACAGTTCATTACATAACACAAACATGACATCATATGAGATAAACAACAGAAAAATCTGACACTTTGAAAAACTTTGTTATAAAACTGGCCGGAGTAATGACAGGAATTCGCTGATGCTATCGCTCTTTTAGTCACGAGAATTCAGTGATGAAAAGGGAGTCTGGTCATGCCTCTTTATTTCATAGGCCTAAGGTAAGAGTCCACATACTCAAAAGCACATATGCATGGTCGTAGATGCTTGTGTGTTGGGCTGTGCAGCTCATTTATTTTTATTTTCAAGTGCAGCACATATGAAAGCAAGATAATCAATTTAAAATGGCAACATTTTATGTCTCAGTTTTGCTCTTGCTTTATGAACCCAACAAACCCCATTCCTTTTCCTGGAAAACGACTAACTACAGGAGTGTGTGTGTGTGTGTGTGTGTGTGTGTGTGTGTGTGTGTGTGTGTGTGTGTGTGTGTGTGTGTGTGTGTGTGTGTGTGTGTGTATATATACACACTTGCAGAATAAACTTAGGAATGCAGAAAACAAATGAATCTTCAAAACTTTTGGCCAGTGTAAATCTAAGTCGCAGATACAACATCCAGGAGCCTCAGCAAATATGCAGATGGTTGATTAACATACTGGAGCTGTGGAGAATTTGTCTTCTCAGATGTGATTATTTGGTTTGGTCCAAATAACAAAAGGCTGCACAATTGAGTGAAAAAAAATGTTAAAAATGAAAATACAATACCAGTTTGATTCATTGGTGTCTGTCCAGCAGAGAAGCCTGCACAATAATGCTCCCCAACTGCAACAAGAGTGTGTCTAGCTTTGTTTCTAATACAGAAAATATAAATGTATGATTGATGTTGCCAGTGTTCAGCTATTGATTATTTATGTACGTTTGATCAGGACATCTGGACTTGGAGGGGCTCTTCCTGGTGAACGGCAACGCAGAGCGCGTGGACTGGCTGCGCCAGCGCTACGACAGTGGTGAGGAGGTGGAGCTAGAGAAGGAGGCAGATCTGG
The DNA here is from genome assembly GCF_037954235.1 of Aulostomus chinensis. NCBI lineage: Eukaryota > Metazoa > Chordata > Actinopteri > Syngnathiformes > Aulostomidae > Aulostomus > Aulostomus chinensis. Next base: position 22,283,426 of record NC_141332.1, on the reverse strand, counting down.
CATCAGCGGTCAGTTTGCTCCGACTCTTCCTGCAGGAGCTCCCTGAGCCGGTTATCCCAACAGCGATTCAGGGACACATACTACAGCTACACCAAGGTTTGTGATGCCTCCTGTGATGCTGTTCTATAGTTTTCCTGCTCACCCACTCACTTTATCTTTTCACCCATTCTGTAGTCAGTAGCTATTTCTCTCCACTGTTATATTTTTTTCTCATTGCAGAAAATTTAGCCTTTTTGGTAATTTTCCTCATCCTCCTGTAAACCAGTGTTGAGCTTGGCCATCTTGCAAAGACATTCACAATATGCAGTATCTCAGGATTTTCCTTCAAATTGTGTTGATATTTGTGTTGATATTGTGACTGCCATAGAGAATTTAGTTGTGTAACCAGTGAACACAGAATGGTCAGATTCAAAGGTTGATTGGTGGTTACCTGTGTGGCACACATTTCTTTCCTTCACCCTCTATCCTTCATGGTGCCTCTTAGCTTTGTTACCCCCCCCCCCGATCCATTTTCCACTTGTGATTTTAAGGCATATTCAGTTCTTCACATGAAGTTTGAGAAAGAGTAAAACAAATGTTACCTTGTTTACTGCTTGACTTGATGTGGTATAAAAATAGCCCTCATATGTAACACAGATATACCCACAAACAGTTTCAAATGACAAAACCCTATGAACACATTATGCACCAGATTCAAAAGTGAGAACAAATCCAGTTGACAAGTTAAGAGCTGGATTAATTCTCATTTTAATGCAGTAATACTGTATTAACGGACATTTGTAGTTATTTCCACAAATATTCTATCGCCATTTGTCCCTATTCTCTTTGTCATCTTTCGAGTCCATTATTGTTCCAGATAATCTAGTCTAATCCCCATGTCACGATGGTGCTTGTTCCAGATGACAGCAGTCGAGAGTTTTCAGCGTCTCTGCGTGTCATTAATGTTTTTCTCGTTCTATAATGGCTTTAAAAGAATTATCTTTCCTCTGTATTTTCCTGCTTAATACCGTGTCCTGCATCACCTCATGATAACTTCCCGACGGTTGAACATGACGATCGCGCCTATGCCTGCATAATTTCTCTGGACACAATTTTTATAGAGAATTGTGAAGGACCAAGAAAGACTTTGTAACCCATCAATATTTCACTCTATTTGAGGTCCCACTTCATTACTAAAAATGAGCTTTGTAGAAACATGTTCAAGTGTGCGAGCACTAATTGTGATGGATAGTTAATCATCCTAAACCAACACCCATGTAATAACAGTTTCCCAAGAGTCATTCCAATGATTAAGACGTGTTGTATCAAGACTGCGCGCCTGATCATAACCTGTTTTATGTCCTGTAACATCCCCAGAATACAGCAGCGAGGAGGAGCTGTGTAGAAACTTGAAATACCTGCTGCAGCAGCTTCCATTGTTGAACTACGGCCTGCTGCGTTTCCTGTGCCGCTTTCTTGCCAGCGTGGCATCACTCCAGCAAGAGAGCTGGAATATCGGGACGTTAGCTGCCGTCTTTGGACCAGACATCTTCCAGTAAGATGCCTGTTCAGGGCTGTCTAATTACTGTGCTTATCTCAGTCACTGATGTGTGCTTAAGGAAGCTCTTGTTTGTTTTTCCACTGAACAAGTGTTTCGTGCAGTTTATTTCCCCATCTATTTGATCCTGTTTATTTGTCACATACTTTGATACACTTCTGAAGAAAATACAGCAGTTGCTGGTAAAAAAAAAAAAAAGAAAGAGGGATGCACAATAATACACGTACGTCACTGCTGTTATCAGAGTAAATTGGTCAATTTTTAATGAATATGTTTGTATCTGGTTGATGGTCAATGTGAATTGGCCTACTTTTGCTCAAGTCTGGGTAATAGTGCAGTCAATATATAAGATTAATATGCTTTTCCAAATGTTTTGGAAATAAAGAATAACGGCATCTTATTATTCACAATGTTTACCTGTGTTTTTCAGTTCATACAAAATGTAAATATAAAATATTGTTTCAGGATAGATATTGTCAACATACCAAAAAAAACTAACTTTGTTGTATCAGTAAAAACCTGACATCATGCATTCGTAGTGTCTAACCATGTTACAGGTGGACAAAACCTGTTTAGACTGCTTGAGTTTACAAGGGCAACTGATAGTACACAGGCACAAAACTACACATCGGCACTCCTGTAATCATTTCATGTCCTGAGGGTCGCACAGTGTGAATAACACGATCCTCTCTTCCCTTTCACCCACAGTCTATCAACAGAGGGAGAGGACCTTCGGGACCAGGAGTCCGTCAGCAGAGTCCTGGCAGAGCTGTTGGACAACCAGGAGGGCCTGTTTGACTCGGAGGATGATGACGTCTCCACCACCAATGACTACAGCTCCATCAATGATCAGGTAGAGCACATCCCATTCACCTCTGACTTATTCATCCCACCTCTCTGTTTCTTATGCTGTCTTTCCGGATCAGTTTCCTTTGTTTGGTGTTCCACAAGTCAGAAATAGAAATTGATGGGAAAAGTGGGAGGAGATGTGCAAGGAGAGACTTGTTATGATTCCATTGTATGGATGAAATCTGCGGGGGAAAGCACACGTCTGCTGTGAAAGTTCTCCTTCCTGAAACAATGGAAGCAGTATTCCAAGCACTATTTTTTTTCTCTTTAATCTCTTGCCAGCTCTTTTTCACATCATCCACTGTGCTATTTATTACTATGCTGCTGATGTTGGTTTGTTACAGTTCCACAAAAGTATGAATTAGTGGAGAAATATTGTTCCGTGTAAGCTCTGTTTAATGTCATTTTATCAGCATGTACTTCTATTTCATAATTACTCAATTTTTAATTTCCTTCATCTCAATTGGCAGTTTTCATGAGTCTAAGGACTTGCACCCGTGATTGAATCATTCGGTTGAGTTGCGGATGCCGCAAATTACAAGTAAGGGTGGTGACATGTTCTGAATACATGATCAGCTGCAGGGTTACTACATCAAAGTACAATGAAAAGGCAAAGCGTGTGCTTTTTGCAGACTTGCCAAGTCACTGTATACGTTGAGCACCGCAGTGTGTCAGGCAGTACTTGTAAAGTATTTTACTATAAGTATATATCTTCAAGTAGCTGTAAACTCTGACTCCAATTAGTGCTGTACACAGCCTTGCCTAACAGACGGTTGTCCTGTCAACTCAGGCGAAGAATGCCAAACCCCACTCGTTCACACACACACACCCATACTCAAAGCTCTGCATAGACTCTTGTTTATTGTTCAGTATGAGGAAAATCTAAACCTGTCATCATCTGTAATTATGAAGCTAGATTAATAAGTTTATGCCAAACATGGTTTTCTTCGCAATTTGACTCTGTCCTTCTTTAAGCAGACTAAACAAACTGGTACTTCCCTCGTTGCAACAAAGTCTTAAGGCCAAGAGTCCAATTAATGGCACTAAAAACATGTACCCCTGTTTTTTTAACATTTAAATTTCTTTATCTTGCCTGTTTTTTCTATCTTTTGTTTTTATTCCTGGCGAATTAGATGAAAGGTAGCATGACCATGGGAAAAGTCTGTGTGGACAAAATCACCAGTCTATGTTTCTTATGTAAGAGAGAGTGCGAATTTGTGTTCATGAGGTTTAGACGTGCAAGGAGAGAAAGCAGCCAAGATGAAGTCGGAAAGATGGTGAGTGTGCAAAGACAGATTAGGAGGACAGAAAGGGAGGGAGGGATATGGTGAGGGAGGGGAGGCATAAGAAAAGAAGCTGCTGCTGCTGATGATGATGTAACCATGGAACTGGCACCTCCACCCCTACGCTACACGCTACTGACAATAGCCTGAACAAACCCTTCTAATGGGGATTATCTCTCTCACCCACTTATGAATGCAGGCACATACATGCTTCATGCTTCAAGTTAAGCCTTGTAACAGATTTAGGAGTAAATTGTAAATAGGTTTTAGTTAGAAATACAAATGAACTACGGTAAGAAATTAAACCAGAGTTTGTGGATTTATGCAGATTACTAGTCTAAACATGTAGCGTCTGCTAGCCTATACGTTTAATAGTTTAAAACACATTTAATTTGGGATATTTGTAAGACAGGGTTTAAACTACGTTTAATTAAAGGATTAGATACGGATGAATTGAAATAACAGAAAGCTCCTGGCAAACCTTATTACCTCTACCGAAAGGATCAATTTTGATTTCACTGATGAAATGACAGGTAATGTTACAAGGAAGTGACTAACTTTTGGCCACGGTCTGGATCAAATGTAGGTTGTTCAGCATTTTACTCCTCCCTGATGGAGGTATGGTCTCTAAATTGCTCTCACTGAGTGCAATGTAGTTTGAATAAGCTACCTTTTTTCCATACTGAAAGCATCTGTTCTCATATATTATATTATGTTGAAGCTTCGATTCTTAATATGACTTGAATAAAACCCCTGAAATTGATGTGATGCATTCTGGTACAAAGAGAAGATTTGAAGCTGGAAAAATGATTATACAGTATCTGGATTAGTTTCTTCATTAAATGTCTTACTGAGAATTTAATCTCTGCTCAGTCATGACTGAGATAGACTGCATTGTTTTTAGCGTAGCTTGGCACAAAGACTGCACTGATAGTTTTGACTCATCAGCACACACTTTTGTAGTACGCACACCAGAAGAACACAGAGCATTGTTTCATTTTATTGAACAAAAACACATCCTGCATTTTGGAACAGCAACATGTTGCAGCTCAGACTGGAAACAGAGGGAAAAACATGTGAACATGAAACGTGTGCAGTGTTCTATTCTCATAATCCTCTTTTTTTCTCTTTCTTTTTCTTGCTGGTAGACAAATCACTTGATTTGGCCACTAAATTGCTGGCTTGTTTTCCCTTTTCAGACATTCATGTTATGATGAATATTTTACATGAGTCTCTTGTCTGAATGTTATGACACACAACAGTAAACTCGACAGAGTTTTCCTTGAAACTTGAATCATGTGCTTAGTAATCAGGAACAAGAGACCCCGCTTCTTCCTCCTTTCATGCTTGTGCAAATGCAAAAACATCATCCTCTACTTCTCAAAATATGTTATGGTGAGTAAAGCTGGACTTGAATATTTGAACATACAGATATTACAGATATTACATACAAATGAGGTTGTTTGTTTTTTCAGTTTTGGGATTTGGGTATTCATTTTGTGTTTTGTTTTTGTAGCTATCAATAAAGGCAAACCAAATAGACGTGTAGATCAATGTGCAGGATGAGCAATATTCTACTTTTTGTGAATAGTAGAAAATCAATTGCCAAGAGCCCAGAAAAATGAAAAATCCCCTATAATTACAAAATCGTTTGGGGAACTTGCTGGGATGATTTACAAATTGTCCCTTCCTCACTAGATACCAAATACTGGCTGTTGCTGTACATTTGCCCGTCATTGAGCAACATTTGCAAAACCAATAACAGTCTGAGTAATGTCAGCTTCACCAACGCAGTGACTCTGTCTGGTTTCTGTCTTTGACATGAATGGAAGCTTTATTTTCCAGGTCTGTTAATTTAACCTTAGCAGATAGATGTACAGTATCAGGATGTGTCCTGTTTCTTTGCCTGTGCCAACCTTTGCAGTTCAAGTACCTCTGGAGCTGAGCCATGTTGGAGATGCTTGAGTGGATGTATAACTGTACCCTGAACTATGAACAGTAATTACAGAGGGGTAATTGGAGTAATGTTACAAATGCCTGGGGAAGTCACAGCGTTCATCAGCAGTGAACATTATGTAGGTTGACCATATATACTTATCACTGTGTCACTGGGTCATGTAAGTTGCTGAATAACCTATTTAAGTTGGAACATGGGGTTGTTTAAGAGGAGTGGGTGGCCTAGTTGTACAGCGAGCCTTTGCACAGGATGCAGTTTATAAACACACGCATTTTCACCAATCTTTCTCTTCCTGTTTTGAGATGCGTAGCCATATTGCACATCGCGAATGGGTGAACAAAATTTCAATGTCTTTACATCAGTGGCTATGGCTTTTTGGAGTGAAGGATGAGGGCTGCGTGGTGACAGCCCACATCGTGCTAGAACGTTAGGCTAGAGGTCTTATCTCCGGTGGTGCTGCAGGAGGCAAACAGTACAGTTCCAGCAGACAGACACGAGCAAGGGCCGAGAGGAGGAGAAGTAGAACACGGTGCTCCTTCATACCAACAGATTTCTCATTGGTTAAATTCAAATCATTTCCCTTTTTATTTCAGTCTTTCTCTCCAGACAAAAAGGCATTAGTTGTCATCCAGTTTTATCCAAGAAATGTCTGTTTTGGACTATGTTTATTTTAGTAGCTATCTTGGTGTTAGTTTTTATCTTTTGTTAAAAATGTACATCAGCTCCAGTCACATTTCAGTCATTCACCTCCACATAACTTTAAGTGTAGTTTTCAAAATGGATTAAAGGTACAGCAGAACTTGAAGGAATTCCAAGGTTGACTCTTAAGATTGAATAAGTATCCAAAGCAGATTGTCTGACTTGACAAAACCAAAGATTTTCAGGACATAAGGTCTCAGCCTTGGCTTAACGATGTGGTTCAATACTGTAGTTCTTGGTGCCAGGTGATTATGAAAAGCTGACCTAATGTCCTGAAAGTAAAAAGCTCAAGAGCTCAATACAGTAATAATAATAATAATAATCCATCCATCGTCGTCTTCCGCTTATTCCTTACTAGTAAGGGTCGCCGGGGGGGGGCTGGAGCCTATCCCAGCATCAACGGGCGAGAGGCGGGGTTCACCCTGGACAGGTCGCCAGTCCATCGCAGGGCCAACATCCAGAGACAGACAACCATACACACTCACATTCATACCTACGGTCAATGTAGAGAATCCAATCAGCCTCGTCCCCCAATTGCATGTCTTTGGATGGTGGGAAGAAGCTGGAGTACCTGGAGAGAACCCACGCAGTCACGGGGAGGACATGCAGACTCCACACAGAAAGATCCCGCGCCCAAGCCGGGACTCGAACCCGGAACCTTTTTGCTGTGAGGCCACAGTGCTAACCACTGCACCACCGTGCAGCCTAATAATAATAATAATGATAATAATAAAAATAATAATAATAATAACAACAACAATACTAATAATAACAACAACAATACTAATAATAAAATAAATAATTCAGAGCTTAAATAATCACCTTTTTGCAAATCAGTTGGCACACTGCTCCTTCATCAAGCATGCAACTATCATTTTATATTTTCAGAGTCAAACGTGGTTAAATCTCTAAAACTCTAAACAGGATTTCTTAACAAGAACACTGCATAGATTGTGCTGATGGTCTCTAAAGAAATTCCGGAATGAAAGGTCCATTGAATGGAGCTCTGAAAAACCTTTTCTTTGGCTCATAGTTAGAGAGTCGTAGTGTCAGTCCCAGGCAGTTGTCATTGTTCTGGGTTTGCTCTTGGCTCACAGTCCCGTCAACAGTCCAGCTAATGATGTCAGCAGCACTTGTTGTTTCTTTCACTTTCCATCCCAAACTCTGGGCCAGACCTCTTAACCAAGGCGGAGGTTAAGACCTTTTGTTCCAGGGCATTCCCAGCCCTGTGTCTTCTCCCACTCAGACACACATACAAACACACACACACCCTCGATGTGCTGAACTATATCCACAATATACTCTAGGCCCATTTAGGCTTCATTATATAGAATAACACACTTTTTAAAAATGTTGAAACTCATTGAGTGCTACATTGATCCAATTTCTGATAGACTTTAATAGGGGCTGATATTAGCACCCCCCCCCCCCCCCACACCCCACCCCAGCTCTATGAATAACCATGCCAGGTCATTCTGACAAGGGATTTAACCACTCTTATCCCCTAATATTGTTACATCACCTCAAGCACCTTCTCACAACTAGCTCAGCACGGCCCTGTTAATATCCATAACACTTCCCACAGCCTCATCTATAGACTCGGGCAGAGTCATGCACTCGAGCTTCATTGTTTCCTAAAGTCACACAAGCTGGCACTGTCAGAAGTGAAATATTTGCCCAGTTTTTTCTGTAACACTGAACAGCAGCCTTGATGGAATGGAATGTGCTCTTGGGAGCTGGTGTATCATTCAACAATATACCCATGATATATATTTATGTAACATTACAGTTTAATAGTCGTGAAGGGATTTATCATGATAATTTTAACTCACTTCCCAATAGTCTGGATAAAACTATCAAAGTATAGTTGCCCTGCAATGTCAGTCTTTTTGTATTTTTAGTACAGCTATGGTTGCAGTCCTCTCTACACTTCTACTTTTAGTCTAATCCACACACACACAGAAAAAAGAAACATGTTTTGTTAAGATTACAAAAGTGTCATTATTGGGAATTTGTTTTGGGCCTCAATATTTGTGTAGTAGAAATCTGACCTTGCTTCATGATATTCTTGTATTATGGAAACAGTTTGAGGCAGGTGTTTGCTTTATATTAAAGGTCATTTCCATCCGTCTCATTGGTCATTTGAATTTACACATAGGTGTAACCAAACAAACTGCTTACATTTCTCTCTTTTTAAGAAATAAACTCATTTATTTAGTCTGGACCTACTTTTTATTCTGTAACTGCTTCTTTTGGTTTAGCACCTGACTTACCTGTACAGAGGTACGCTCCCACTGGTTTCTGTAAAATGACGCTTAGCCGCTAATCCTTACTTGGGTACTAAAGCTTTCATATTTATGATGCCATCAACATCCAGTTTGGTTGACTTATTTGTCCAGTGGATGATTGATAGAATACAAAGTGTGTTCATGATTGCCCTAAGCTTGTAGTTCCAAGTAGAGTAGGACGGGCTTTTGTTTGCCTACAAGTCCCTGAATGGTGTTGCTCTTTCACGGTTTTTCAGGTCTGCTGATCAGTTGCTCTTTGTCATCTTAAAAACTAAAGTGAAACTCCGGAGAGGAAGCGGGCTTTTACAGCTGCGGCTTCTAAACTCTAGAATCAGTTGCCTTTATAGATCAGGCTCGCCCCACCTCTGCCAGTCTATGAGTCTTGCCTTAAAGCGCACCTCTTTTCATTGGCCTTTAACACAGTGTGAGATGTTGTTTTATTGCCAAATTGATGCTATATTTGTTCATCTTGCAGTTAACTTGGGCTCTTAATCTGTAGTGTAGCTTTCTTGTGCGTTTAATGTATTTTATTGTTACGTAACAGCACTTTAATCAACCGTGTTGTTTTTAAAGTGCTTTATAAATAACACTGGGATGGACTGGATCATCAGAGCATACTTTTACTTTAAAATGTACAAGTGCAGAAAGATGAGCGGGTTGGAGTTAGAGGGTGTCATGTAGAGCTGGGTATCACCACTGACCTCCCGATACGATACGATTTTGATACACTCAGTCCCAAGTCGATATGATTTCCGATACGATTCGATACAATATACGATACGATATTTTAGTTACAAGACCAATTTTGCTTTGGTAATGGAGGAGATTCTCAAAGGACTAATGCTGTAAATTCAATTGTAAAAGTAACCCTCTAACCTGCTGCATAATTAGATATTAATATTTACATTGAGAACTGACCATTAAACTATAGTTATACAACATCATGCACTTTTTATTTAAATATATGACCGTCATTCAAAAAAAAAAAGGGCAACTTAGACTTCCACAAACCGTCAGCAGCTCAGCAAGATGACTTGCGGTGTGGCGAGCTTCAATTGCCCGCGTTTGTAAAACCTGGGACGTGAAGGACCAGTTACTGTCAATGTAATGAGACGTGATTGTCAAGTAGGAATCCGTAGCTCTGCTTGTCCAGCTGTCGCAAGCAATGGCAACTCTCTCTGCCGATTTCATTGCAGTTGCGACGTTGTTTTTAACATCTCTGTACATCTTTGAGATTGTGACTTGACTCCGTGTCAGTAGCACGTACAGTAGCGTGGTTCCAGTGTCTGGACGAGGTGTCTGAAGCCTACATTTTCTGCCACACAGGATGGTCTGAGATCCTTGCAGATAAAAACTGCCAGAGCCGAAGTGATGTTCTCTGCACATGGAGGCGTGGATGGAAACTTCATCCCAAATGCTTTCTCCAGCGAGGGTTGTTGCAGTGACTTGTAGTCTCCTGGTTGTTGACTCTTGTTGATGCCAAGTCAAATGGCTCCAGAGATAAGTCGTATTTCCGTTGTACTTAACTTCTACTTTTTGCGCACAGCATTATTTTTGTCAAGTTGGGCGCAGTTTTCTTGCTTCTTAAAGCCGAAGTGCTGCCAGACATCGGCACTTAAATTTGCCGGAGATTAAAGTTGCGCTTCCGCCATCTTGTTGTTCTCTGAGTGGAGGCACATGGCCTGGATCTCGTGAGATCTGATAATCTGACTGCAGTAACGTTGCACTACGCACTAAATCACGCGAGACTAAAGGGGCAAACCAAAACAAAAAAATAAACGGGTAAAATCTAATGCATTTTAACATATCGATACTGGGATTTATGTATCGATAATCTTTCCTGCAAATGTATATCGATAAAATATCGGTATATAGACATTTTTAACCCACTTCTAGTGTCATGGCTCTTCACTATCTCTCTGCTTTTTTCAAAAAAACATTGCAGTATACATCAGATTTCTCATCATAAAATCGTGGTGGAAGTTTTAGAAGCTCATTGTGGATATAGTGAATACGTCATTGATGTAAAATCAGTTTAAAGAGAGTCTAAGACAAGGTTTGCTTTTACTTAAACACACATACACACACACACACACACACACACACACACACACACACACAGCAGAGTCTTATGAGTCATCCTCCCATGTCTGCACATGTGACGATGCAAGAATTCCCCAACAGCCAATGAGAGCATTTGGAGCAGAGATGTTGCCATAGTGACACTACAGTGACAGCAGCAGATGGGGTATCTGTTGAGAAGAGTGAAGGAGAAAATAGAGGAAAGGACAAACAGCATGGCATACAGGAAATGAAACTTGACCAGAGAAGATAAACAAGACATCATTGTATCTCGGCAGCTAGGTGTTTCACCAAAGATCTTGCTATAGCCACATATATTGTGACCAGTCTGCTTTATCGTCTTTGGTTGCCAGGGCTTTTAAAGTTTTGCCTAACACTTACACTTAAACAAAAAAACATCATATTGATAAGATTTGGGAACCTGGCATAAAGTTGAAAGCACATAGCAAATATGTACAGTAAAGTTGTTAGTCCCCAGCTCAAATTCCAGGTTGATGCTGTACTTTAAATGATCAGAGATGGCTAATAAAACGAGCATGTCTCTCTATATCTTCATTTTTATTCCCCTTCCTTTTCTTGTTAACATCTCTCCTTTGATCCCTCTTGCTTTGTCAGATGCATTTTAGGCTTCACGGGGCTGCAGCCGTAGCACTGAGTTTAACCCCATCTTTGAGCAGTTCACAGCGGTGTCTTCTCCTGCGGGCTTCACTGTCTCCTCATTTTGCTGCAACTTCTGAGCGAGGGCAAAGCGGGGGCAGGGTTGAGAGTAGAGTCGAGAGATGCAAAAACATGAATTCTTTATTCAAGAAATTAGTTATGTAACATTATTTTAATGCACCTATAACCATATAAATGGTATTGTCCCCTCCTATGTCACATTTGACAATACACTGTCATATCTTTTTAAGACCATTCAGGCATAGTTAGGCCAGGACAAGGACATGCAAGTGGGGAATGTTTCGAAGAACAACAGTGCAACTCTCTGTGTATCGTAAGGTTGTAATTTCAGCCACTCAGGATGGGTTGTTTTGTAGTTACATTTTCCATCGGCTCCCTTTTCTCTGCAACTTATGATTGCATCCCATTTGATGGGTCCACTGGATTCATCGCTAGGTCAACACTTAAGTGATATATAACTCTACCCTGATTTAAATTCTCTGCCCCCCCCCCCCAACTGATCTGTCCCCGCATCTCTCCTGCGCTTCTCCCACCCTTCTCTGTCTTGCCTACTCTTCCTACCAACCCCCCTTGATCTGTCCTTCAAGGATAATGGTACTGTTACTCATTACATCCATCTATATTTAGATATGTTGTGAAAAAAATAATATCATGTTACTGGCTTATACTACACTAAGTCTCTCGCACGCTCTCTTTTTTTTTATTATTCTTTTGCCGGAAAGGTTATTTTCTCTGCTTCTCTCTTTACTGGGCACTTAAAAATGATGACAGAGAGTCATTTAATATCAGAGATTTGCATTTAATGGGTTAAATAATTAGCCCCCAGTGAGTTATATAATCCCTGCGTATGGGGAAGGTCAGAATTAGCTGCCTTCATCTTTTATTTTTTTCTCCTTGGGCATTAGTCATGTAAAATCTACATCATATCTCAAACCCAGCCCCTTGATTGAACCCCTCTTGGATAAATTACCATGACCTGGTTGACACTTTTTATACACCGTTTTACTTTGTCAATCAGACCCAGTGAGATCCAGCAGTCACTCATGTCCCTTTATTTCTGTCCTCAGATCACGGAGCTGTTGGATGATGAGAAGTGCGAGGCGGAATGTGAAGAGTTGCCTCAGGACGGGGAGGATGGTCTTACCTCCTCCGACTCACCACAACACACACCCATTGATGATATCCCTGCAGCCAGGTGAGACATTTCCACCATAGCAACTATTATTATCATCACCAAAAGCATGGAACACTGTGTAACTGCAGGCTGACATCAGACAAAGGTTCCACATTGGATTGAAATACCGTAACATTACAGGCGGATGGTATTATCTGTCAGTTGCTTAGATAACCGCTGCTTGCAGTGTGATTTACACTGCTTTTGTTTGGTGCACCATGAATAAAAACCCTTGCAACATTTGGAGTTAATTTTCCTGATGATGAGTTTTAATTTTTGGAATATTTATGTATTCAATCATTCACTAGTTAAGCTCACAGCTGTTCATCATGACTACTAAAAATTAGTTAATCCAAAGGATCTAAAAGCTTTTGCCAGGTTTTACATAATGTCACTTTTTAAAATGATCATTTTATATGAACTGAATTGTGGTTTTATTATCACAGTGTCAGACATGTCAGTGAGCAGAAACAAAGATTTTCTTGCATTATTTTTTGTGCAGAAGCAAAAATAAATAAATAAATAAGACACCCACTGTGTACTGCAAGTTTGATCCCACTGCCAGTGCAGCATTAAATGATACACTACACTCTTTTATTAGGCTTTCATTCTGGATTTGTGACTACAAAATCACAATTTGTATTATTTTGTATCCAATGGAGCCATTTTGTCCCCTTTTCATATTGGATAAATGAACACAATTTTTTAAACTCTCCGTCAGAGTTACTGCTGTATTCTGGAGCATTTAGGGACATTGGATTATGAATCTTATCATCACATCCTGGAACGTGAAATTGATCACCAGCAACACAATTTTTTAGATCATTTTCGTACAGTGTGTGATTAGAAAATCCACTCACTACACCATTTATTGCGCACCATGAATGTGTGTTATAAATGTATGAAAGGTTGAAACTGTGGCGTTAATTTTCGATTTCACTGTTTATTTGCTACAGCAATTGTTCACACTGTTGAGACAACGAAAGGGTCTCAACACTTGAAATGAGTCAGCTGCTTTTTTTTTTTATGTCACAAGCAGTTGATCTATGTAATGTGAATGTCAATTTCCAGTAGCTCACAGTGGTTGATGTTTTTTTTTTGTTTTTGTTTTTTTTAAACTGGTAGCAAACAAAAAGGGACTAAGATCTTACAGAGACATGATGACACTCACGCACACCAGATAATGAATCTCCCTCCAGAGGACCAGAGTTCAATCCCCCTGCAGGAACACTGAGATCCCTTAAGGTTCTTCTGATCTGCTGATCTCCTTAAGTTGATTACTGAATCCTACACACAGATGACTGCATCTAGACACCTATACATTTTACATCAGCTCCTCCTTCTGTATATTTGAAATAAAAAGGTTAAACAGAACCAGTGAATGAAATAGAGCTAAACCATGGCAAATTTGGGCCTTTTTCAGTTGTATTGTAGTCAGTGTGTAAATTGACCCATTTGCACCGGTGTGAAAACTTACATTTGTAATACTAAAAAAAAGATGCTTTGGTAGCTTGGAAACTGTGGTTCATCTCTTACACGTAGGCTGCAAAGATTTGGGCTCTTTTTTTTATTCAGGAAAAAGTAATATTGTATTTTGATGAAATCATCAACATTGTGAATCTGGAGACCTCAAAAGGTCCTAGATTTGTTTACTTGTATTTCTCATTTCGTGGGGATATTTGAGTCCCCATAACATAAATTGTGAGGGTGAGGATTATGTGTAAAGTTAAGGTTTGGGTAAAGACGAGGTTAAGTGAAGGCTTATTTCAGGATTAGGGTCTGTGTAATTTCCTTTGAAGAGATGGCAACACCAGCGTGTCCAGGTGTGTCCGTGAGGGAGTGAGTCAGCGTCATGCTCCTAGTCTCGTCCTTCTGGCCTTAAAGATGATTAAAGACAGTAATCCATAATCCACAATACAGACAAACGTACACTCAGTTTCTTTAACTGCACACACTCATGTGCTTGGTTAGTTTGTCAGTTTAATGACAAAATAATTTTTTTTCCCCCCTGATACGTTTTTTCTCTTATCTTTCTCATTTGTCTGTTTATTCCATTTGCTGCTGTTTCCACTGCCCTGTTAATTTGTTTGTTTGGTTTCTCTTCTTTGTCTTACCACACATCTTGTAATCTTCTTTTCCAGGAGTCACACTATTCAGAATCTTCTCTTTATTTCATGCTTAAAACAATCCCAAACTTAAATGTTGTCTTTCGGTTTTTGTGATCCCCGCTATTTTCCCTCTCTTCGTTTCGCAATCCTATTTCCTGTTGCATATTCATATTAGAAGCATGTTGTGTGATTGTCACTCGTGCGAAACAGTGACCACTGAACCGTACGTGGTCACATATGCTAAACAGAGCTTTGATGCAAAGAATCGATGAAGCTGATGATAATGTTACGCCTGTTTCAGGCCTGCTCGTGACGTCAGCAGAGTCACGTGACCCAATAATGAATGTCCTGCTGAAGAAAAATAGCACATGTCAGATGGTGTTAATGTTTGTCCCAGGGTGAAAGGATAATGAAAGTCTTACCTTTTGTGCTTGTTGGTGATAATGATCTATAATTGGCTGCCTAATGGCTAGAATTTACTCAGATGACGTGTCTTTCATCCATGCTACACGTGCAGAGTAATTGTGAAAAGACGTTTCCAAACTTGTTTGAAGAATCTTTAAAATGCAATTATTAAATTAACAATCAGTTTTTAGAAACAGTGGGTGGATTTAGTTCACCATGTTTCACTTTTGTTTGTCTCCCTTCATACCGTCCTCATGATAACATCTCTGTACCCTGCTGTGACACACGCGGAGGTTAAGTAACACACAAAAGTGGGCCTCATTGTTGACTTAACTTGATTGAGACAACATTTTGATATGTGTCGCTAGGGTACGGTTTAGCCTTATCGTCTCAGGCAGAGTTTTCCCTTGGATCAACTGTGTTATCATAACCTTGTGTGTTTCATCACTGGCCATATCTGTGGAATCTTTTAGTAGTTTTAGTAGTTAAGCAGCAACTTATTTAAACGATGCTGGCTAGACTGTTTGATCTTTAAGTCTCTTGTAATTGTTTTAGTTGGTGTTAACTGTCCGATAGCCATGGCTGGCCGGCAGCCATCATTCATGCAGTCCTTGTCTAAGCTTGGTGTCTGTCCTGGGGGATTATTGTGGGGGATTATTGTGGCATTTGTAGGCCTTGGCATCCAAAAACGACATCAGAAAATCATTTCAAGTCCTGTGGCAGTCAGAAATGTGCACCGACTTGTTGCCCCAGTTGAACTTCTGAGCTTCGCTGACACCAGAAGTCTGTTTTTACATGTATTGCTGAAAATGCACATTTTCTGTGTGCTCTTTGAAAGACAACTTGTGAGTATGTGAACAGAATTTGTGCCATTAGAAATCGTTGGAAAGAAGATCCTGATTCAATATTCAGCAAGTTTGACGCGGTAACCTTCAAGTCTTTAGACATACAAGAAGAGTGGCCTTCGCAGTGAAGTCAGACAGACTTTGTGACCAAAATTTGAACTTGTGAGATTCAAAATGTTTCCGTATTAATATATTCTGGAATTGTTAATGAAGGAATGGGAGTGTATGGCATTTTTGGGCTTCAACTTCAAATTTTGATTGACAGTGACTAAAACATGAAGCACTTTGCGTGTGTTTTTACCAGTTATTGTTGGACGCATAACTGGTGAGAGAAATAACCGTCTAATGACTCAACACTAACTGCTGCTGTGTTGTTCTTCTGGCACTTGACAGACAGGGAAGTCTGTCTTCAGAGCCTGTTGCCATGCTCCTTTTTTTAGGACCAGACAACCAATTCACACCGACACACCTTATGTGTTGACAGCCTCTACTCATTTCAGATCTATATATAATCCTGG
The DNA here is from genome assembly GCF_037954235.1 of Aulostomus chinensis. Taxonomy (NCBI): domain Eukaryota; kingdom Metazoa; phylum Chordata; class Actinopteri; order Syngnathiformes; family Aulostomidae; genus Aulostomus; species Aulostomus chinensis. The sequence continues at coordinate 22,267,003 of NC_141332.1, read as the reverse complement.
CATTTGTCTTCCAATCTCTCCTCTCCACCCATTACTCCCTCCTTCGCCCTCTACCCCTGATCATATTATTATAAGAAAAACGGGGGAAAAAAACACAAAAAAAACGTAAGGAGCAGAGGGATGAGTAAGCTATGTGTGAGCAAGAATCCGATGGGAGAATTGGAAATGTTCAATCTTCAGAACGATGTATTGATTTGTTTGTCAGAGTGAAAATGCAATATCAGATCCCAGGAGTGAAGGGGTCAGTCCAGGCAGCATTAAAGGCAAAGGCAAATTTATTTGTATAGCACCGTTCATGCACAGGGCAATTCATAGTGCTTTACAGAGGTAAAGAGAGAATTGACAGTTAGAATCAGTCATGAAGACATGAATTAAAACATTCAAAAAATCATTTAAAATCAATAAAACAGTTTAAGATCAGTTCGAGACATTTAAATTAATTAAAGCCATTGATAAAATAATAGACTTCCCCTCGTCGGCCCTTTATTTGTGCTTTTCATCCCCCATTATTACAACCATCATTCCTGTACTCGCCCTGTGCATTGAATGAAGTTACTGTTGTGGCGGATACTTGGTGTACTTCTAAAGGTCCTCCTTGTGAATTTCATTATGGGGTATTCTTCTTATAATATTGTTTAGCTGTGGAAATGACTTATGTTCAACGTGTGACCCCACAACAGGATGGGAGCTCTGATTTCAGTCACAAAACATGCACATTCATCACTTCTAAGTATCGCTTATCTTTCTTTCTTTTTTTTTTGCCATGACGAGCAGCTAAAGTAGCGAATGCTGCACGCGCGCGCGCACACACACACACACACACACACACACAGGCTCATATTCATAGCACCTTCAGAAATACTGCAAGTGCCCCATTTGCTTCTGTTGAGTAAAAACGTTTGGATTTTTATTTCAATGAGAACCTCCCTGCTTCATTTCATCTTTTGAATCATCTCCTTGTTTGTCAGCTACTCTTCAGTGGCTTTGTCAGCTGACCAATAAGTGGGTTTGAGTGTCAACAAGCCACCTCTCAAGCCAAATGTGGAAAATTTGTTTGTGTATCAGAGAGGCTTTCAGACGCTGGTCTATGGTCCAACAAGGTGTCGAGGGCTTACTGATCCCATGGTGCGTCTACGTGTTGTTGTAGTGGTAGCGTGTGCCAGAGCAGTGCGCTGTGCCATGCTTCATATGTCCATGATATCCTGTATGTGCGGGATGTGATGTGAGTGCCTGATCTATACATAGATACAAATAGGTCAGTACATGAGTATCCGCTGTGTACTTACTGAAGGTGTTGTGACCTAGTTAACGGATGACAGCCAGCTATTCCTACAGGACCAGCAGCTATGAGGAAGGCTTAAAAATCGGAGACCAGAGACAGTATGGGATGTTAACAAACAGCTATTGAATAATATAAATGAGGATCTAATCAATAATTCACTGCTCTTTATGCTTTAGAACTGTCATCATCTTAATTTCACTCAGGTAAAATTAAAAGACAGAATTAAACAGTACAATGAAGTAAGGATCTGACCGTTTAGATTTATTTTAGTTCATATTGATCCTTTGAAAGGATCTTGATTTGATTTATGCTCGTATTATTGTTTGGACCTTTGTAAAACTCAAAGAATATTTTTTTTCTCTTTCTCTCTACAATAGTTACCAAAAATAATCAACAGAATTAGACTTCATCGGATTTTATGGCTAAAAAAAAAGGCCTCCCTCCACTCTCCCCTGAGTTACTTCATGCCTTTCTTTCCCTGCTATCCTCAACCACTTCACTTCCTGATTATGTCAAGACCTTGGAACAGGACTGGGTACTATGTGTAATATGATATACTAACTGACCTGGATAGCATCACATTCTCGCATGTTTTGTCAGTTCTTACCCACAGTTCTGCTCCAGCTTTCCTATCTGGCTTTCTGAGTAGCGCTCATGTTCCTAAAGTTTCTTCGAAAGAAAAACATTTTTTGATAAAAACAGACTTGGAAACACGAATCAACAAGACACTGTAGCCAAAACTACAAGAGCACCAAGCTAAACGCATACCTCCCAGTCCCAGTGTAATTTCATTAAATAATTATCGTTGACAACGTTTTTGGAACGCCTCTCATATAACCCAGCACAGCTGGTCACCACCACAAATTTAAGCCTCCATAATATTCGGTCTACACTGGGGTTGAACAAATTCAATGAAAATGGAACATGAGCGGGGTAATCGAAGGTTTATGTTATTTCCTGCTGGTGTTCCTCTGGAAATCGCTCCACTTAATACTTGGACCCTAAACCTTTAACATTCAAAGATTCAGGAGCTTCATTGAATCTTGCTCTTTTGCTTTCTGGTCACAAGAAAAGTCCCCAGGTTTTTTTATTTACCAGCTGTGAGTTTCTGTGTTTCTTTGCTGTGACTACCACAGTTTGATATCAAACTCAGATGTAACCAAAACGCAGTGGTACCACAAGATATTCATTTCAGTTAACTGCGTCACTATATATGCTTGTAGGACCAAGAGAAACAAATATACCAGCCTTGGAGAAATGCATGTGTGACTTATACGGTATAACATGGTCGTTATAACCACTCTTAATTGATTATATTGATTATTTATTGGAACAGCTGTTGCTGTGGACAGCCATTCAGGCGAGAGAAAAGTCCCTTTTTAATGCATCAATTTTGAACAGCTTAAGGCGTTTTAGATGGGGTGCCATGACTTCATCGGTTCAGCTCAATCAGGGGAGATTCGTTTTATTTGTATTTATTGAAAATAAATACATATTTATTAATAATTAAATACATTAATATTCTTATTAATCAAGTGAGGTTTTGCGGTTCAAAATATAATCACATTTCCTATGCAGGGATGTTTATCAGTTTACCATCATCGCTTACATGATATGATTAAAATAAGGGTACAAAAAGAAAAAGAATACATATTATTATATTAATATATAAATACTTGATTACTTGGCCCAGTCCCTGCTCATTAGTCTGATTGCATTAAGATGTTGAACAAGACTCAAGACCTCCTGTCTTTTTTTTCTTTTTTCTTTTTTAATCGAAGCATTCTCATATTTTAAGTGTTTGAGCAAAATTTCGTCTCAGATATAAAATGGTCTTCTTCATCGCCTCTTTAAAAAGGTTTTTGTTGTTGTTGTCCGGTCACTGTTAGAACTTCAAACATCATTTTGTGAATTACTTTTGAAGCTTTATGTTAAAAATCCCAGTGTCACAACTCCAGCACAGATTGAATGAGATCAAATTCATGTTTGCCCGAACTTCCTTTCTCCAGTCCTCAGTTAAAGCTTGTGTAATCTCTCCGACGTTGTGATTTGAAAGAGATTGTCCAAATGGAAAGACACGAGTTGATGCACAGAAACTTTTATCAGGAGGACAAAGTGAGCTAACCTACTTTCTCTGCTGGTGATGTTTGAGTGTTTTACAAGCGTGGACACAAATAGAGATAAACCCATTTATTATATCCTGATAGGACCGTCCTTTCTTCCGTGCTGTTTTTCTTTTGCCACTGTACCCATCTTCAATTTCCTAGATTTATTACCGTCTGTGTCACTTCGTACCCAGATCCCCGTTTCTCTCTTCTCGTCTATCATTATCCCTCTGTCAGTCCTTTTGTGGTCAGTGATTTGGTAAACGTATTCATGCGTGTGTTTGTGTGAGAAGCGGAGGAAAGGCTGACATTGTAGAAGCTTGTAGATGATTATATAAAGGATGATGATTCTGTGTGTGTGTGTGTGTGTGTGTGTGTGTGTGTGTGTGTGTGTGTGTGTGTGTGTGTGTGTGTGTGTGTGTGTGTTACACAGCCCACAGCCCACTGGCCCGGCTGTAATAACTGCTGAGTTTATAGTCACCAAAGAGTGGGCCAAAAAATTAAACCCCTCCCAGTTTCCGGCTGATGATTGGCTCACAAAACTCTTGCCCTCTTTATAATTCGCTCCCATCTTCAGCCCCCGCCATCCCATTGGTCCTCCCAGGGTTGTTGCCTGGTTACATCAGAAACTCTTGTATTTGAGCAGGGCTCTGGATGTTTACTGCAGCACTTCTACAGACAGAGTGCAGAGTGAGACAAGCTCATACAAACACATTGAGGTTCTGAGGACGCCACAGAATGCACCCAGGTGATAGCTTGACTCTGCTTCTAGATCTGCTGGTACTGACACTGACACCGCAAAGTGCTTAACTGGGATAACTTTATCCACCGGATGCCAGGCGGACCCACAAGACACCAATACTGAACCACAGAACTGAGGAGAGAAGAGGAAAAAGAGGTTTGAACTGCTGGATATCGCTCCTGCAGGAGATGTGTCAAGAGGTTAAGAGGCCAAAAGAAGAAAAAGACAGAAATTGTGCTGAATTTGGTTAAACGTCACGCTCGTCTGGCTGCTGGATACTGGAAAAATTCTTTTAAAAAAAATAATAATAATAATAACAACAACACTGGACCTTTATAATCTGTGAGTTTGCGGGGCACAGCCACAGACTTTTAAAGGGAAAAGAGGAACTAACAGAAACAACCGGCCAGACCTCTCCCAGACGGTATCACTTACCAAAAAAAAAACAAAAAAAAAGACAAAAAGAGGGGACAGAACTCAGTGAGACAGGCACAGCTGGAAAAATGAGAATGGCCTGTGACATTCTGCTGCAGAGGTAAACATCAGTTACGTAACTCCTCTTTGACTGGAATATATGAAGGGTGAATGAATGAATGAGCATTGGCTGGGGTTGTGCATAAAAGAAATGACAAATGGAAACGCTTCTAATGCATGAGCACATTTGAATGAACATGTGGAGACAAAACCCTCCCACTTTTTAATTATGAAAGGAAGAACGGAGAGGAAATGAGCCTGGTTTGTTTTTCGTACTCATTTGTTCTCATCTCCAGGGTCGATGAGACAAGAGGAGGAAAGCTGTGTCTTTTCTTTGACAGAAGTAGAAACGGAGCAGAATGAGATGACGTGAGACGGGTTGAGGTTTTATTTCACAGCTCATATTAGGTTATGCAATCTAAGGAAGAAAAAAAAAAAAGCTGGGAGCTAGCAGAGAATGTGTCAGCATTTTTCTGTGCCAGAGGATAAGAGAATGGCTGTTGTCTGATACACGTTTACTTACATTTAGCATTTACTAGTTAAATACATTTTTATATTTCAAAGTGAGTCGTCCACCTGCGATTAAATTTTGGCATCCATTTGCAGTTAAGCATCCGAGAACCTGAGATCTTTGAAAGTAATTGGGAAAGTTTTGTTTTTGGTTTGTTTGTTTCAGTTTGTGCATTTAAAAAAAAAGGGGGGGGGGGGAATTAGTGGAAATATATGATTAGAAAATGATTATCTTGACAGGTTCAAGTCTTTTAACTTGTCGGCAAATTTTCTCTTTTGTAACTATTTGCCTTTTTTTAATGCGTTTTTAATATTTTACCTAAAATTTAAATGGAATAGAAATTAAATTGTCCATAAATTTATATAGAAACCAGACATTATTGAAATATGTATGCCAAATATTCTCTAGTGCCGACCACTCATATATATATATACACACACACACACACACACACACACACACACACACACACACACACACACACACACACGTATGTATTTCTGGTAAAGCAAAATGTCAGATATGATTTTAAAGATTGCTACATTTTTTTAATAGGCAAATAGATTAAGTGAGAAAATATTAAGATAATAGTTTGGTTTGTCCTTTTCAATAAAAGTTGCCAGCAGTTCTCCATCAGGTTTCATGACTTTGCAAGAAGAGGAATAATTGAAGGAGGGATGAGAAGGGAGTCAAATGTGTGTGGCAGATTTGTTCCACAGTACATCATTACATCCAGGCCAAATGGCTGGGGGATAATTAAGGAAAGTGCATGAAGGAGCATCCACTGAAACAAACAAAGAGCCATATCCGTACAGGAAGCCAAACACAAATCTCAAATCTATTAAGCTCCGACCTGCTCTGTGTTTAAATTGTTTGAATCCAAACGTGTGTTGTGAAGCTCTGTGAGAGATGAATACCTATAAATGTTTCGTGTTTAAGAGGCGGCGAGAGGAGCTGTTTATGAGATGTAAGATGATGCCTATGATCCTCTGTGTGTGTTTCTGTGAATTGTAATGAGGGCTCGGGGTTGTTTGTGTGGGAAGGAAATGCCGAGAGAGGCAAAGTGTGTAAAGATTGTTCCTAGCTGAAGTAGAATGTTTCCTAGTGCATGTGGGTGTATGTGTGTGGTTTAAGTGTGTGTGTATTTGTGTGGTTTAAGTGTGTGTGTGTGTGTGTGTGTACTGCAGCAGTAGTCTGTTGTACTCCCCAGCCAGAGGAGGAGCAGAGTCAGCACATCGTTGGCATCACAACTCACCTCAAACTCACCTTATACACACTCTATCTTGATATCAAACCTTAGAATAAGAGATGTGAAAAAGGAAGGATGCCATTAATCTTTTCTCCATCTGCACTGAGAAGTTTCTCTATTTTCCTTTTACGTTTTTTTTTTTTTAGTGTAGCGGCCAAAACCGGTCACAATGACATATTTATGCCTGTTGGTCGTTGGTGTCAGCTGATGCGAGGCCACTGATACCTGCCGCATACGTCCTTGTGTGATCTGACACTTTTGCCCTTTGTATTTGATGCACGGTCACATCATTTAAAAGTGGTGCACAACATTGGATTACTATTGGGCCGATATAAGTATTGACCATCAGACTGATTTTAAACCAAGAAAATAAGTGGATGCATGTCCATCGCTGTGTTCAAAATGTTGCAAAGCCATTTTCCTTCTACGACAGGATGCTACAGATCATTTAGGGGTTATTAATAAGCATTAAACTAGAGGATGATACCGAATCTATGAATACAGAAATACAAATATTAAATAAAAAGATGAATAGAATGGAAAGCTATTATAAATTGCCATTCTTTGCTGTGGAATTTAATATAAATGGTAAATACACTGGTTATTAAATAAATGGATGGCCTGATGCTGCATGGAAATG